>NC_053024.1:374740884-375072970 GCF_003073215.2 Triticum urartu
AAGCTTGGGAATGCCCCGGTTGGCATCCCACCTTTCTTCTTCAACAACTATCAGTTAGTATCGGTTGATCCTAAGTTTTTGCTTCTTCACCTGATGTTTTCTATTCTTAGATGTCATTTTATTTTGCTTTGCTTGTTGTTTGAATAAAATACCAAGATCTGAAATTATTAAATGTTAGAGAGTCTTCACATAGTTGCATAATTATTCGACTACTCATTGATCTTCACTTATATCTTTCGGAGTAGTTTGCCATTTGCTCTAGTGCTTCACTTATATCTTTTTAGAGCACGGTGGTGGTTTTATTTTATAGAAATAGATGAACTCTCATGCGTCACTTAAATTATTTTGAGAGTCTTAATATCATGGTAATTTGCTTAAATAATCCTAATATGCTAGGTATACAAAAAGAATAATAAAATTCTCTTATGAGTGTGTTGAATACTATGAGAAGTTTGATACTTGATAATTATTTTGAGATATGGAGATGGTGGTATTAGAGTCATGCTAGTTGAGTAGTTGTGAATTTGAGAAATACTTGTGTTGAAGTTTGTGATTCCCGTAGCATGCACGTATGGTTAACCGTTATGTGATGAAGTCGGAGCATGATTTATTTATTGATTGTCTTCTTTATGAGTGGCGGTCGAGGACGAGCGATGGTCTTTTCCTACCAATCTCCCCCCCTAGGAGCCTGCGCGTAATACCTTGCTTTGATAACTTGTAGATTTTTACAATAAGTATATGAGTTCTTTATGACTAATGTTGAGTCCATGGATCATACGAACTCTCGCCCTTCCACCATTGCTAGCCTCTCTAATACCGCGCACCTTTCGCCGGTATCATACACTCACCATATAACTTCCTCAAAACAGCCACCATACCTACCTATTATGGCATTTCCATAGCCATTCCGAGATATATTGCCATGCAACTCTCCACCGTTCCGTTTATTATGACACGCTTCACCATTGTCATATTGCTTAGCATGATCCTGTAGTTAACATCGTATTTGTGGCAAAGCCACCGTTCATAATTCTTTCATACATATCACTCATGAGTCATTGCACATCCTGGTACACTGTCGGAGGCATTCATATAGAGTCATATTTTGTTCTAAGTATTGAGTTGTAATTCTTGAGTTGTAAGAAAAATAAAAGTGTGATTATCATCATTATTAGAGCATTGTCCCAGTGAGGAAAGGATGATGGAGACTATGATTCCCCCACAAGTCGGGATGAGACTCCGGACAAAAAAAAGAGGCCAAAGAAGCCCAAATAAAAAAAGAGAAAAGAGGCCATAAAAAAGAGAAGGACCAAATTAAAAAAAATGAGAGAAAAAGAGAGAAGGGACAATGCTACTATCCTTTGACCACACTTGTGCTTCAAAGTAGCACCATGATCTTCATGATAGAGAGTCTCCTATGTTGTCACTTTCATATACTGGTGGGAGTCTTTCATTATAGAACTTGGCTTGTATATTCCAATGATGGGCTTCCTCAAAATGCCCTAGGTCTTCGTGAGCAAGCAAGTTGGATGCACACCCACTAGTTTCTTTTGTTGAGCTTTCATACACTTATAGCTCTAGTGCATCCGTTGCATGGCAATCCCTACTCGCTCACATTGATATCTATTGATGGGCATCTCCATAGCCCATTGATACGCCTAGTTGATGTGAGACTATCTTCTCCCTTTTTGTCTTCTCCACAACCACCACTCTATTCCACATATAGTGATATGTCCATGGATCACGCTCATGTATTGCGTGAAGATTGAAAAGGTTTGAGAACATCAAAAGTATGAAACAATTACTTGGATTGTCATCGGGGTTGTGCATGATATAAATATTTTGTGTGGTGAAGATGGAGCATAGCCAGACTATATGATTTTGTAGGTATAGCTTTCTTTGGCCATGTTATTTTGAGAAGACATAATTGCTTAGTTAGTATGCTTGAAGTATTATTATTTTTATGTCAATATGAACTTTTGTCTTGAATCTTTCAAATCTGAATATTCATATCACAAGTAAGAAGAATTACATTGAAATTATGCCAACTAGAATTCCACATCAAAAATTATCTTTTTTATCATTTACCTACTCGATGACGAGCAGGAATTAAGCTTGGGGATGCTTTATACGTCTCCAACGTATCTATAATTTTTGATTGCTCCATGCTATATTATCTACTGTTTTGGGCAATGTTGGGCTTTATTATCCACTTTTATATTACTTTCGGGACTAACCTATTAACCGGAGGCCCAGCCCAGATTTGCTGTTTTTTGCCTATTTAGTGTTTCGAAGAAAAGGAATATCAAATAGAGTCAAAACGGAACGAAATCAACTGGAGAAGTTATTTTTGGAAGGAAACCTACCGGATAGACTTGGACCCTACATCAGAAGATGAAGGAGGAGCTCACGAGGGTAGGGGGCGCGCCCCCCTGCCTCGTGGCCCCCCCTTCGGTCCACCGACGTACCTCCTGCACCCATATATACCTACGTAACCTAAAACTTCCAGAACGGAGATTAGATCAGGAGTTCCACCGCCGCAAGCCTCTGTAGCCACCAAAAGTCAATCGGGACCCTGTTCCGGCACCCTGCCGGAGGGGGGATCCCGCACCGGTGGCCATCTTAATAATCCCGGTGCTCTCCATGACGAGGAGGGAGTAGTTCTCCCTCGGGGCTGAGGGTATGTACCAGTAGCTATGTGTTTGATCTCTCTCTCTCTCGTGTTCTTGATTTGGCACGATCTTGATGTATCGCGAGCTTTGCTATTATAGTTGGATCTTATGTTTCTCCTCCCCCTCTACTCTCTTGTAATGAATTGAGTTTCCCCTTTGAAGTTATCTTATCGGATTGAGTCTTTATAGATTTGAGAACACTTGATGTATGTCTTGCCGTGGATATCTGTGGTGACAATGGAATATCACGTGATTAACTTGATGTATGTTTTGGTGATCAACTAGCGGGTTCCGCCCATGAACCTATGCATAGGGGTTGGCACATGTTTTCGTCGTGATTCTCCGGTAGAAACTTTGGGGCACTCTTTGAGGTCCTTTGTGTTGGTTGAATAAATGAATATGAGATTGTGTGACGCATATCGTATAATCATACCCACGGATACTTGAGGTGAAATTGGAGTATCTAGGTGAAATTAGGGTTTTGGTTAATTTGTGTCTTAAGGTGTTATTCTAGTACGAACTCTAGGGCTGTTTGTGACACTTATAGGAATAGCCCAACGGATTGATTGGAAAGAATAACTTTGAGGTGGTTTCGTACCCTACCATAATCTCTTCATTCGTTCTCCGCTATTAGTGACTTTGGAGTGACTCTTTGTTGCATGTTGAGGGATAGTTATGTGATCCAATTATGTTAGTATTGTTGACGGAACTTACACTAGCGAAAGTATGAACCCTAGGCCTTGTTTCCTAGCATTGCAATACCGTTTACACTCACTTTTATCATTCGTTACCTTACTGTTTTTATAATTTAAGATTACAAATACCCATATCTACTATCCATATACCACTTGTATCACCATCTCTTCGCCGAACTAGTGCACCTATACAATTTACCATTGTATTGGGTGTGTTGGGGACACAAGAGACTCTTTGTTATTTGGTTGCAGGGTTGCTTGAGAGAGACCATCTTCATCCTACGCCTCCTACGGATTGATAAACCTTAGGTCATCCACTTGAGGGAAATTTGCTAATGTCCTACAAACCTGTGCACTTGGAGGCCCAACAACGTCTACAAGAAGAAGGTTGTGTAGTAGACATCATGGACAAGAAGTTGAAGCAAATGGCGATAGATCAAGCCCCTCGCACCTCCGAGAGTGAGCTGGAGAAGCCTTACGAGGCGTGGCATGACATGATGGCGTATCCCGCAGGGTGGCACCCACCAAAAATCCGTCAATTTGATGGAACTGATGATGCAAGGGAGCACTTGGCGTACTTCGAGGCGGCATGGGGCGACACAGCAAACAGCCCGTCACTTCTCCTTCACCAATTTTCAGGGTCATTAACCTGGCCCGCCTTCCATTGGTATAGCCGTTTACCGGTTGGGTCCATTGGGAGTTGGGCGGCCATGAAAGAGGTTTTCAAGATGCACTTCGTCGCCATGAAGAAGGACTTCTTGGTTGTCAAGCTAGCACAAGTCCGACAACAACGAGATGAGTCCATTGATGACTACATCATCTGCTTCCGCAATAGTTATGTGCGTCTCGCCAGGGAGATGCACCTCGAGGATGCCATTGAGATGTGCGTCCATGGGATGCAGCAACATTGGTCACTTGAAGTCTCTCGGCGTGAGCCTAGAACTTTTAGTGCCCTCAGCACGGTGGTAGCGGCCACGAAACTTTAGTTTGAGAAATCACTGCAGATAATGGAGCTCTATAAGAATGCCAGTGCATTTGATCCCGCCAAGCGCTTCGCCTCGACGTCCAAGCAAATCAACAATGGTAGTAGGGCGAAGGCACCAGCTGAAACGAACACCACCAAGGTCTTCTCGTCTGCACCGCAACGCCATGTGCCCATCTTAGGTGCAAGAGGCGAACAAGTCGGAGGGAGGCAACACCAATCGATGCAGGAGCTCCTCAAGAAGCAGTATGTCTTCCATCGGGAGCTCATCAAGGACATGTTCGACCAGTTGATGGAACAACGAGCCTTGAGCTTACCAGAGCCTCGGAGGCCTGATCAGGTGAGGATGACAGATAATCCTTTATTTTGCCCATATCACAGGTATGTGGGACATGTCATTGAAGATTGTGTCGCGTTCAAAGAATGGCTCCAAAGAGCCATTAATGAGAGGAGGATCAACCTCGACCCAGAAGCTATCAACCCAGATTACCATGCAGTAAACGTGGTGAGCATGAAGTTACCATCTCCGCCAAGTGAAGACACAAAGCTCAAAGAAACATGGGTGCCACTAGCCCATGTTGAAGACCAGCTATCCAACCTCGTCCTCTCCAAGACGCCGGTATCTCCCTTTCGGCCACAGGTGACCCCAACCATTCCCGGGGAGGAGCCTTGGAGGACGGTGCACTGAAGGCCGTACACAAGGAGGCTTCCACCCCGACATCCTCGCTCGGCTTTTCCAGAACGAGCTCCCCCAAGAATTCTAAGGTGGTTCGATCCAAGTCAACGCCGGCCTCCACCAAGATTTGTCCCTATGTCCGAGGGAGACGAGCCTTTTCCTCGATGGGGGCGTGTGCTACCAACCTTGGCGCAGTTTTTGCCACCCAGCTGGGGGCAAGCACCAGCAAAGGAGGGGAAGAAAGTTCAAGAAGGAGCCAGCTCATCCCAATCACCAAGCATAGAGAGTTGCAACATCATTCATGACTACAGCGACACCCCATCCGAAGACGTGTTTACTCTTGAAGAGCAAGCTGTCCTCCACGTCGAAGAGGCGACAAAGGAAGTGCCATTGGAAGAGGTGAACATGAACCTGCATGGGGCCAAAGTCCTACCTGAACCACTAAAGATCAAGCCAACAAGGGTGCAGAAGCCAACCGCCCCAAAGGAGGCGCATGTGCGGGAGGAGGAATCTGAACACCAAGGCCAAGAGAAGATGAAGGCATGTGACGTCGACTACAACATCATCGCCCACCTCAAGTGGATCCCTGCACTTTTGAGTGTGCATGATGCGCTCATGATGGTGCCTGACCTTCGCGAAGCCCTTATCAAGGCGCTCCAAGCTCCGGAACTCTATGAGGTGTCCATGGCGAAACACCATCTTTGCTCTAGCCCCTTGTTCGTGAACGAGATCACGTTCGACGAGGATGATAAGCTCGTAGATGATGGTGACCACAACCAGCCATTGTATGTGGAAGGTAATATTGGTGTTGCACATCTTCGCAGGATCCTCATAGACCCAGGGTCTGCCGTGAACATTCTCCCTCTTCAGAGTTTGACGCGGGCAGGTTTTACGGTGGACGACTTGGAGGCTACTGACGTGATGATCTGCGGCTTCGACAACCAAGGGAAGCCTATGCTAGGTGCCATTACATTGAAGATCCAGATGTCAACTTTTAGCTTCAAGGTGCGGTTCTTCGTCATCGAGGTGAATACCTCCTACTCCGCCCTTCTAGGAAGACCGTGGATCCACAAGTACCGCATCGTTCCATCCACCCTCCATCAATGCCTGAAGTTCCTCGACGCCAGCGGAACACAAAAGTGCATCATCGGCAACATATCTCCTTATACTATGCAGGAGTCTCACCATGCAGATGCGAAGTACTATTTCCCCATTGTAGACAGCGACCAGCAGTTGGGGCGCGCAACACCTCCGGTGGATCTCTTGACCAAACCAGGTTTTGGGCCAAAGGCCGAGATGAAGCTCCCCATCATGCCGAGCTCACCTGGCGATGCAAAGGGCTCCTCATCTGTGCGGTACGACTATAGCCCCTCTTCCCAATTGTAGGTAGGGAGCTCTACTTCGACATCATGTGGAACAGGATCTTCTATGCCTGGTCCAGTGGCCCCATTATTGTTGAAGGCAAGGTTCCCGACGTTAACAACAATCACACTGAGGTCGGCCACAACAATTTCTCAAGAGGCTACCACTTCTTCATCAACTTTGGCGCGCTGAGAGCCCATTTGTTTAACACTTGGAAGCTCTGCACGTGCCCAGGCAGGCTCCAGGATGCTAACAGGCGGCAATGATGCGCCACCACCCATCACGCTACGGGCACGCAACCCCCAGAGGGAAGAGCCTGTGCCCGTACCAATTGCTGATAGAAGAAGAATAAAAGAAGTGGAGGAAGTCGCAAGGGGAGCTCAAGGCGTATAGCCCCTGTCGCTCTATATCTCAGTGACTTACCCATTGGAGGTTTGGGCAATCCCCAGTTTGTCCGGATCTAGAGTCCAGACCATTTTCTACAAAGTCCCGCAGGTAAAACAATGTGATTTTTTATTTGAATTTCCCCAAACTTGCAGTGACCCAGAGGAGGTACTACCGACAATGAAGGTGGAGCCCAAGATGGTTCATTTGTTGGAGAAGGCCGGGATCACTCTTGGGCGGAACAACAGGATGCCTTCACCACCCGCCATATGCGAGGAATGGTGGAGACAAGCGGAAGACCTCATCAAGCAAAAAGGCAAAGCTCAACCAAAGTTTGGGCTTGGCTGCAACAACCCCGATGCCCCCGGCAATGAGGGGAAGCTCAACTCCATGCAAGCACCATGAGAACCAGAAGATAGAAGGCGACCGATGCTAGAAGGAGACTTCTACAACAATGACATGCCTTTTGGGTTGAAGAATACAAGTGCAACATATCAGCATGCCATGACATGCGTCCTTGGCGATCCGATACACGATGCGATGGAATGATGTACCTACTACGTCCCTGCCGATGAAGAGGAGGAGCTCGGTGTCGGAACATGAGTCAACTGCCATGCCATGTCCGTCTTATCAAGCGATGAGTCCGACACTTTGTCTGCCGTTCCTCATCAACAACACTCTGCCAACGGTGATCCAGGTAACGCCAAGGAACTTAGCTCCATATCAGCACCACATGAGTTAGAAGATGGAGGATAACCCACCATCGATGATCTCGTCCAAGTCAACCATGGAACGGAGGACGACCCACGCCCCACTTTCGTTAGCACCACACTGACGCAAGAGGAGCGAGAGGACTATCGAAGCTTCTTGATGGAGTACCGAGACTGCTTCGCCTGGAGTTACAAGGAGATGCCAGGTTTGGACCCTCGTGTCGCTACGCACAAGTTGGCGATTGACCCACAGTTCCGTCCCATCAAGCAGCAACCACGACGGGTACGTCCAGAACTTGAAGACGATGTCATCGCAGAGTTCGACAAGCTAATCGCCGCAGGTTTCATCAAGGAGACGAAGTATCCACTGTGGCTCACCAATATTGTCCCGGTGGAGAAGAAGAATGGGCAGATACGAATTTGCCAGGACTTCCGCGACCTCAATCGCGCCTGCCCAAAGGATGACTTTCCTCTCCCAATCCCAGAGAACATCATCGACTCCACCACAGGCCATGGCGCACTTTCCTTCATGGACGGTTCGTCAAGCTACAACCAGATCAGCATGGATCCCGATGATGCCATCGACACCGCTTTCAGGACCCCGAAGGGAAATTTCTACTACACCGTCATGCCATTCGGACTGAAGAATGCTGGTACAACTTACCAGCACGCCATGACATGCGTTCTTGGTGATTTAATCCACCATTCGGTGGAATGCTATGTTGATGACATGGTAGTCAAAACCAAGGATCGCAAGCATCATCAGGAGGATCTTCGAGTTGTCTTCGAGCGGCTACATCAACATCAACTCAAGATGAACCCGATGAAGTGTGCCTTTGCTGTTCAGTCAGGCCTCTTCCTCGGCTTTGTTGTTCGTCACCGAGGCATAGAGATCGAGCCTAAGAAGATCAAGGCCATCCTCGACATGCCGCCGCCTCAAGATCTCAAAGAGTTGAGGTCATTGCAAGGGAATCTTGCGTACATCAGGTGCTTCATCTCCAACCTCTCCGGACGCATCTAGCCCTTCTCGAGCCTCATGAAGAGAGGAGCTCCGTTCGTGTGGGATGAAGGATGCCAACGCGGATTCGATGGAATCAAAAGGTACCTCCTTAATCCACCTGTCTTCGTAGCTCCAGTAAAGGGGCGCCCACTCATCCTATACATTGCAGCGCAGCCTACTTCGGTAGGCGCTTTGTTCGCCCAAAACAATGATGAGGGAAAGGAGGTGGCGTGTTATTACTTGAGCCGCACCATGGTGGGGGCTGAGAGAAACTACTCTTCTATAGAGAAGTTGTGCTTGGCCCTAATCTTTGCTTTGAAGAAGCTCAGGCACTACACGTTGAAGCATGAAGTCCAGCTCATCGAGAGGGCGGACCCCATGAGGTACGTTTTAAGTCAGCCCGCGCTCATGGGGCGACTTGGAAAATGGGCACTTATCATGATGGAGTTTGACATCACCTTTGTGCCTCAAAAAGCAATTAAGGGTCAAGCCTTGGCGGAGTTTCTTGCAGCGCACCCAATTCCAGATGACTCACCTCTTGTCACGGACCTCCCTGACGAGGAGGTTTTCAATGTCAACCTCGACGCATCATGTGAGCTTTACTTTGACGGTGCCTCCTGCATGGACGCCGACTCCTATGGTACCCCAATATGAAGAGCCGGTGCAGGTTTGGTGTTCAAGACGCCACAAGGAGGGGTGATGTATCACTCATTCTCCCTCCTCAAAGAAGAATGCTCCAACAATGAGGCAGAGTACGAGGCACTCATTTTCGGCCTCCTCTTGGCGCTCTCCATGGAGGTTCGTTCGGGCTTATGGACACTCTCAACTCATCATTCGTCAAGTCAACGACATCTATGAGGTTCGCAAGCCTGAACTGGTGCCGTACTATTCCGCGGCCCGGAATCTAATGGAAAATTTTCAACATGTTGAAGTGCTCCATGTCCCACGAAGTAGGAATGCACCCGCTGATGCCTTGGCAAAAATAGGAGTGGAGTTAGTGCTTCCTGAAGATAAAACAATGCAGGTGAACGTGGAAGAAAGGTGGCTACTCCTGGCTGTCTTGGAGCTCATCCCGGCGGAGTACGAAGTCAATACCGTCATGACAAATGCCGTAGAGGAGGGCGAGTGGCTGCAACCATTCCTCGACTGCTTCAAGCATGGGAGCCTCCCCGATGACCCTGTCATGAGGCGCCAACTACAACGACGACTTCCTTTATACCTTTTTGAAGAAGGTGTCCTATATAGGCGTTCGCATGGGCAGGAGGTCCTACTTCGATGCGTCAACCGAAGTGAAGCTGACAAGATCCTACAGGAGATGCATCATGGAGTCCGCGGTGGGCACCAAGGAGGGGCCAAGATGTATCATAGTATACATCTAGCAAGATACTACTGGCGCGGCATTATGTCAGACTGCTTTCGGGTGGCTAGATTGTGCCACATTTGTCAAGTTCATGGTGATTTCAAGCACAAGCCGCCGGTCCCTCTTCACCCTACCATTCCCTCTTGGCCATTCGATGCCTGGGGAATCGACGTCATCGGCCCTATCGACCCTCCATCTTCCAGGGGGCATCACTTCATCCTCGCCGCGATGGACTACTTCTCGAAGTGGGCGGAAGCTGTCCCGTTACGGGAGGTGAAGAGTGACAAAGTCATCAACTTCCTAGAGCGAAACATCATATATCGCTTTGGGATACCTCATCGGATCACCTCCGACAACGGCAAGGCCTTCAAGTCCAATAGGATGTACAGGTTCACGGAGAAGTACAATATCAAGTGGAACTACTCCACCGGCTACTACCCTCAAGCTAACGGCGCGATCGAGGCTTTCAACAAGTCGCTCGGCAAGATACTCAAGAAGACGGTGACAAGGAATCGGAGAGACTGGCATGATCATATCTTTGAGTCCTTATGGGCGTACCGTGTCACAGTCGGTACCCCAATGCAGGCGACTCCGTTTTCTCTCGTTTACGGGAGTGAGGCGGTCCTACCACTGGAAGTCCAGCTACCCTCTTTGAGGGTGGCTATCTAAGATGAGATCCCCCAAGACGAACAGGTACAACTGCGGTTTCAGGAGCTCGACGCCCTTGAAGAGGGGCGACTTAATGCCCTACAAAACCTGGAGCTTTAACACCAAAATATGGTGAGAGCTTATGACAAGCTCGTCAAGCAACGCGTCTTCCGAAAAGGCGAGTTGGTTCTCGTGCTCAGGCGACCCATCGTCGTGACGCACAAGACGAAGGACAAGTTCGAACCAAAGTGGGAAGGGCCATACGTCATCGAGCAAGTCTACGACGGGGGAGCATACCAGCTTATAGATTCCCAAGGAGTCCGGCCTATGCCCTCAATCAACGGAAGGTTCCTCAAAAAATATTTTTCTTAAAATTTTGCCTCTTGTGTTGCCTATTTTGGTTTTTCATTGGGGAAACTTTTTTTCTGTGGGCTTTCGGATCCATGATGCATTCTCCTTAGCATTTCGTGGATATATCTAGTTTTCCCTAATTTTTACGGACTAAGTCCAACAAAAAAATGGCTTCCCCATATCGCACTACGATGTTGATTGAAGTTTTGGCTACCCTAGGACTTGTTGGAGGGCGGCACAATGTGTTGATTTGCAGGTGGAGCGGCTCCTACACCCACAATGCACGACAAGTACCAGGTGTATGCTTCCGGAGGCAGCAGAGATGATTACTTGGGCACTTCTGAGTATTGAAACCTCGCGCTCTTCATGTTTCCTGGCATGCCTTGTGTTCACATAGGCTCGCACCCTAGGGAACACCATAGGAAAAGATCATGGAGGGCTGCCTGACCCAACGCAAGTTGGTTTGGTGTGTAGTCACATGGCAACCCTAGGGTGCGCCACCAGAAGCCCCAGATAATGTGATAGAGGGTTTTTCCTAGTCCACAGAGGTGAACAGTTCCCTTCCAAGTTCCCAAGGTGGGTCCCTAAGAAATCCTGGAAGAAGAGTCCTCAAGAAGTTCGAGCTGAATGTCAAAAAAAGTCCATGAAGTCCGCGGCCAATCAATCATCCGCGTGAGCAATCAAGATGAAATTCCGAAAGTCCAAGAAGAAAATTCAAGAAAGAAAATCCCAACAGTCCAAGAAGCAATCAAGTGGTCCCAAGCAGTAAGGAACCCACTTGAAGGAAGGCGGGAGGTAGCTGTTCACCACCCCTCAATATGCACGAAGAAAAATCGCCAAGCTGTTGTCCCAAAACCATTTACCCTGAACTTACCACACCCAAGTCTCTGGGTTCATGGGGCATGTGCAGGGGGCATGTTGAGCTATGGGGGCCCTCAATATGATGATGGGCTAGAGTATGATTTTTTGTTGCCTCTCAGAAGCATCCCGAAACACGGTGTCTTCATACACGTACACCAAAGCTATTTAAGTTGTTGAGTTGTAATCGTCAAGGTCTTTCAACGGTTCCCAATGACAAGTCCTTCGGTAGCCTTCGCAGATATCATGCCTATAGCTGGTGTATAACGGGAAAGCCAACATTTTAAAACTCACAAAATTTTTTCCCTCTCTTTTTCGCCTCTTTTCGTTTGGTGTTCCTAGTTGTGCTCCTCCAACATCTTTGCAGCCATGGAGAGACACTCCCTGTCATCGTCGACGGCATTCAGACGACAACCACTACATCGCACTACGTCTTGGCTGTTTGGGTGCAGAAATACCCATGCGTCCCTGACAACACTGGCGACAGCCCGACAACCAATGGTCTACACCGACACACACGATGGGAGCTAGAAGGCAACACCTGCGCTCACGTAGGTGGAGCTGATTTGTCTCCACAACCCCGTCTCCAACAACAATGAAGCATGGGGGCAGCATCAACCCCTCAATTATTCGTCAGGCCGATGGCGTCCCGGTGCACCACCAGAATTGTGACGGTTCGCTCAACGAAGGGAAGCTATCAACGGTCTACCGATGCCTCGCCTACATCAACACAAAGAGATCACGGGAGCAGTGCAGCGCCAGTGCAGCCAGTGTGAATCTGTGAAACCCTCCAATCGAGTCGGCTGGCACCGTAGCAGCTAGACGGTCGCGACGAGATTGGTAAAAAAATTCTTTTTGTTTTCAGGACAAGGCATGATGTTTCGCCATGGAGTGAAGACGAGATAGGGTTTGCCTCATTGATCGGCATCGTGCCTATTATACGATCCAACGAGCACCCTAGAGACCATCAGGTGTGGATGGACATGCCTACACTAATTTACATCACTATCAATGAATGATCTTCGGGACCACGCTCAATATCACGAACCTCGGGTCAATACCTCTCTAGGCTGCACACATGTTGACGTGCCAATTCGTTACACAGAAAGAAAAATGTTTTCACCAAACTAAGTTCGATCGCTTCACGCTCGAACTTTATTTGGTGAGGGGGCATTTGTTTGACGAAGTTTTGTACTAAAAAGGAGAGGTTAAATAAGTACTAAAAAGATACGGATCAACTCTTTTTGCTCTCTCTTACATGACTAATCGCTTAATTGTTATTTTTTTGAACGAAAAGGAATTTTCGGGAGTGCAGGATAAACAGGGAAGAGTATATGTACAGACATGGTGAACTAGTGCATGCACGAAATAGTTAATCTCTTGATTGAATCTTGTACGTGGTGCATGGTAATTTTTCCTACGTACGTACATGCATGAGGGCAGCAATATGTACAGCGGAAATATATGCCTCGGTTATATGTGGCGGCCGCAACGACGAACATACAAATAAGCATACGAACACGCACATATATGATAGATTGATGGATATATTTTTGAGGTCTAGACGTGCACTCGAAAGTGTCACGGCTGGTGCAAGACAAGTCGAAGTTGTTACATCAAGCATTGGTGGAGTCCAACGAGCCGGAAGGACTGCAGCATATACACCAGGAAGGCTGTGGTTAGCTAGCCTCACCGTTGTTGGAAGCTGATACAACACAGCTCCATGGCCAGTATGAAGTAAAGACCCGGCGAGTAAAAGTAAAAAAAGAGATATATCACAAAAGCTATCATTTTATTGATCGATTATACAAAAGTTCACTTGGACTAATCAAACTTTGTTCTGGACGAGCTAAGACAAATTATATTTAACTAAGATAGAACCTATTTGAACTAAGTGCAGCTTTTGCAGAGCAGTCTATGATCTCTAGTCCGCGCCCTCACTCAGGAGCTTTGTATGCTAGGATCGTCGTGATCTCCGGAAGACTCCCACCGGCGGCCAGGAAGGCAGCTGCCTCCGCACGGCGTCTTGTGTATGACTCGGCAACCTGTGATGAACTCCGGACTGCATCCTCATGAGCTTCAAGATGGCGGGAGCTAGAAGTCATCATGTCAGCCAGGACGCCTGTGCGCTTTTCAGCCAATGCCGCCATCTCGGTTTCCTTCTCGCAAAGGGCCTTGTACTCCTCGGCAAGCCATTGATGTTTGTCGGCAAGCACCCGATGTTCTTCGGCCAATTTCTTTTTTCTGTTGCAGATGGAGGCGAGGTCGGCAAGGTGTCCCTCTAGGCGCAGCCCTTCCTACTCGAGGCGGCGAAGTCCTTGAATGACCCCCACATGAGCTGCATCGAGTTTCTCCAGCAGAGATGAAACTTGCGCCGGCGCGGGTGCCGATGTGTGGGAAGTGCCAAGACCACCTTTTCCGCCCAAACGAGCCACCAATGTTTCAAGGTGGCGAATCAGAATCTCGAGGTCCGGCAGGACCTCGTTCGCATGCGGGATCTTCCACATACTTATCGCAGACTCTATTTTCGTGATGGTTAGCTCCTCATTGATTGGCTGCTCCCTTAGCGCCTCTTGTATATCTTTGAGTCCTATTGAGATGTACTTTGCTACTATTCCGGGCGGGAGAACAAGGCTTGGCGTTGAGATATTACTTGTTGGATGGACTCTGAGCTTCTCGAGCAGAGTGTTTTCTCCAGCAAGGATATTCTGGTGTTGCTCAATTAATACACGGAGTTCCTTTGCCTCAGGGGAATAAAAGCCTTCTAGATTATTTGATTTGCTGGAGACATCTAGAAAGGCGACAAAAAGAGAACGAGTCAAGAAAGCATCAAAAGAAAATTCATGCAAGGGTGGCGGGGGGATTATACACGTACTGCAAGCAGACGTCCTTGGTTTCTTTGCAGTTATCCCAACATCTTTGTCATTGATAGCTCCCGATGACCTCTTCTTGTCCACTTCGGGGGTGCCTGTTGATGTGTTTAAAGAAGCGGGCTTGGTCACCAGGGAGGCGGGTTTTACGACGAGATCGCACCCTGCCACAGTTGAAGAATTCGCGGCTGGATCACTCATTGCCGGGGGCGTGTGCTTCGCCACCGAACTAGACCTGACCGGAGGTGCGGATTTGGTGGCCGGCTCATCTTGGTCCATGTTTTCCATCACCTTGTCTAGGAGTTGTTCCATACCGCGGCTCATAGGCACGAACGGCAACACGTCGTCAAGCTTGTCCTGCATGCGTACACGATATACGTAGAAGTAAGGAAAAAATACATTCATGTGAGCTCTGTTTCTTTATTATTCTCTTTACCTCTAGGTTCCCTAGTGGTGGAGCGTCGGTATCAAGGGAGATGTATGTCTCGTCAGAATTCTTTGAGTTGCGGTTCGGGTAGCTACGTGTAGTCCGTGGCGCTGAGCCATGCGATTTCAGTACAAGCGGCGGGGCACTTGGCAACGGCGGTGACCGACGTGTGTACTCCACGCCCTTGGAATGGTTTCCCGACTTGCTTGGAGGTGGTGGAGGAGTTGAGCCGCCTTTGCCGTTCCTGCTGCCGCTCGTCGAGCCTTCAACATCTCTCGATCCATACTTCTTCGACTTGTCGCCCCGTCCCATGGTGTCCTGATGATATGAGTGAAATAACAAATACAAAGTCAGCAGGAGACAAAAGATACAAGTGTATCTACTGGGCACGCACACGGAACACGCAAAGTCAAGGCGAGGCATTAGCTTCAGAAAAGAAGTAACGAAGGCGTACCTTTTTCTCTTCAGATCGGATGTGTCGTAGGCGATGATCGAACTTGTGTGCTCTTGGACGCTACCCAGCGTCTTATTTTTATAGTAGCTTACATGACACATACATGGCAAGACTTGTGCTAGAGCCTTGACCGGACTGACCGGGAGCTCTCGATTACGTCCAGGATGTTGTTTCCTTATATGAAAAGTTGAAGTAAAATTGCCTTGTATACATCCGTTCAATGTGTTTGAGATTGAGTACTTCACGGAGCAATTTAATGATTATCTTTGAGAATTTTTCGGCACAAGTAATATGCAGGTAATGTATTTGAGATTGGGCTTATTATCATATGTACGTACCTTTTGCATGCTCGTTCCAGGGGGTGCATGTACGTGACAAGCTTGCTTTGCACTTGGTATTTATACATTATATATACGTATTTGGGTATCTCGGCCGGCCAGCAAGCCCGCGTGTACATATCCAAATACCCGCAATACTCAAACCAGGCATATACGTGTACCTGTACATTAGCCCTCTCCTACTAGCTGGTCTTTGGTTACCTTTTTTGCATGCAACACGTAAGGTAGCATACATGCATGTATTTTTAGTAGATTATACGCTGCAATCATGTACGCATGCGTACGTACTTGAGTATTTGCGGGCCGGCCAGCACGCACACGTATTTATCCAACGAAAGGCAGGCCCATCAGCAGCCGGGTAATCACATGCACGCAAGATGGTTTCCTTTCTTTTTGCACGCTCAAATGGAAAGTTTTTAGCAGAAGGAAGGTGTAGAAGCGGCATTGGGATTTCCTAGCTTACGCATCAACTTGGACGAGGAGCAATACACAATCGGCGAGTCTCCAAAATTTGGAAATGAATACAAAAGGAAAGGTGACATGCCAAATGAAGCAAGAGTACGGACCAAGAAATCTCACGTTTCCTTTCCTCTACACCAGCCAGACGCCTATATATAGAGGCAAAGTCTCAACATTGGAGGGAGGCAGCAAACCCACGAGAGAAACTCACGCACGCAGATCTCACACACGACAAAACCCAAGCACACAACTCACGCAGGGAGGAGACACGCACGTTGGCAGGAGATCGGCGACTCGGCGTACTCTCATCCGCGCAAAGAACTCTGATGGCGATGGACGCAAAGGTCATGTTTCCGAAAGGTGAGAGTAATGTCTAATTCTTTTCTTTTGTCCGCCCCTTACATCCAGCATGCATGCACTACATGGAGAGTACGTGCTCATCGCCGAAGACAACGCTCGTTCGATCCCGCTGCCGGCACCGGAGAGGACTTCATCAAACAAGGAGATTACACCAACATTGCTGGAGCTTGTCCACACCAAGCCCTTCATCGAGTGCAGACGGAGCTCGCCAACAACGGGGCCCAACCACGCCTTTCTACAAAGTCACCTTCCTCGGCCCCGTGAGGCAGCGCCTTTGTCTTGGCGGACCACCGAATACGGCGTCGGACCAAGACGGGGTGCACCCTTCATGGCATAAAGGTTTTGGCGTACAGTCAGCATGATCCTAGTCTCGGCAGTCCATCGAATACGGCGTCTAGCTGAGACATGGCATCAATCACTCCCCTCAATGTCATCTTTCTTCGACCCTGTGATGTGTTTCCCTTATCTTTGCGGACCACCGAATACGGCGTCCGGCCAAGACGGGGAGCACCCTTCGTTGCACAGGTCTCGTCGTCCTATAGGCGGCGTGCTCCTTGTCTTAGCAGACCACCGAATACGGCGTCTAACTGATACGGGTCATCAACCACGCCCCTCCATAGAGCCATCCTTCATCTGCAATGTTTTTCTCTTGTCTTGGTGGACCACCGAATACGGTGTCCAGCCGAGACGAGACACACCCTTCGTTGCAGAGGTCTCGTCGTCATACAGGCGGCGTGCTCCTTGTCTTAGTAGACCACCGAATACGGCGTCTAACTGAGACGGGGAATCAACCACGCCCGTCCATCATGTTACCTTTCTTCGGTCCCGCGGCGTGATCCTTATTTTGGCAGACCTCCGAATACGGCGTCTAGCTGAGACGAGGCATCAACCACGCCCCTCTAAGATGTTACCTTTCGCGGCCTCGTGAGGCGGAGTCTTTGTCTCCATAGACTGCCGTAACCACGGCGTCTAGTCGAGATGAGACACCAACTATACCGGCCATGCCGATGCGAGCGTGCGTTGGTTTTACTCTGACGCCAGTATCCACAAAAGAATACTCCCGCGAGGCAACCCCTTGCGTACCCCGACGAAGCTGCTACATCATCAAGAAGTCCGAGCCAAGCAGGATCCATGCTACCCCAATAACGACTACATCAACGCTGTCAAGACCGACGAGGCGCGACGGCGAGGGCGGACGTGGCTAGCACAAAGCCATGTTTTGAGCGGCACGTGTACCGATGAGGACACGGGCTTTGCTGCTGCCCGCACCTACACACACCATCATCATATGCATGGAGAACGTGAAGCGAAGACGACGAAGACGACCACACGGCTTAATCGGAGGTATCTCGCGGAGCAACCCGCGGGAGTAATTAACCGGGAGCCTTCCGAGGCCCCAGGAAACAGGAGACCGCACAACGCTAGTCAGGCAGGCCGCGCTAGTAGGCCACGGAGTGCATATCGGGAATTGTATTTGTTACCCTTGAGATTAATAAAATATTGTTCCCATCTCTTTGTTTTCTTTATGTACTACGGTACACTGGCAGACCTGCATTTTCTTTTCCCCAACGCATGAGAGAAATCCACATTCCTTCTCTTCCCTTCTCACGGAGTGCCCATAAGATTTTTCTCGTGTCAAACAGAAGGACAGAGGCGGCCAGGGACGCGGTGCGCGGGGTGGCGCACGGGGCGGCGGGGGCAGCAGCGGCGGGCGCGTAGGGGAGAGAAGCACAGCGCATGCGGTGACCGCGGCCAACAGCCGACTGTCGGGCTATGCGGGGCGATGACAGCGGCATGAGGAAGAGGGGAAGCAAGGGAAGAGGTCCCAGTGGACAGGGTGCTCACAGGGAGCCGTAGGGATGGCAGCGGGCTCGTGGTGGTGCGATTCCGGCCAAGTCGTGGGCGAGGACGGTGGCGGCCGGTGGTGCTGCAGACGCGACGCGAGAACGGCGGAAGAAGCTGCGGGGCGGAGGCGGCAGTCCTCGCGCACGGGTGTGCTCGCCGGGGTTGCGGGGAGCAGCGTCGAACGCGGCCGGGACGGCGAGGCGCCGGCGGGGGGAAGAAGGGCTCCGGCGCGACAGTCGCGGGGGAGGACGGAGGCGCGGCGGGGCGCGGGGTTCGGGCGCCTCCGAGTGGCGTCGGCGGCGAGCTCCCCGATCCAGTTCTGGATCGGGGGAAGGGGGAGAATGACGTGGGGGTGAGTGGGTGCGAGTAGGGTGGATTGGGGGATTAGGGTTACGGGTGTGGGGGTTAAGTGATGGGGGGTGTGTCGGCCCGTTTGGGCGGCTGAGGCCAGTTGGGCCACTTGGCCCAGCGAGGGGGGTCTACTTTTTTGTTCATTTTTCTTTTAATTTTATTTTCCTTTTCTTCTATTTATTATTTATTTAATAGTTTATAGCTTTATAAAAAGTAAAACCCGTTCCTCAATTAGAGTTGTAAATTCAACGGTTGTCATAAAAAGTTTGGGACAAAAATAATGTACCTCATATCTATTACATAATTAAGACATGAGCCAAACAAGCCATCACGTTAATCCACATAGGTTAAAAATATTTGATTCATTGAGGCAAACAAGCCATCACGTTAATCAACATAGGTTAAAAATATTTGATTCATTGATCTAAATTACAAGGGCTGAGATTAAAAGATTTTAAAAGTTAGGTACAATAATATGAAGGTGCATACATATGTTTCGTTGACACGCTCAACATATGGATATATAGCTTTCATTAGACTGTGCAACCATATATTGGCATGCGGAATTGGTGTCAAACAAGAGTTATAATTAGTACAAGGAAAAAAAAGAATTACAAGTACGGGAGCATAGAGCGACCGAGTTGCACACGTTACAAAATGCACAGTCCAGGTGCGGGTTGCACACGTTCCAAAAAGCAGGGCCCAAGATGCATGCGTTGAAGAAGAAGCCTGGGCTGATTGCGCGTGTTCATGATGTCATGGATTGCAGCAGCAAATTACTTTTTACATCACTTTTGCGAATATTTACATCACATCCTTGCACGTGCTAATAGTTTTGATTATCGATAGCCACAAACCCAGACTGTCCTTTTTATTAATATTTTACTAATCCACTAATTATTTACAGTTGAGATTAAAAATTCCCTCCATTCCCAAATTTAAGTTTTTTTAGAGATTTCACTCCGCATGTAATTTATAGTGAAATCTCTAAAAAGATTTATATTTAGAAACAAAGGTAGTAGAAAATTTACATGCATACAAATATATAATCTGTGTTGCATGTTCTACACCACCATATGCCATCACGTAATTATACAAATCATGATGTACTAGAACACCTACCAACACGTACTAATGCAAATCATTATGTACTTGGACATCTATGCTTTTTGGCGAAGAAGGACTAACTATCAATATCCATGAAACTATCACGTGTCATACCGAACAAAACGAGTGTATATATAAAAAAGATATCTAACTAGCAGTTTGAATAAAAAAATATCTAACAAGCAGTTTGAATACACAATTTAATCCAAACTGAAATATAAAAATATTAATACTCCAAATTTTTAAAAAAATCTAACAAGTAGTTTGAATAAAAATAATACAAAAGTGAAATATAACTATATTATACTCCAATTTTGATTCAATAAAAAAAGAAGTCATTACAAAAATATGAAAACAAGTAACAAGAACAATTCATAATTTTGGAGTATTTTTTAGTGCATGTTCAAACCTGTGTGGCTTCTGAGCTTTCACTGAAGATGGTCAAAATGTGATTTCAGAAGTTTTTTTTTTTGGCTTCTCACTTTACAACGTTGGGGACAACATGGCGAGAATAACACGTTAGTAGAACATAGGCACACACACACATCAGCCGGGCATTTGCAGGCTATTCAGTGCTACCTTGATTCCGAAGCACTGACTTAACACGAGAATACTTTATAGGCAATACGACAGGTTTCGGCTGGCAGACCAAGGCTTCAGAGAGTTCTTTTAGAACTCCAGTGAGAGTGTGAGACTCGACCTCCCTGGGTGGCTGGCCGGCAACACACACATGATGTGCATACCGGTGATTTAAGGCTAATTTTTGTGCTAAAACCTGATAAGCTTTGGACAATCTTATTTTTACTATAAAGAAAATATAATATTTTTTACATCTACAATGGTTACAAAGGTTGAAACAAAAACCTTTTTAAGGAGAAGATTAGTTAGAGCAACAATGTTTCATTGTTATGGTTTACTTGAGACATTCACCATGCTTGGGCCAACTTCGATTATATATGTTGGAAATATGAGCAAGTTACTACGAGATTTAATCCGAATAATTAGAAGATAAATCATGACTACAGTCGTCGCTGCCAGTAGTCGCGCGAGTGCGCTCCCCAAAAACCTGATCGCCCCTCTCCTGTACAGGATCACGAGGGGCGGGGTTCCGGAGGCCTGCTGTCCCTTCTCCCGGTGCACGCCGAAAGGAGGGATGGAGAAGACTTGCTTGGCGGCGCAATGATCTGGAACGATGGTGAGAAATCATACGAAGCAGCGGCGGTTAGGGTAGACGTCTGCCTGACTATATAGTGCGGGCCGGGTACGTCGTGGGAGTAAACCCCACGTCCGAGTCGTCACGATCCAAAAGAATCGGAAACGATTCGGTAATTAACGCATCCGTTAATTATTAATTAATGACTCATTAATTTTTCCCGCGCAGCAAAAATATAGGGAACGTGCATAGCTCTGTCCTCGGCTCGGTGTCGTGACGAGGCGAGGCAAGGCGTGGCGTGGCGAGGCGAGCGAGGAGGAGCGCACGTGTAGGTCTCCTCTTCTCATGCTCATACAAGTGGTAGAAGAGCTCACCTTATAAAAAGGTGCAACTCTCTCTCAACTTCTGGGGTGGGACTAAACTTTAGCCTCACTCACTCCACTCACATGTGTGCATGAATGGGCCAAGAAAATTTCAGAATTTTAGTTGGGCTTTGGGCCAAAGGCCTACTAGCAAAATTCCAACAATACAAAGCATAAATTTCAGCTATATTTGAACAGTGGAACGGGTAGATAAGCTAGCATGCACTCAAATATATTGGAGTTTGGTCTGGATGGCACCAATGATGTAAACAATTCGGAAACTAGGAACATGAGTAGCTAAACGTACATGTTTATACAAGGACACCATTTATATGCGCTAAAAAATAGAAGATGAAAACAAAGATGAAGTAGTATATGGGCAAACCGAAAAATAAGATTATATCAATAGACCAAGGACTGGAATTCAAAAAGGACCTCTTGCTGTAAAAACTTTGTAAGAAGTGTTTAAAAGATGCATATATATTTGATGAGCTTATACAACCACTGACCAGACAAATGAAGAAAGAGAAGACAAGTTTGAGATAAGATTTATTATTGCTATACTTAATTCTTGGTGAAAGCATCAACTAAATCATTAAGGTAATCATCCAACCGTGGTGCTCCTTTTTGGTGCATGATTTTTTTGTAAATATGATTCATAGAAGTGAGGGACATCTAGGTGAAAGGTCATCCAATGATGCATGAACAATAGGAATTCGATCAATATGATAAGTGCATTCATACGACAACATCGCTTCGAATGAGACATATTTTTGATAATGTTTAGATTTAATTATTTTAACCATTAAAATTTTGTCAGAGGAATAGAGACTTAAAAATATGATGAGTAAAAGATGAAAAATAGGAATTAACATAAATACTAATGGTGTTCCAAATCGGGCTCAAACATCAATATCATTGCTCTTCAACTGACAAACACTTCTGCAGGAGTATATTCATATTTTATTACCAAGGCTTTGCCTTTAGCTATAGTTTGTCTAAAATATGATAAAATGCAAAATCCAATGCCTCGACGAATCAAAAAAAGACTGAGTTGCGAGAAAGGAAGCGTTGAACAAAAACATCAAACATAACATTCTATATTAAATCTAGCCGCGCAAATACGCGGGTCACGACGCTAGTTCTTTATTAATTAAAAAGCATTTAAGTTATTGTTTCAGTCGCTATTTCATTTATTTTAGGGAATTTAATTAATTTTAAAGAATGTTGGTCTCTCCACCATTATTACTTAGGATTTATTTGTCACATTTAGCACATTTTAGTTTTTAATGATTTTGAAAACTATTATCGTTAACTTTATTTAAAATTTGAATTCAAAAGGGACTTGATTCACCGCAAGATTAACAACAGTAACCATGGTGACGTGGCATCATTAACGTGAGATTACTGTAACCTAATTATCCGGGCGTCACAACTGGCAACAAACTGGGCTGTAGTTCTCACTTCATATACCAAAGTCCTTACAAAAACTGACATGTCCACCTTCTCGGTAAGCATTGGCCGCCCAAGTGTTTGGTTCTTTTTTATTTCCATGTTGTTTCACATGATTCACTGTGTTGATCTAACTGTTTGGGTATGTCTTCTTATTTGCAAACAGAGAATTCCTAGAGCAACAAGGGAGTTGTTCAACAATCCGGGCGACAGCGGCCAAATTTCTCTTACCATGCGCAGCCTTGGTGTGAATGAACCTGCTCAATATACTGTAAGTACAAAGGATGGTCGCATGATGATTGTTGCTAAAGGATGGTCAAGGTTCAAATCTAAATCATATCTTGCGGTAGGGAATGATGTCAAAATCGAACTTTCTCGGCAGGGAGAGCTGGTCCAAATCAACTTTGAAATTCTTCAGTACTGTAGAGTGATCTATCCGCCGAGAGATTTTGATGTAATACTCTGGCATGGTGAAACAAGTGTCCTATGAGTATAAGTAGTATGACAGTATCATTGATAGAATTGCAACTCTGATTGCTGGTTAGGAACTGTCGTTTGATTTCATTCCAACAGTTGTTGTGCTTTATTCAATTTTGTGTATTCGCCTTGCGACAGCATCTAAAACCAGCGTCGTACCGACCGCTTGCAATATGAAAAGCGCTGAGGTAGAACACACGGGCCCCAAACATGCAGGCCCACCGGCCTATGGCCCAAATTCCAGAACCGTGAGCCTGTCTGAGTATTTCTCAGCTAAACCCCCATAATGCCCGTGTGTTGCACGTAACATCAAGATGCATTTGTATGAGTATTTTATCTTGTGAGAGAAAAGGATGAACGAGGGAAGGCCTTATTTGCAAATGCGGAGAGGTGTGTGGTTACCTTTTTGCAAAATTGTCATAGTTTCCTTCCTATCCATCCGATATAAATCAGACGGCCTATATTGCAGGATGACAGGCACACCATCATCACCAACTCGTCTATACCGTGTTAAAAAACTCTATTTTTTATAATTATATATGTTATATATATTCCCCTTGATTTTTCTTATGCATAAAGTTGTGATATAAAAGATCTTTATATTTCTTTTATAGAGGGAATATCTCTCTGTCAAAAATATATTTATGTGTAATAACTAGTTACTCCTGTCTTTCTACTTCCTTGCGCTGATATGTGGGGCATCCGGCAACGGGGTCCACATGCCATGTGCACCTAATCAGAGTGCACAACTGCACGGTAGACACACCCTGGTCGTAGCGCCGCATTAATGCCCAATGAGCCGTCAAATCACAAAAAAACCCACATTTCCAGCTTTAGCAGTAATCTGGACGGACGAAGCAGCAATATTTCACTCGGCCTGAATCCCTTCTCCCTTGTCTGTTTGTTCAGAGAAAACCCCCTCTCGGCGGTTGCATAGGGTTTTCTCATGGAGAACCTGGTACGAATTCTTCATCTATCCCCGATAAATCCAAGTCCTTGGTCGCGGGTACTCCTAGGATGGCAGCCGCCGCCGTTGATGCATTTTTCTTCCTACTGAATCTAGTGTGTTTCATTTGCAGTGCCCAAAGTGTAATGACCCTACAGGTTTCTGCGCCCTCGGCGAGATGCCACACTTGTTCCTTCTCATCCTAACACAGGATTTTAAAACGCACATAATATGTTCCTAGAATCCTCTTTTCTATCCAGGAGGGTGTGGTTTTTTGAACATGATGTCGACTAATTTGGAAATTTGGCTTGCTATATTTGGATAAAAGGTACTAGTACCATGGTCAACACTGACATGAAGGAGGAAAGTATTTCTAGATTTGGATATAGGGAATACATTGTGTTCTCATATTATTTTTCCTGCAGTGCATTCCTTGCTCTGCCAGAACACATGTACTCAAGATGCTCGGCCTTGCAATAACTAAATACACCAGTTTAATGGTAATAGTGAAGAAAAGCCATGGATATAAGTTTCGAGTTGGGTTCATGAACCAAGAAGATCGCTGCTTTTTTATGGCCGAACTTGGATAAACTTTCTCAAGTGTTACGGACTGAAAGTTGGCGCACGAATGTTGATGGAAATAGCAGAACCTGGTCTCATCTTCACTGCTATCTTCCACCCCGACGTTGTTCCAATTGTTCATCCATGTTAGTTTTGTATGTGGTTCTTGCTTGTTGCCTCGATTACTGCTTGATCCACCTATTCTGTCTAACTGATCATAGTTTAACTTTAGAAGTAGCAATGAATCTCTCACGAAGATGCTACTTCTAACTAATATTTTTTTATAATTAGTGGCACGTGTAGGTTTTTTCAGAGTTAAGCAGGCTGCTCATTTGTTATTCTGTAACAACTCGACTGTTACTGATGGAACTGAAGTTGACTGGGAGGACATCCAAAAGTTCCTACACTTTATTGATCGTCTTGAGGACCTTGTGGGGCATTTCAATGGTGGAAGGCCACGTGGGATATGTGTGCCACTGCTGCACTCGTTGAACAGGTCCAACTGTGTCGAGAAACTTATGGTACGAGCTATTTTCTGTTATATATGTTCTTCATAAACTATTGCTTATACACAGTTTTACAGCTGTGATCTTCTTGAAACATAAACTGCCCAGTTCTATTGTTCCTATACAGATGCATGACCATGATCGAGTCAGACTTGCGCTTGGTCACAACATGATGTTTATGTCGACCTACTCCATTCCCCTTGGAGGTGAAAAGATACTTATTAATGGGTGGTCTCAAATAATGAAGGCTCGTCCATCTTGGAGAATATGACAGAAGATTATGTTCCTGCTTTTCCATGGATCTAAACTGAATATCCTGTTTATTGACCACATTGCGAGATGAAGCCACTTTCAGAAGGTTGTGGATGCGCGGGGTGGCGCCTGGGCCTTGTCCTGGGGCTTGGCGGCCTCACCCTTGGTTAACTGTAGGCAAAGTAGCATCGTTCGAGGCGTGCTTTGTACGGTTGAACCTGTATAAGTACTCATACTGCTTTCAGATATGGTTGTTAAGTGCCCCTGCTGGTTTTCATTAAGGTTGTTAAGTACTCCTGCTGCTCTTACAGTCTGTCGTGTTTCTTCAGTCCTGTCTTCCTCCAGCCGCCAAAACAAACAAGCGCCGGCGAGGCTGCCTGCTTCCACCTCCCATGGCTGGCTGCGCCTCAGCGCACGCATCGCCGCCCCACCGTCTCCTAAATCATTAACACCGACATCCGAGGCCTCGCCGTCGTCCTCCGCCCGCTTTGGTGCCCTCGCCGCGGCACCGCCTCTCGCGTTGTCAACATGGTCAACAAACAACAGGAATCGGCAGAAGTACGTGGAGAGGATGACATTAGGGCCCACCATGTCAGTGTATGGAGAAATAAAATGCTTCCTCCTAGTGTTTTCCTAACATCTGGGACCCATGACATTGTGAGCGTATATAGTCAATAGACAAGAGAACAACACAAGTTCGGCTGACACCTGGGGCATAGCAGCTCGAGCAGTATTTTTTTTGTTATTGTTGAGACGGAGCAGGGTTTGAACTGGGTTGTGGCCCGTCTAGCCCAGGTTTATATTTTATCTTCACCATGTGACCAGCACAGCTATTTTTTCTTTGTGAAAATGAGCTTAGTTTATGTTTTCTCAAGAATACCCAACCAGGTCTACTTATTTTTCTACGCCCTGATGGGCTGCAACTCTTTCAAGACGCCCGCAAATAATGAAAGTAATATGAAATGGGTTGTAAATATAAAAATAGATCACAAATTGGTAATTACTTTATAATTTCTGATTTTTTTTCACATATTTAGATTCCTATTTCACTGTTCATTAACCTAATTTAAATCTATCTTCAAAGTACTTTAAATCTGGCTCAACATTTCAGTATTAAAAATAGTTTGGAACCGACAGAAATATACGAAATTGGCCCTGGCCAACCAAAAAAACGGACTGCAATAAATTGCATAAGAAGTCGCAATGAGCTATATATAAATTATTAAAAAAAGAGGGAATGGTCTGACTTATGGGCCTATTAAGTTGACGCGTATGCAAGATTTTTTTAGTTATTATATACGTCAACAAATGATTCTAGCAGACGTAACCGTTGGATGTCAATCCAACGGCCGTCGTGTTTCTTCAATCTCTGATCTTCTTGCTCCAGTCGCCAAATCTAGCGCCGGCAGGACCGCCTGCTCCCGCCTCCCGTGCAGGCCTCACCGCCCCCTACAACTCCCACCGCTGGCCAGGGCATCCCTCTACTCACCCACACCCCCTGTTATTCTGCAGCGACGGTAGCCTCACACCACAGTCAAACCAGTGAACCCTCGTACCCCTCTCCGCGTGGGCATCCACTGCCGCGGTTTCACCGGCTCCTCGTCGTCCCCTTCCTAGGCCTCGCCGTCGTCCACCGCCCTGGTGCTCTAGGTGCGGCGTGGTGATACGTCCATTTTGCATCATGCTTTTATATTGATATTTATTGCAGTATAGGTTGTTATTACACATTATGTCACAATACTTATGCCTATTCTATCTTATTTTACAAGGTTTACATAAAGAGGGAGAATGCCGGCAGCTGGGATTCTGGGCTGGAAAAGGAGCAAATATTAGAGACCTATTCTGCACAGCTCCAAAATTCCTGAAACTTGACGGAAGTCATTTTCAGAATATATAAAAAATACTGAGCGCAAGAAGTCCACCAGGGGGGCCACACCCTACCCACGAGGGTGGGGGTGCGCCCTACCCTGCTGGGCTTGCCCCCTACCTCGTGGGCCTCCTGGTGGCCCTCCGGTGGCCATCTTCTGCTCTATGGAGTTTTTCAATGAGAAAAAAAATCATAAGCCATCTTTGCGAACAAGACTCCGCCACCACGAGGCGGAACCTTGGCGGAACCAATCTAGGGCTCTACGGAGCTGTTCTGCCGGGGAAACTTCCCTCCGGGAGGGGGAAATCATCGCCATCGTCATCACCAACGTTCCTAACATCGGGAGAGGGAAATCTCCATCAACATCTTCACCAGCACCATCTCCTCTCAAAACCCTAGTTCATCTCTTGTATCCAATTCTTGTCTCCAAGTCCGGGATTGGTACCTGTGGGTTGCTAGTAGTGTTAATTACTCCTTGTAGTTGATGCTAGTTGGTTTATTTGGTGGAAGATCATATGTTCAGATCCTATATGCATATTAATACCCCTCTGATTATGAACATGAACATGCTTTGTGAGTTGTTACGTTTGTTCCTGAGGACATGGGAGAAGTCTTGCTATTAGTAGTCATGTGAATTTGGTATTCGTTCGATATTTTGATGAGATGTATGTTGTCTCTCCTCTAGTGGTGTTATGTGAACGTTGACTACATGACACTTCACCATTATTTGGGCCTAGAGGAAGGCATTGGGAAGTAATAAGTAGATGATGGGTTGCTAGAGTGACAGAAGCTTAAACCCTAGTTTATACGTTGCTTCGTAAGGGGCTTATTTGGATCCATATATTTCATGCTATGGTTAGGTTTACCTTAATACTTTTGTTGTAGTTGCGGATGCTTGAAATAGAGGTTAATCATAAGTGGGATGCTGAAAGTGCAACTATCCTTGGGTGGTTTTGGTAATTCCTAACAACATATAGCTCATTGAGCTAACATTATTCCAAGATTAATATTTCAGGAAAAGCTCAATGAATGGCATGGCATGGATGAGGAAAGTGGATCCCTCAAAATTCTAAGGACAAAAAGTTTGGCTCAAGCTTGAAGCTCAAGACTCTACATTTTATATTTTAGTGATCCAAGATCACATTGAGTCTATAGAAAAGCCAATACTATCAAGGAGGGATGAGGTGTTGCTTAATGGCATGCTTGCTCAAAGTGCTTAGTGATATGATCCAAAATCCTCAACTATCTTCCCACATCCACATATGACCTAAACCAAAAGTCAAACTCGGCCCCACCGATTCTTTCTATCCGGCGCCGCCGAGTTTCAAATGTCATAGCCACTGCCACAAACCCTAGGCAAATGGGTCTCACTGATAGGGATCTCGGTCTCACCGAGATGGGATTGTAATCTCTCTGTTTCCCTTCATAACGTTTCAGTCTTACCGAGATGAGCGATCGGTCCCACCGAGATTTCAATGTAAACTCTCTGTTTCCCTTTTGTAACATTTCGGTCTCACTGAGATGAGCGAATCAGTCCCACCGAGTTTACCTGACCAACTCTCTTGTTAGCTTATTACCAAAATCGGTCCTACCGAGTTTGTGTAATCGGTCACACTGAGATTACGTTATGCCCTAACCCTAACCATATCGGTCCTACCGATTTGCATCTTAGTCCCACCGAAAATCCTAACGGTCACTAGGTTTGATGAATCGTTCCGACCGAGTTTAACCATTCGGTCCCACCGAGTTTGGCAAATTGTGTGTAACAGTTAGATTTTGTGTGGAGGCTATATATACCCCTCCACCCACTCTTCATTCGTGGAGAGAGCCATCAGAATATACCTACACTTCCAATACACATTTTCTGAGAGAGAACCACCTACACTTGTGTTGAGGTCAAGATATTCCATTCCAACCATATGAATCTTGATCTCTAGCCTTCCCCAAGTTGTTTTCCACTCAAATCTTCTTTCCACCAAATCCAAATCCTGTGAGAGAGAGTTGAGTGTTGGGGAGACTATCATTTGAAGAACAAGAGCAAGGAGTTCATCATCAACACACCATTTGTTACTTCTTGGAGAGTGGTGTCTCCTAGATTGGCTAGGTGTCACTTGGGAGCCTCCGACAAGATTGTGGAGTTGAACCAAGTAGTTTGTAAGGGCAAGGAGATCGCCTACTTCGTGAAGATCTACCGCTAGTGAGGCAAGTCCTTCGTGGACGACGGCCGTGATGGAATAGACAAGCTTGCTTCTTCGTGGACCCTTCGTGGGTGGAGCCCTCCGTGGACTCGCGCAACCGTTACCCTCCGTGGGTTGAAGTCTCCATCAACGTGGATGTACGATAGCACCACCTATCGAAACCACGACAAAAACATCCATGTCTCCAATTGCGTTTGAATCCTCCAAACCCTTCCCTTTACATTCTTGCAAGTTGCATGCTTTACTCTCTGCTGCTCATATACTCTTTTGCATGCTTGCTTGAATTGTGTGGAGATTGCTTGACTTGTGCTAAGATAGCTAAAATCTGCAAAGAACTAAAATTGGGAAAAGGCTAGATTTTTATTTGGTCAAGTAGTCTAATCACCCCCCCTCTAGACATACTTTCGATCCTACAAGTGGTATCAGAGCTTTGGTCTCCATTTGCTTTGATTACCATAGCTTTTGGCGGTCATAGCCTTGGTTTCACAACCTAGGAGAGTATGGCGTCTAGCGAGGGAAATTATCACCGTAGGGGTCCTTACTTTGATGGCACTAATTTTGCTAGTTGGAAGCATAAGATGAAAATGCATATTCTTGGACATAACCCCGCCGTTTGGGCTATTGTGTGTATTGGCTTGCAAGGTGAATTCTTTGATGGGAAACAGCCGAACCGTGAAGCTACCGTGGAAGAGTTGAAAATGCTTCAATACAACGCTCAAGCTTGTGATATCCTCTTCAACGGATTGTGCCCTGAAGAATTCAACAAAATCAGCCGTCTTGAGAATGCAAAGGAAATTTGGGATACTTTGATTGATATGCACGAAGGTACCAACTCCGTCAAGGAATCCAAATTAGATGTGCTTCAAAGTCAACTTGACAAGTTCAAAATGAAGGATGGTGAAGGTGTCGCTGAAATGTACTCTAGGCCTGCTCTTATCACAAATGAGATTGCCGGCTTAGGGAGTGAAGAGATGACCGATAGATTCATCATCAAGAAGATCCTAAGAGCCTTGGATGGAAAATATGATACCGTGTGCACATTGATCCAAATGATGCCCAATTACAAAGATCTCAAGCCAACGGAAGTCAACGAAAGAATTGTTGCTCATGAGATGTCACTCAAGGATAAAGAGGAACTTCACAACAAATCAAGTGGTGCTTACAAAGCCTCATGTGAAGCCCCCACATGGTCGAGTGAGAAACAAACCTTCAATGAAGAATTGAGCTTAATGGTGAAGAACTTCAACAAGTTCTACAAGAGTAGAAGCAAAGAGAGAAGCTCCAAGTCAAGGTCCTACAATGACAAAAGATCTTCTAGTCGAGAGCGAAATTGCTACAATTGTGGAAGGCTCGGACACTATTCCAATGAGTGTACGGCCCCCTACAAGAGAAGAGAAGATTCTCCCAAGAGAAGAAGTAGAAGAGAAGAATCACCATCTAGAGAAAGAAGGAGTAGAGATGATCGTTATGAACGAAGACCCTCACGGAGAAGCAAGGATTCGGAAAGAAAGGACAAGTCATCAAGGAGCTACACAAAACGAAGACATCAAGCTCATGTTGGTGAATGGGTATCCGACTCCGACTCCGACAACCACTCAAGATGAAGGTGTTGCCGGTCTAGCACTTGTGACAACCAACTCCTACGACATATTTGACTCACCAAATGAAGGAGTTGGAACATGCTTCATGGCTAAAGGCCCAAAGGTATCACACCCCGAGTATGTTGATTTCAATAGTGATGAAGATGACTTGCTAGGTGATGATGATTTACTTGTTGACAACTCTAGTGATGAATAATATGATGAAATGTCAATTAATCATGCTAATCAAGATAAAACGAATGACAATGATAAGGAGAAGATTGAGTCTCTAACTAAAGAACTAAACACTCTTAAGTTAGCTCATGAAACTATCTTAGGAGATCATCAAGAACTTTTAAGGGCTCATGAGAAATTACACTTTGAAAAGCTCAACCTTGAGCAAGAGCATGAGTTCTTAAAAGCAATCAATGATGATCTTCGCAAGAAAAATTCTTCTTACATTGCCAAGAGTTTACTCTTATCCACTTACATGCCTCAAGTCAAGTCTGGTAACAAGAACAAGAAAGATTCTTCCTCTAGTAGTAACAACAATCATGCTAAATCCAATATTGTTGCTTCTAGTAGTTCTCTTGATTCCACTAATGATTCTCTTAGCCAAGTTACACTTGAGCAAGAAAATAGCTTATTGAAGGGAATTATAGACAAAAGATGTTTACAAGAGCCTTGCCAGAAGTAAGCAATTCGAGGAAATTGTACACAAGCAAGGAAGGCACCGGAAGAATCAAGGTGTTGGTTTTGAATGAAAGTTCAATGCCAATGGAGTTGAGTGGGAAGAAGATCAATACCCCAAGATGAAGTTTGTTCCTCAACAAGAGAATTATGATCCTACTTCTCTCAAAGTGACACAAAGCTCAAGATGATCTTCCACCACAAGACCACAAGCAAAAAGGCAAGGCCAAGCTTCAAGAGGAAATTGATGCATTTGAATAAGCCCCTAAGGCCTTGGTCAAGTGGGTTCCCAAGACTACTTCAAGTTCCACTTCATCAAGTACAACTACAACACCGAGGATTCCCATCAAGATGGTGTGGATCCCGAAGAAGAAGAACTAGAGACTTCTTGAGGGTGACTCTGCCAACATACTTCACTCTTATCATCTTGGCAAGAACAAGTGCAATCAACTTCCACATCTTGCACTAGTTCAAGGAGTCACAAACCCTCTTGTTGGTAAGACAAGGGACAAGGTAACCTAAAGGCTTTCATAGACATCATCTTGTGTGTGCATCACTCTATGTCTATGGATATCCTTGTTTGTTCCTTATGGGACTAACCCGTGTAGGTATTGAAAGTGCAACTCACTCCAATGGATAGCTCCAAATGATCTACATCAACATTGAGCATCCACATCTTCAACATCTACATGAAGTCATCATCGACAAAACCCAAGGTTAGTTCATCCCTCTTAGGGGGGATCTCACATCTAGGGGGAGCTTTACTCTAAGAATTGAGCTAAAGCAACTCTAATGGTGTGAACACAACAATGCTTTATGTAAAAGTGGTAACCCCACTTGTGCTTAAACGATGAGTATGACCTATGATCAAATGTTCTCATTTGACTCCTAAGTCAATATACTCATATATAGATGACCTAGTCATCGCCAATTGTTTGATAGATGCTAGAATTGGTTGTCCATGCTTTGCCACATATTTCAATTGCCATTTTATTGTGTGAGCATGTTGATTGCATGTTTTACTCATTCGAGGACATCCACTTGTTGTTTTGATTGATTGGTTTTCTTCTCTTTTGCCAAGTGGGTGGACAAGAATGCCTAAGACCCCTCTCTAGCTATCTATGCTTTTCTCGTCTCAAACTCTATTCATGCTACATCACAAAATTTGATCAAGTCAGATTCGAACCACTCTGTGTGAGGAGCACTCGGAGTCCCTGATTCGTCATAGACTTAAACTTCCAAAACTTCTTTGTGCTTTTCGGTCTAACCGATTCCTCCATTTTGGTCATACCGAGATCACTAAGTCGATCTAGGTTTTCAATCTCGGTGCAACCGATTTGAACCTTTCGGTCACACTGACTTTCAGTAACTGCTTGTAGTTATGAATCTCGGTGCCACCGAGTTGTTCCACTCGGTCACACCGACAGGGTCGGGCTATATATACTCACGGGAAAAATGTTGGAAATTTCTCCGAAACCCCTTCGCCCGCGCATAGCTCGCTCTGCCTCCTGGGTCTCCGGATCGTCCTCCTCGTCGCCAGCCGCCTCCTGTCGCTGGTCTCCGCCGACGTCAACAGAATTCTTCCCCGTCGTTGCCGCCGTAGTGAGTTCATCGCTGAACTAGGGTATGGACTCGATTACAGTGCTATCCCCATCCGATTCCTAGCACATTGTGTTCATTATGATTCTTACCACGATTGAAACGCTTCTATCTAGTCAAAACACTCTGTAGATTAGAGTTGAATTGAAAATTTAGGGTTAGGTTTCCGCCGAAACCATCTTGGACCCACCGAGTTGTGGAACTCGGTACCACCGATTCGGCTCAGGCCATTGCACATGTAATTTTCGGTCTGACCGAGAATTGCAAATCGGTGTGACCGAGTTCAGGACTTTGTGAAACCCTAGCAGTCTCGGTGCCACCAAACTGTGACTCGGTCTAACCGAGTTCACTAGTTTAGGTTCCAATAGCTGCTTCGGTATCACCGAGTTTACAAATCGGTTGATCTGAAATGCTTTCTGTGGAAAACTAAAACTAAGTTTTTGACTCATTATCTTGCAAAAACCTCTGCATTTTGTGATGCTCATCCACTCTAACTCATCTATATCTATTCACAGGGTCAGTGTTTGCAATATGTCTGATCAGAGTGACAGCCAGAACAGGTCAGAGGAGCAGGTTCACCTGAGTGAGGGCACTAGTCCCTCTAGCTGTTCAGATGATGGTAGCAGGAGCACTCCCAGCTACTTGCCCAAAGCTGCCACCAGAACAAGGAAGAAGAAAACTTCAGAGTCTGAGGATGAAGACTATGTGGCAGCTGAGGATGAGGCCACTTCCAAGAAGAAAGTGGTTAAGAAGGAATATAGCACTGCTGCTTCCACCAAGCCAGGCATGAAGCAAAAGGTTCCTGCAAAGAGAATTCCAATGTCTAAGGCCAGAGCATCTACTCAAGTCCCTTTGGGATCTGAACCCAAAGAGGCTGCTGCAGAAGGGAAGAAGAGGAAGGAGAGGATCAAAAAGACCACTACTAGAGTGCTTGGGAGATCCTCAATCATGAGAGATTCTGAAGAGGAAGAGGAAGAAGAGGTTGCTGCACCACCACCTGAAGACCAAGCTTGAGAGACGTTCTAGTGCTATGCATTTTCTATGAACTTTTTGGTAACTTGTTGCCAAAGGGGGGGAAAAATGTATAGATCATAGGCTTCGAGAGAGAGCGTTGCTTTTTATTCTCTCTTGCTTTGGTGGTTGAACTTTGTTTGTCTTTTGATTGCTTGAGATACTATGCTATTATCTGTGAGACATTGATGATCATGTGGTTCATCATAAGCTACACTTATGCTTGTTAGATGATATTATCTTACTTATCCTTATATGATCATTCACTTTGCTTGGTGATGAGTGCAAGTATTTAATTCTTATCATTTTGAGCGCTCCACCAAGATGTATGTGACATGGAAGAGTAACCCATGATCCTAACTCATTGTGCATTTCAGTCCAAAGAAAATCTTAAGATATGCACAACTTAGGGGGAGCTCTTGCTTTTCACATACTTCTCAAAGCGACAATATCTTTCACTCTTATTATCATTTGTCGAAGCTTTGACCTATATGTTGTCATCAATTACCAAAAAGGGGGAGATTGAAAGTGCAACTATCCCTGGGTGGTTTTGGTAATTCCTAACAACATATAGCTCATTGAGCTAACATTATTCCAAGATTAATATTTCAGGAAAAGCTCAATGAATGGCATGACATGGATGAGGAAAGTGGATCCCTCAAAATTATAAGGACAAAAAGTTTGGCTCAAGCTTGAAGCTCAAGACTCTACATTTTATATTTTAGTGATCCAAGATCACATTGAGTCTATAGGAAAAGCCAATACTATCAAGGAGGGATGAGGTGTTGCTTAATGGCTTGCTTCCTCAAAGTGCTTAGTGATATGCTCCAAAATCCTCAACTACCTTCCCACATCCACATATGACCTAAACCAAAAGTCAAACTCGGCCCCACCGATTCTTTCTATCCAGCGCCACCGAGTTTCAAATGTCATAGCCACTGCCACAAACCCTAGGAAAATCGGTCTCACCGATAGGGATCTCGGTCTCATCGAGATGGGATTGTAATCTCTCTGTTTCCCTTTGTAATGTTTCGGTCTTACCGAGATGAGCGATCGGTCCCACCGAGATTGCAATGTAAACTCTCTGTTTCCCTTTTGTAACATTTCGGTCTCACCGAGATTAGAGAATCGGTCCCACCGAGTTTACCTGACCAACTCTCTTGTTAGCTTATTACCAAAATCGGTCCTACCGAGTTTGTGTAATCGGTCACACCGAGATTACGTTATGCCCTAACCCTAACCATATCGGTCCTACCGAGTTGCATCTCAGTCCCACCGAAAATCCTAACGGTCACTAGGTTTGCTGAATCGGTCCGACCGAGTTTAACCATTCGGTCCCACTGAGTTTGGAAAATTGTGTGTAACGGTTAGATTTTGTGTGGAGGCTATATATACCCCTCCACCCACTCTTCATTCGTGGAGAGAGCCATCAGAACATACCTACACTTCCAATACACATTTTTTGAGAGAGAACCACCTACACTTGTGTTGAGGTCAAGATATTCCATTCCAACCATATGAATCTTGATCTCTAGCCTTCCCCAAGTTGCTTTCCACTCAAATCTTCTTTCCACCAAATCCAAATCCTGTGAGAGAGAGTTGAGTGTTGGGGAGACTATCATTTGAAGCACAAGAGCAAGGAGTTCATCATCAACACACCATTTGTTACTTCTTGGAGAGTGGTGTCTCCTAGATTGGCTAGGTGTCACTTGGGAGCCTCCGACAAGATTGTGGAGTTGAACCAAGGAGTTTGTAAGGGCAAGGAGATCGCCTACTTTGTGAAGATCTACCGCTAGTGAGGCAAGTCCTTCGTGGGCGACGACCATGATGGAATAGACAAGGTTTCTTCTTTGTGGACCCTTCGTGGGTGGAGCCCTCCGTGGACTCGCGCAACCGTTACCCTCCGTGGGTTGAAGTCTCCATCAACGTGGATGTACGATACCACCACCTATCGGAACCATGACAAAAACATCCGTGTCTCCAATTGCGTTTGAATCCTCCAAACCCTTCCCTTTACATTCTTGCAAGTTGCATGCTTTACTTTCCGCTGCTCATATACTCTTTTGCATGCTTGCTTGAATTGTGTGGAGATTGCTTGACTTGTGCTAAGATAGCTAAAATCTGCCAAGAACTAAAATTGGGAAAGGCTAGATTTTTATTTGGTCAAGCAGTCTAATCCCCCCCCCCCCCCTCTAGACATACTTTCGATCCTACAGATGCTTGTCCAAGTAAGGACAGCACCCAAGCACCGGTCCACCCACATACCAAATTATCAAAGTACCGAACGCGAATCATATGAACGTGATGAAACCTAGCTTGACGATATTCCCATGTGTCCTCGGGAGCGCTTTACATCATATAAGAGTTTGTCCAGGCTTGTCCTTTGCTACAAAAAGGATTGGGGCACCTTGCTGCACTTTATTTACTTTTGTTACTTGTTGCTCGTTACAAATTATCCTATCACAAAACTATCTGTTACCTATTATTTCAGTGCTTGCAGAGAATACCTTGTTGAAAACCACTTATCATTTCCTTCTGCTCCTCGTTGGGTTCGACACTCTTACTTATCGAAAGGACTACGATAGATACCCTATACTTGTGGGTTATCAAGACTCCTTTCTGGCGCCGTTGCCGGGGAGTGAAGCGCCTTTGGTAGGTCGAATTTGGTAAGGAAAATTTTATATAGTGTGCTGAAATTTACTGTCACTTGTTACTATGGAAAGTAATCCTTTGAGGGGCTTGTTCGGGGTATCTTCACCCCAACTAGTATAGCAAAGAGTTGCTCCTCAACCTACTGCACCTACTAAAAATGAAAATGAAAATGTCTGCTTTGAAATTCCTTCGGGTATGATAGAAACACTGCTAGCTAATCCTTTTGCAGGAGACGGAACAACGCATCCTGATGAGCACTTAATATATGTGGATGAAGTTTGTGGATTATTTAAGCTTGCAGGTGTACCAGGAGATGTTATTAAGAAGAAGGTCTTCACTTTATCTCTGAAGGAAGATGCATTGACATGGTATAGGCTATGTGATGATACGGGGTCATGGAACTACAAACGATTGAAATTGGAATTTCATCAGAAGTTTTATCCTATGCATATTGTTCATCGTGATCGCAATTATATATATAATTTTTGGCCTCGTGAAGGAGAAAGCATCGCTCAAGCTTGGGGGAGGGTTAAATCAATGTTATATTCATGCCCCAATCATGAGCTCGCAAGAGAAATGATTATTCAAAATTTATATGCTCGGCTTTCTGATAACAATCGCACCAGGCTCGATACTTCTTGTGTTGGCTCTTTTATGACGAAGACTATTGAATTCAAATGGGATTTATTGGAAAGAATTGAACGCAACTATGAAGATTGGGACCTCGATGAAGGTAAGGAGTCAGGTATGACACCTAAGTATGATTGTGTTAAATCTTTTATGGATACCGATGTTTTCTGTAAATTTAGCACTAAATATGGACTTGACTCTGAGATAGTAGCTTCTTTCTGTGAATCTTTTGCTACTCATGTTCATCTCCCTAGGGAGAAGTGGTTTAAATATCATCCTCCCATAGAAGTAAAAGTAGCTGCACCTATTAAAGTTGAAGAAAAGACTATCACTTATAATGATCCTATTGTTCCTACTGCTTATGTTGAGAAACCACCTTTTCCTATTAGGATAAAAGATCATGCTAAAGCTTCAACTGTGGTTCATAAAAGCAATATTAGAACTTATACACCTCCTGAACAAATTAAAGTTGAACCTAATATTGCTATTGTTAAAGATCTCTTGTCTGATAATATTGATGGGCATATTATTCATTTTCGTGATGAGACTGCTAGAATTGCTAAACCTTGTGCTAAAGATAAAAATAGATCTTTGGTAGGCATGCCTGTTATTTCTGTTAAAATAGGAGATCGTTGTTATCATGGCTTATGTGATATGGGTGCCAGTGCTAGTGATATACCTCATGACTTATACAAAGAAATTATGCATGATATTGCACCTGCTGAGATAGGAGATATTGATGTCACAATTAAACTTGCCAATAGAGAAACTATTTCACCAATTGGAATTGTTAGAGATGTTGAAGTCTTGTGTGGGAAAACTAAATATCCTGCTGATTTTCTTGTTCTTGGTTCCCCACAAGACATCTTTTGTCCCATTATATTTGGTAGACCCTTCTTGAACACTGTTAATGCTAAGATAGATTGCAAAAAGGATGTTGTTACTATTGGTTTAGGTGATATGTCTCATGAATTTAATTTCTCTAAATTTAGTAGACAACACCGTGAAGAGGAATTTCCTAGTAAAGATGAAATTATTGGTCTTGCTTCTATTGCCGTACCTCCTAGTGATCCTTTAGAACAATATTTGCTAGACCATGAAAACGATATGTTTATGAATGAAAGAAGGGAAATAGATGAAGTATTCTTTAAATAGGAACCCATCCTGAAACACAATTTGCCTGTTGAAATCCTAGTGGATCCTCCTCCACCCAAGGGTGATCCCACGTTTGAGCTTAGACCGTTACCCGATACTCTTAAATATGCTTATCTTGATGAGAAAAAGATATATCATGTTATTATTAGTGCTAACCTTTCAGAACATGAAGAAGAGAGATTACTAAAAATTCTAAAGAAGCACCGTGCTGCTATTGGATATACTCTTGATGATCTTAAGGGCATTAGTCCCACTCTGTGTCAACACAAAATAAATTTGGAGGAAGATGCCAAACCAGTTCGTGATCATCAACGACGGCTGAATCCTAAGATGAAGGAAGTGGTAAGAAAGGAAATACTAAAGCTTCTTGAGGTAGGTATAATTTATCCTGTTGCTGATAGTCAGTGGGTAAGACCTGTCCATTGTGTCCCTACTGTCGTTCCTAATGATAAAGATGATTTGATCCCGCAAAGAATTATTACAGGTTATAGGATGGTAATTGATTTCCGCAAATTAAATAAAGCTACAAAAAAGATCATTACCCCTTACCTTTTATCGATCAAATGCTAGAAAGATTATCCAAACATACACATTTTTGCTTTCTAGATGGTTATTCTGGGTTCTCTCAAATACCTGTGTCAGCCAATGATCAATCGAAGACTACTTATACTTGCCCTTTTGGTACTTCTGCTTACAGACGTATGCCTTTTGGTTTATGTAATGCACCTGCTACCTTTCAAAGATGCATGATGGCTATATTCTCTGACTTTTGTGAAAAGATTTGTGAGGTCTTCATGGACGATTTTTCCGTCTATGGATCCTCTTTTGATGATTGCTCAAGCAACATTGACCGAGTTTTGTAGAGATGTGAAGAAACTAATCTTGTCTTGAATTGGGAAAAGTGCCACTTTATGGTTAATGAAGGTATTGTCTTGGGGCATAAAGTTTCTGAAAGAGGTATTGAGGTTGATAAAGCCAAGGTTGATGCTATTGAAAAGATGCCATGTCCCAAGGACATCAAAGGTATAATAAGTTTCCTTGGTCATGTCGGGTTTTGTAGGAGGTTCATTAAGGAATTCTCCAAAAATTCTCGGCCTCTGACTAATTTATTACAAAAAGATATACCATTTGTTTTTGATGATGATTGTGTAGAAGCATTTGAAATACTTAAGAAAGAATTAATCTCTGCACCTATTGTTCAACCACCTGATTGGAATTTACCCTATGAAATTATGTGTGATGCTAGTGATTATGCTATAGGTGCTGTTCTAGGGCAAAGAGTTGATAAGAAATTAAATGTTATTCAATATGCTAGTAAAACTCTAGACAATGCTCAGAGAAATTATGCTACTACTGAAAAAGAATTCTTAGCAGTTGTATTTGCTTGTGATAAGTTCAGACCTTATATTGTTGATTCTAAAGTAACTATTCACACTGATCATGCTGCTAGTAAATATCTGATGGAAAAGAAAGATGCTAAACCTAGACTTATTAGATGGGTTCTCTTGCTACAAGAATTTGATTTGCATATTGTTGATAGAAAAGGAGCTGAGATACCGTTGCAGACAACTTGTCTAGGTTAGAAAATGTTCTTGATGACCCACTACCTATTGATGATAGCTTTCCTGATGAACAATTAAATGTCATAAATGCTTCTCATACTGCTCCATGGTATGCTGATTATGCTAATTACATTGTTGCTAAATTTATACCACCTAGTTTCACATACCAGCAAAAGAAAAAGTTCTTCTATGATTTGAGACATTACTTTTGGGATGACCCACATCTTTGTAAAGAAGGAGTAGATGGTGTTATTAGACGTTTTGTACCTGAGCATGAACAGGAACAGATCCTAAGCAAGTGTCACTCCGAGGCTTATGGAGGACACCATGATGGAGATAGAACTGCACATAAGGTATTGCAATCCGGTTTTTATTGGCCTACTCTCTTCAAGGATGCCCGTAAGTTTGTCTTGTCTTGTGATGAATGTCAAAGAATTGGTAATATTAGTAGACGTCAAGAAATGCCTATGAATTATTCACTTGTTATTGAACCATTTGATGTTTGGGGCTTTGATTATATGGGACCTTTCCTGCCTCTAATGGATATACACATATTTTAGTTGCTATTGATTACGTTACTAAGTGGGTAGAAGCTATTCCAACTAGTAGTGCTGATCATAAAACCTCTATTAAGATGCTTAAAGAAGTTATCTTTCCAAGGTTTGGAGTCCCTAGATATTTAATGACTGATGGTGGTTCACATTTTATTCACGGTGCTTTCCGTAAAATGCTTGCGAAATATGATGTTAATCATAGAATTGCATCTCCTTATCACCCACTGTCTAGTGCTCAAGTAGAATTGAGTAATAGAGAACTCAAATTAATTCTGCAAAAGACTGTTAATAGATCTAGAAAAAATTGGTCCAAGAAACTTGATGATGCATTATGGGCCTATAGAACTGCATATAAAAATCCTATGGGTATGTCTCCGTATAAAATGGTTTATGGAAAAGCATGTCACTTACCTCTCGAACGAGAACATAAGGCTTGTTGGGCTATTAAAGAGCTCAATTGTGATTTCAAACTTGCCGGTGAGAAGAGGTTATTTGATATTAGCTCACTTGATGAATGGAGAACCCAAGCCTACAAAAATGCCAAGTTGTTTAAAGAAAAAGTCAAAAGATGGCATGACAAAAGAATACAAAAGCATGAGTTTAATGTAGGTGATTATGTATTATTATACAACTCTCATTTAAGATTTTTTTGTAGGAAAACTTCTCTCTAAATGGGAAGGTCCTTACGTTATTGAGGACATCTATCGTTCCGGTGCCATAAAAATCAACAACTTCGAAGGCACAAATCCGAAGGTGGTGAACGGTCAAAGAATTAAACATTATATCTCAGGTAATCCTATAAATGTTGAAACCAATGTTATTGAAACCGTAACCGCGGAGGAATACATAAGGGACACTTTCCGGAATGTTTCAGACTCTGAAAAGGAACAGGTATGTGTTACGGTAAGTAAACCGACTCCAAAACAGTTCTAATGGCAATATTTCTATGTTTTGGAATATTTAGAAAAATAGAAAAATAAGAAGCAGTCCGGGAAGGACACGAGGCCTCCACGAGGGTGGAGGGCGCGCCCTACCCCCTGGGCGCGCCCCCTACCTCATGGGCACCCTGTGTGCTCTCCGGACTCCGTTTTCGTACACGACACATATTTTGGTTGGTAAAAATTCATTATATAATCTCCCGGAGGTTTTGACTCCCGTATCACGCAAATATCTCCTGTCTTTGTTTCGAGCTGTCCTGCTGCATATTTGAGCAACATGTTGTCCCAGGATTCCGAAGGAGAGAGCTATGTGGCTGATTACCTTGCAGATCCTAAAGTCTATGGGGATGTGGAGCATTGTGGTTGGACTACGGAAGAAGAAGAGGACTATGAACCTAAGGGAAAGGAGGAGACGAGCTCAGATGAAGATGAAGTCCCACTACCTCAACCTGGGGACATGCATGTGGAGTTCAATAAGTCAAGCCTTCCTGATAGAGTAAAGAAACCTAAGATCGAGTTTATCCCTTTTCGCCTCTTGCAGGAAAACAAACAGGAACTATGCAAAAAGATACTGAGCCTGGAGCAGGAGATCGAGGACCTAAGGGACCAAAATTTTGTCCTAAAGCGAAAATTAAGGAAGAAGCCTATGCCACCAACAAAACCACCATCTTCTTCACCAACAAAGAAGAACTGAGCATCGGGTATGGGCACTCCCCTTGGCAACTGTCAAGCTTGGGGGAGTGCCCTGGTATCGTATCACCATCACTTCTATCTTGACCGTTTTTCTTAGTTTGATCCTTTTGATAATATCTTGATCTAGTAGAATAAAAACTTTTTAGTATGACCTAGTTGTGAGTTTTGCTTTATGATCCTTCTATGTAATCGAGTCCATGAGCTATATAATAAAGATTAGTGTTGAGTCAAGGGCTTGATTATCCTGCCATGATCTTAAGTGAATAAAAGAAAAGAGAAAGAATAAAAAGGAAATAAAAGAGATCATATGGATCTTATGGAGAGTGTTGAGCTCACATATAAAAAGTATGATGAATAAAAGTTTTTGGGAGTTGACAAACATAGTTTTGGTCATCGTTGCAATTAATAGGAAGTAATAAACAAAGAGAGGTCTTCACATATAAATATACTATCTTGGACATCTTCTATGATTGTGAGCACCCATTAAAATATGACATGCTAAAGATTTGATGTTGGACAAGGAAGACACTGTAATGGGTTATGTTTTCTTACATCTGAGATAAATTATATTGTCATGGATCATCCAACATGGTTGAGCTTGGCTTTCCCCCTCATGCTAGCCAAATTCTTTGCACCAAGTAGAGATACTACTTGTGCTTCCAAACACCCTTAAACTAGTGTTGCCATGAGAGTCCACCATACCTACCTACGGATTGAGTAAGATCCTCCAAGTAAGTTGTCATCAGTGCAAGCAATAAAAATTTCTCTCTAAATATGTATGACTTATTAGTGTGGGAGAAAATAAGCTTTATACGATCATGTGATATGGAAGAAATAAAAGCGACGGACTGCATAATAAAGGTCCATATCACAAGTGGCAATATAAAGTGGCGTTCTTTCGCATTAAGATTTTGTGCATCCAACCATGAAAGCGCATGACAACCTCTGCTTCCCTCTGCGAAGGGCCTATCTTTTACCTTCATCTCCTACCTTACATAAAAGTCATGGTGATCTTGATCTTTCCTTTTTACATTTTATCTTTTGGCAAGCACAACATGTTGGAAGGATCCTGGTATATATGGCTAATTGGATGTGAGTTTTCTTGAACTATTATTGTTGACATTACCCTTGAGGTAAAACGTTGGGAGGCAAAACTATAAGCCCCTATCTTTCTCTGTGTCTAATTAAAACTCCATACCCATAAGTATTGCGTGAGTGTTAGCAATAGTGAAAGACTATATCATAGTTGAGTATGTGGACTTGCTGAAAAGCTCTTATAGATTGACTCTTTCCTATGTTATGATAAATTGCAATTGCTTCAATGACTGAGATTATAGTTTGTTAGTTTTCAATGAAGTTTATGATTCGTACTTGAAATTGTGATTGAATTGTTACTTTAGCATAAGAGATCATATAACAAGAATTATATAAGTTGCTGTTCTGAGAATGATCATGATGCTCTCATGTCCATATTTTATTTTTATCGACACCTCTATCTCTAAACATGTGGACATATTTTTTGATTTCGGCTTTCGCTTGAGGACAAGTGAGGTCTAAGCTTGGGGGAGTTGATACGTCCATTTTGCATCATGCTTTTATATCGATATTTATTGCATTATGGGCTGTTATTACACATTACGTCACAATACTTATGCATATTCTCTCTTATTTTACAAGGTTTACATAAAGAGGGAGAATGTCGGCAACTGGGATTCTAGGTTGGAAAAGGAGCAAATATTAGAGACCTATTCTGCACAGCTCCAAAAGTCCTGAAACTTCACAGAAGTCATTTTCAGAATATATAAAAAATACTGAGCGCAAGAAGTTCACCAAGGGGCACACCCTGCCCATGAGGGTGGGGGCACGCCCTACCCCCCTAGGTGTGGCCCCCTACCTCGTGGGGGCCCTGGTGGCCCTCCGATGGCCATCTTCTGCTATATGGAGTCTTTCGATGAGAAAAAAATCATAAGCCATCTTTTCGAACGAGACTCCGCCGCCACGAAGCGGAACCAATCTAGGGCTCTGACGGAGCTATTCTGCCGGGGAAACTTCCCTCCGGGAGGGGGAAATCATCGCCATAGTCATCACCAACGTTCCTCACATCGGGAGAGGGCAATCGCCATCAACATCTTCACCAGCACCATCTCCTCTCAAAACCCTAGTTCATCTCTTGTATCCAATTCTTGTCTCCAAGTCCGGGATTGGTACCTGTTGGTTGCTACAAGTGTTAATTACTCCTTGTAGTTGATGCTAGTTGGTTTATTTGGTGGAAGATCATATGTTCAGATCCTATATGCATATTAATACCCCTCTGATTATGAATATGAACATGCTTTGTGAGTATTTACGTTTGTTCCTGAGGACATGGGGGAAGTCTTGCTATTAGTAGTCATGTGAATTTGGTATTCGTTCGATATTTTGATGATATGTATGTTGTCTCTCCTCTAGTGGTGTTATGTGAACGTCGACTACATGACACTTCACCATTATTTGCGCCTAGAGGAAAGCATTGGGAAGTAATAAGTAGATGATGGGTTGCTAGAGTGATAGAAGCTTAAACCCTAGTTTATGCGTTGCTTCCTAAGGGCTGATTTGGATCCATATGTTTCATGCTATGGTTAGGTTTACCTTAATAATTTTGTTGTAGTTGCAGATGCTTGCAATAAAGGTTAATCATAAGTGGGATGCTTGTCCAAGTAAGGACAGCTCCCAAGCACCGGTCCACCCACATACCAAATTATCAAAGTACCGAACATGAATCATATGAACATGATGAAACATAGCTTGATGATATTCCCATGTGTCCTCGGGAGCGCTTTACATCATATAAGAGTTTGTCCAGGCATGTCCTTTGCTACAAAAAGGATTGGGCCACCTTGCTGCACTTTATTTACTTTTGTTACTTGTTGCTCGTTACAAATTATCCTATCAGAAAACTATCTGTTACCTATTATTTCAGTGCTTGCAGAGAATACCTTGCTGAAAACCGCTTATCATTTCCTTCTGCTCCTCGTTGGGTTCGACACTCTTACTTATTGAAAGGACTATGATAGATCCCCTATACTTGTGGGTCATCACGTGGTCAATGTGGTCAAGGAACGACTTCCATCGGAAGAGTACTATCGTGGAAAGGCTGACAGCTGGGTCCACGGCAGCCGCAAGGAAGTGCCTCCTTATTACACAGAAAATAATTATTCCTGCACCTGACAGCAGGGACCCACCGGACGAGCCACCGTATTTGGTGAAAAAACGTTTCCCCCTGACTGCTGGGACCCACCGGATGGACCACCATATTTCGCGAAAAATAATGTTCCCCCCGCTGTCAGCTCGGACCCACCGGAAGTGCCTCCTTATTACGCACAAAAAAATGAATACCCCCCCTGTTAGTTGGGACCCACCTTGGTGGGAGGCTGACTTGTGGGCCTACTAAGTTGACGGGGACAGAGTGCTTTGTCAACTTAGTCAATATGAACGATTCTAGCTCCAGTGACCGTCGATGTCAATCCAACGTCCGTAGTGCTTCTTCAACCTCTGGTCTTCTTGCTCCAGCCACCCAAACCAGCGCCGGTCGTGCCTCGTGCTCCTACCTCCCGTGGCAGGCTGCGATGCGGCGGAGGCCTCACCGCCCCCTACTACTCCCACCGCTAGCCAGGCCATCCCTCTACTCACCCACACCCCCTGTTATTCTGCGGCGATGGCAGCCTCACACCGCAGCGAACCAGTGAACCCTCGTACTCCTCTACGCATGGGCATCCACTGCCGCGTCTTCCCCGGCTCCGCGTCATCCCATTCCTAGGCCTCGCCGTCGTCCACCGCCCTGGTGCTCTCGGCGTGGCATGGTCAAGGAACGGCATCCATCGGACGTGGACTGTACGTGGAGAGGCTGACAGCTGGGTCCACGGCCGCATCAAGGAAGTGCCTCCTTATTACGCGTAAAATAATTATTCCTCCACCTGACAGCGGGGACCCACCGGACGGGCCACCGTATTTCGCGAAAAAAATGTTTCCCCCTGATTGGTGGGACCCACCAGCTACATCTTCGCACGCAAGGAAGTGCGTCCAGGCAAAAACAAAAAAACGATTCGCCCCCCTGACTGCTGGGACCCACCAGCTACATCTTCGCACGCAAGGAAGTGCCACCTGGTCGAAGCGTACGTAGCATTGTCATTCTGGTCGCGAACGTGTATGTACATACTGGTCGATGTAGAGGCGCGCACGTGTCATAGTAGAGGCGCGCACGTAGCATGTACACGGACGTACAACGGCCAGGGTGCAAGAAAGTAAATACGGCCACGTACGCACATACGGGCTGGGTCTCGAACGCCTACTCGCGTGTACGTATGGCCAGGGCTCGTGTACATGGCTGGGTCAGAACGGAGAAACACTGTCGTCATCATGTTCATGGGGAGCCAACCGACTGGGTCGGAACAGAATGCGTCGTCATTTTTATCGGGAGGGCTTGGACGGAAAAGCCGATGGAAACGAGGCCTGGCGTACCGCAGAACGGAGGAAACGGCCTTGTGTTTGACCGGCAACGTTCGAAACGGGATCCTATTCATCGGGAGGGGTCTGGCATACCGCAAAACGGAGGACACGGACCTCCTACGGTCGAAACGGGGGTCCTATTGATCTGGAGGGGTGTGGCGTACTGCAAAACAGAGGAAACGTACTTGTGTTGGAGCGCTACGATCGAAATGGGGGTCCTGTTCATCAGGAGGGGTGTGGCGTACCACAAAACGGGACTCCACGGGATATTTTTCATCTCCACCGTCGACCCCCTCCAGCCTCCACGGGCTACTGTTCATCCACCGTCGACCTCCTCCAGCCTCCACCTACGACTGTTCATCCACGGGCTCCTATTCATCCAGCCTCCACTGCGTGCTACTCCACCGGCTACTATTCAACCAGCCCTCTCCATGGGCTCCTGTTTAACCACCCCTCCATGGGCTACTGTTCATCCAGCCTTCCACCGTCTACTGTTCATCCTACCCTCCACGGGGTGGTCCTGTTCATCCTGCCCTCCACGGGGTCCTGTTCATCCAGCCTCAACCGGCTCGACCTATTGGGGTCCTGTTCATCCATAGGCAACACCACAGGGTCCTATTCATCCACCCCCAGCGGGAACTGTTCATCCAAACCCCCCAGCAACACTCACTGTTCGTCCAGAGGCAGCATCGATCAGCTTCAGTTAGCAGCAGTAGCGAAGGAATCGCTCGATCGGGTTCAGTTAAGAGCCATGGATCGATCGCTCGGGTTCAGTAATGCGTAGCCTACAGTGCAATCACTCGGGTTTAGTTAGAGCCCAATGCCTTGCTCGGGTTCAGTTAGAGCCCACCGCATCACACCCACGCACGCGCTTGTATGAGAGAAACGCGCATCGCTCGGTCCCGACCACCCACCGTAACCGGGAACACCCTGATATTTTCCTCGCCCTCGCTTCTACCATGGTTTTTTCCGTCATGGACGGCCCATGATTTTTTGTCATAGAAGTAGGATCCCCACCACATCTATGATGATACTGTGTTCTGTCATAATTATTGTGATAGAAGTGTCATAAGTATGACAGAAAAAAATTCGTTCGGCCCAAAATGTCACGGTTGTGTCTTTTTTTTGTAGTGTATTTTTTCTTTCCACTTCCTTGCATATGCCGGTTTTTGCTTGATATGATAATTTGTTTGCCTATAAGATTCCTATGCATAGTAAGTATGTTAGACTTAGATGTGTTTGCCATGTGTTTCATGATGCTCTCTTTGTAGTTCAATTCTTGTCTTTCATGTGAGCATCATCGAAATTATCAATGCCTAGCTAGGGGCGTTAAACGATAGCTCTTGTTGGGAGGCAACCCAATTTTATTTTTGTTTTTTGTTTTTTGTTCCTATTTAGTAATAAATAATTAATCTAGATTCTATTTAGATGTGGTTTTATGCTTTTAATTAGTGTTTTTGGCAAGTAGAACCTTTGGGAAGACTTGGGGGAAGTTTATGTGATCTTGCTGTAAAAAACAGAAACTTTAGCGCTCACGAGATTTGCTGCCATTTTTTACTGGAGAATGCGATTAGGTTGATTGTTTTTGAATATGATTAATGGACAAATTCCTGATGTCCAAAAATTTATTTAAGAATTTTTGGGGTTACAGAAGTATTCTAAACCTACAGATTACTACAGACTGTTCTGTTTTTGACAGATTCTGGCTTTCGTGTGTTGTTTGCTTATTTTGATGAATCTATGGCTAGTGTCGGGGGGTATGAACCATAGAGAAGTTGGAATACAGTAGGTTTAACACCAATATAAATAAAGAATGAGTTCATTACAGTACCTTAAGTGGTGGTTTGTTTTCTTATACTAACGGAGCTCATGAGGTTTTCTGTTGAGTTTTGTGTTGTGAAGTTTTCAAGTTTTGGGTAAAGATTTGATGGTATATTTACTTGATGCTATATTTTTATTCACCACATGATATGTGTTTTGCTTGGAGCGTCTTGTATGATTTGAGTCTTTGCTTTTTAGTTTACCACAATCATCCTTGCTGTACAGACCTTTTGGAGAGACACACATGAATCGGAATTTATTAGAATACTCTTTGTGCTTCACTTATATCTTTTGAGCTAAAATTTTTTGCTCTAGTGCTTCACTTATATCTTTCTAGAGCACGGTGGTGGTTTTATTTTATAGAAATTATTGATCTCTCATGCTTCACTTATATCATTTTGAGAGTTCTCTAGAACAGCATGGTAATTTGCTTTGGCTATAAAATTAATGCTAATATGATAGGCATCCAAGATGGATATAATAAAAACTATCATAAAAAGTGCATTGAATACTATGAGAAGTTTGATACTTGATGATTGTTTTGAGATATGCAGATGGTAATATTAGAGTCATGCTAGTCGAGTAGTTGTGAATTTGAGAAATACTTGTGTTAAAGTTTGTGATTCTTGTAGCATGCACGTATGGTGAACCGTTATGAGATGAATTCGGAGCATGATTTATTTGTTAATTCTCTTCCTTATGAGTGGTGGTCGGGGACGAGCGATGGTCTTTTCCTACCAATCTATCCCCCTAGGAGCATGCGCGTAGTGTTTCGATAACTAATAGATTTTTGCAATAAGTATGTGAGTTATTTATGACTAATGTTGAGTCCATGGATTATACACACTCTCACCCTTCCACCATTGCTAGCCTCTTTAGTACAGCGCAACTTTCACCGGTACCATAAACCCACCATATACCTTCCTCAAAACAGCCACCATACCTACCTATTATGGCATTTCCATAGCCATTCCGAGGTATATTTCCTAGCAACTTACCATCATTCCGTTTGTTATGACACGCTTCATCATTGTCATATTTCTTTGCATGATCATGTAGTTGACATCGTATTTTTGGCAAAGCCACCTTTATAATTCTTTCATACATGTCACTCATGAGTCATTGCACATCCCGGTACACCGCCAGAGGCATTCACATAAAGTCATATTTTGTTCTAAGTACTGAGTTGTAATTTTTCGTGTTGTAAGTAAATAAAAGTCTGATTATCATCATTATTAGAGCATTGTCCCATGTGAGGAAAGGATGATGGAGACTATGATTCCCCCACAAGTCGGGATGAGACTCCGGACGAAAAAAGGAGAAAGGCCATAAAAAGAGAAGGCCCAAAAAAGAAAAAAAAGAAAAAAAGAAATCTAAGAAAAAGAGAGAAAGGACAATGTTACTATCCTCTTACCACACTTGTGGTTCAAAGTAGAACCATGATCTTCATGATAGAGAGTCTCTTATGTTGTCACTTCCATATACTAGTGGGAATTTTACAATACGGAACTTGGCTTGTATATTCAAATCATGGGCTTCCTCAAAATGCCCTAGGTCTTCGTGAGCAAGCAAGTTGGATGCACACCCACTTAGTTCTTTTGTTGAACTTTCATAAACTTATAGCTCTAGTGCATTCGTTGCATGGCAATCCCTACTCACTCACATTGATATCTATTGATGGGCATCTCCATAGCCCGTTGATACGCCTAGTTGATGTGAGACTATCTTCTCCTTTTTTGTCTTCTCCACAACCACCATTCTATTCCACCTATAGTGCTATGTCCATGGCGCACGCTCATATATTCCGTGAAGATTGAAAAAGTTTGAGAACATCAAAAATATGAAACAATTGCTTGGCTTGTCATCGGGGTTGTGCATGATTAAATACTTTGTGTGATGAAGATAGGGCATAGCCAGACTATATGATTTTGTAGGGATAACTTTCTTTGGCCATGTTATTTTGAGAAGACATGATTGCTTTGTTAGTATGCTTGAAGTATTATTATTTTTATGTCGATATTGAACTTTTATCTTGAATCTTTCGGATCTGAACATTCATGCCACAATAAAGAAAATTACATTGAGAATTATGCTAGGTAGCATTCCACATCAAAAAATCTGTTTTTATCATTTACCTACTCGAGGACGAGCAGGAATTAAGCTTGGGGATGCTTGATACGTCTCCAACGTGTCTATAATTTTTTATTGTTCCATGCTATTATATTATCTGTTTTGGATGTTTAATGGGCTTTAATTTACCTTTTTATATTATTTTTGGGACTAACCTACTAACCAAAGGCCCAGTGCAAATTGCAGTTTTTTGCCTATTTCAGTGTTTCACCGAAAAGGAATATCAAACGGAATCCAAACGGAATGAAACCTTCGGGAGATTGATTTTTGGAACAAACGCAATCCAGGAGACTTGGAGTGGATGTCAAGGAAGCATCGAGGAGGCCACGAGGCAGGGAGGCACGCCCAGGGAGGCAGGCGCGCCCCCACCCTCGTGGGCCCCTTGTGGCTCCCCTGACCGACCTCTTTCTCCTATATATACTCATATACCCCAAAAACATCCGAGAGCATCACGAAACCCTATTTCCACCGCCACAACCTTCTGTACCCAAGAGATCCCTTCTTGGGGCCTTTTCTGGAGCTCCGTCGGAGGGGGAATCGATCATGGAGGGCTCCTACATCAACACCATAGCCTCTCCGATGATGTGTGCGTAGTTTACGACAGACCTTCGGGTCCATAGTTATTAGCTAGATGGATTCTTCTCTCTCTATGGATATCAATACAAAGTTCTCCTCAATCTTCTTGGAGATCTATTCGATGTAATTCTTTTGAAGTGTGTTTGTCCAGATCCGATGAATTGTGGGTTTATGATCAAGATTATCTATGAAAATATTTGGTTCTTCTCTGAATTCTTTTATGTATGATTTGTTATCTTTGCAAGTCTCTTTGAATTATCAGTTTGGTTTGGCCTACTAGCTTTGGGTTCAATCTTGCGGTGTCCTTTCCTAGTGACAGCAGGGGCAGCAAGGCACGTATTCTATTGTTGCCATCGAGGATAAAAAGATGGGGTTTATATCATATTGCTTGAGTTTATCCCTCTACATCATGTCATCTTGCCTAATGCGTTACTCTGTTCTTATGAACTTAATACTCTAGATGCATGCTGGATAGCAGTCGATGTGTGGAGTAATAGTAGTAGATGCAGAATCGTCTCGGTCTACTTGTCGCGGACGTGATGCCTATATACATGATCATGCCTAGATATTCTCATAATTATGCATTTTTCTATCAATTGCTCGACAGTAATTTGTTTACCCACCGTAATACGTATGCTATTTTAGAGAAGCCACTAGTGAAACTTATGGCCCCCGGATCTATTTTCCATCATATAAGTTTCCAACCTATTTTACTTTGCAATATTTACTTTCAATCTATATCATAAAAATACCAAAAATATTTATCTTATTATCTCTATCAGATCTCACTTTTGCAAGTGGTCGTGAAGGGATTGACAACCCCCTTATCGCGTTGGTTGCAAGGTTCTTATTTGTTTGTGTAGGTGCGAGGCGACTTGCATGTAGTCTCCTACTGGATTGATACCTTGGTTCTCAAAAACTGAGGGAAATACTTACATTACTTTGCTGCATCACCCTTTTCTCTTCAAGGGAAAACCAACGCAGTGCTCAAGAGGTAGCACCAATCTGGGTGTTTTATCTCTCGAATAAACCCGACTTCAAGTAGTTTGTCTAGCTCCACCCCCATAGCTTGTTGCTTGGGTTCGGAAAATTGCCACAACATTTGCTTAACTGGCTTGAACCCCTTTATTATGTTGATGCTATGTTAGGCCAGTCTGCGTGGGATTCCTGGCATATCCGAATGGTGCTAGGCAAAGATGTCCCAATTCTCGCGCAGGAATGCTCTTAGAGTGGCGTCGACCGTCAGATTCAGCTATGCTCGAATGGCTGTTGTCTTATTAGGGTCTTTTGGGTGGACTTGGAATTTGACTATTTCATCTGCCGGCTTGAAAGAAGTGGATTTAGGCCTTTTATCGAGGAATGCATCGTCTCTATCCACTGTGGAACGCAGAGCTGTGAGGTCCTCAGCCGCAAGGGCCTCTGATAGTGCCTCTAGGGCCAAGGTTGCGGTCTTCTTTTTGACGCGAAGTGCTATGTCTGGATCGCTGGTGATAGTGATAACTCCATTGGGCCCAGGAATTTTGAGTTTCATGTACCCGTAATGAGGTATGGCTTGAAAGCGTGTTAATGCATCTCGCCCCAGCAGTGCGTGATATCCGCTGTTGAAAGGTGCCACTTGGAAGATTAACTCTTCGGACATGTAGTTCTCCGGCGTGCCAAGTACTACATCAAGTTTAATTTTTCTGGAACATCACGCTTCTCGACTGGGGATAATGCCTCGGCAGGTTGTGCTGCTCTACTCGATGCGGCTCTTGTCCATTTGCATTTTGTCGAGCGTGTCCTCATAAATGAGGTTCAATCCGCTGCCACCGTCCATGAGCACTTTAGTGAGCCAAAAGTTGTCCACAATTGGGTTTAGGACTAAAGCGGCTACTGCTCGGACTGATCGGGCTTGTGGTTCGTCAGTAGCATTGAAAGTTATCGCCATGTCGTTCCAGGGATTTATTACGGCTACTTGGTTGACTTCGATGAGGTCACGGAGCGCACTTTTACATCGATTATTTGAGGAAAAGGTCTCGAAGACCGTAAGTATATTGAGATCGTTATCCTCCAGGGAGTACTTCTCTGGGGTAGAGTTGCTAAGGATGGCCTCATCGCTCTTAGCCACCTGCTGGAGTATCCAACATGCCCGAAGGCTCTGTGTTGGTTCGGAATTCAGCATCGTGTGTATCTGACAAGGGTTGGCGAGCCATTCGTCAAGGACAATTCTGTGTCCCATTAGTGGCTTAATTTTCTTGTCCGTGGAGTGATGATCAGGTGTTCCATGAGGGTGCGTCCACGTTGCCCAACCGGTGGGTGGTTTAAAGGCCGGTGGTTCCCACCGAGCTGTCTGGGCTTTCCAGGCGCTTTCCATTGCGTAGTACTTCTGTACTATGTGTGCCAAATCCGCGAAGTGCAGTATGCGGCGTCGGTTGAGGGCATTGAGGATCCCCTCATCCGTACAGTTGCAGTAAAATACTGATACCGCTTCGTCGTCGCAGCAATCTTTGATCTTGTTCTTAACAAGTAGGAATCTAGCCCAAAAGTGATTGACGGTTTCCTGAGGTTGCTACCGCACATACATTAAGTCGCATATGTCCGGGGGACCGGAATTGCTTGGACATTATTGCTTGTGGTGGGTGGGTGGGTTTAAATCCGAGCCCTGGCCCACTATGGAATCCGGACTTTGAAGGATTTCTGAGGTTACCAGCCCAGGATCTGGAGTGTCCTGGGGATTTTTAGGCTCAACGCATGTTTTTATGTTCAGAGTACAGAAGGTCTCTTATTGAAGATGGGTGTCCGGATCATAGGGCTCGGAGATCCGAACATAGTTTGTTCTCAGCATAGGAGGAGAGGTATCATTAACTTGCTCTTCCACAACTGTCACCAGGTGGGTGACAGGTGGGGACTTGATTTCCCTCTGACCTGGTTTAAGCCCAATCAAATCATAATCTGTTGCGACCCCCAGGGCGGCGATGCGGTATAGCAGTTCATTCAAAGACGAGATATCTGCTGGATCCATCTTATCGACGTTTTCGGAGTTGATGCGGAGATAATTTATGGCAATCTGGGGGACCGCCATGGGCTTAATGGTCGGGCGAGCGCCCATAGTGAGACTGCCAAGCTGGAGGATCTGCCCAGGAGCTAGGGCCCTTCTAGAGGTGATTTTGTCGTTGACGACAAGGCGAGCCATCGATCAGTCTATTGACAACACAGAGGAACTCTCAATGAAAGCACTAATGTTGGCGTCAAAACCAGTCGATCTCGGGTAGGGGGTCCTGAACTGTGCATCTGAGGATCGAAGGTAACAGGAGGCAGGGGACATGACATTTACCCAGGTTCGGTCCCTCTTAATGGAGGTAATACCCTACTTCCTACTTGATTGACTTTGATGAATATGAGGGTTACAAGAGTTGATCTACCTCGAGATTGTAATGGCTAAACCCTAGATGTCTACCCTGTATGATTGTGATTGCCTCTACGGACTAAACCCTCTGGTTTACAAGAGGGGCAAGGGTTGTACAAAGTCGGTTTATAGAGAAAGGAAACTATGTGAATAGCCGCCAAGCTTGTTATCCACGCCAAGGAGAGTCCCATCCGGACCCGGGGAGAGGCCTTCCATCTTGTACCTTCACAGCCCATTAGTCCGGCCCACGTCACATAGCCCGACCATCCGAGGACCCCTTAATCCAGGACTCCCTCGGTAGCCCCCAAACTTGCCTTCAATGACGATGCAGTATCCGACTTTATGTCTTCGGCTTCAGAAGGCGGGTTCTCCATTGTACTTATGATTGATGATAGTTCGGCTACACATTAAATACCATTTTCTATTGCTTCTTCACTGTCGTCGCCTCGGCTTCCACGTGTCAAACGAATGTGAACAGTCTAGCTGTGTTTTTATAAATAACCCCTTGACCGTGCGGGAAAGGCGCCTATTTAAATACATTAGATCATAGAGACCATTCCCCACCCCACGGAAACCCTTAGAACTCGCCATAGGAAATCACCCAAACATGGCTAGCGCTCCTAGATCTTCCTCGCACCCTGATGGCCCTCAAAAAGGTGACTGGGAAAGATGTTCGGTATACCACGCCCATCTGAGCAAACTTCTGATGCAGGGATATCTTTCGCCGATGAATCTAGTGTCCGTTCGGGCTGGATTAACTTCCATTGATGGCGAAGCCCTGGCAGAGAATTACCCCAATCCTTCTAAAGAGGAGAGGGTGTGCTTTGTCTCCTTCCTCTTGAGAAGCATAGGATTTCCTATTCATCCTTTCCTCAAAGGTCTACTAGAGTATTATGGCCTTCAACTGCACCATCTGACGCCGGGCTCCATCCTGCATATAGCGGGTTTCATTGCTCTTAGCGAGCTGTTCCTAGGTTGTGAGGCTCATGTTGAGCTATGGCGGAAATATTTCTGCCTCGTCCCCTGCTCCCAAAAGGGATCCATATTCAAGGTGGGCAGCGCCGAAGTATGGCGCATAGCCAGGACATGATACCTGTCCGACACTCTGAAGAAGGCATCCGAAGAGTGGCCCTCAGAGTGGTTTTATATTGAAGACATCGTTCTTCCGGACACAATGCGGCATGGACTTCCCGAATTCTCTGGTGCTCCTTTAAAGAAGTGCGCCAGCTGGCATCCCTAAAGCCTTGAAGAAGAAGATAGTACGGAGGTTTCGAGACTAGCAAGCAAGATCATAGTACTTGCCAACTCCGGCTGTATATAATCAAGGTAATGGAAATTTCAATAACCTGATGCGTTCAGTCGCTCCAATCTAGAGGTCTTCCCATGTGGAATTATAATGAGGAGGATGATGTGTCATGTTGCCTGCGCAAAGGTCCAGACAATTTTGCCGCCCTGGCCACCATCTTAGCCGACCTGTACAAAGGGGAAAAGGAAGACTTCGCTCGTTTGACATGTTGGGAAGGCTTTTCCATGTACAACCCCATCACCTGGGTGAGTTTTTCAATGATCGGCCTTACTCAACCTTTTTCCAGAGTTTTTGCTACTCAAATTTAATCCGGGTGCTTTTGACAGGAATGGAGAAAGATCGTTGAGGCTCCAACTTATATAGTACTACATATATACTATATTACGGACTGAGCTCCGGTGCCTTCACTGCACCTGCCTTTCGCTGTATGAAAGGTGGGCCAGCCACATTTTGGGCCCACCTGTCATACACCTAAAGGCACGTGAACTAAGTCAATGAAGTTGCGTCCATATAGTACTACCTCTGTCCTAGTTTATTGGGCCCCTTCGTAATTTGTGTCAAATTTTGACCATAGATTTTACTAACAAAATGTTAATGCATGTCACAAAGAATTAGATTGTTGGATTCGTATTTGAATGTAGTTTCCAATGGTATAATTTTCGGTGACATGCATTGACATTTTGTTAGTTAAACCCATGGTCAAAATTTGACACTAAATACGAAGGGGACCAATAAACCAGGACGGAGGTAGTACTCGTGTATACTACAAATATGTAGTGGAGTGGTTCTCTTATTCTCTCCATAACAATCATTTTAAATTGTGTAAGTACAAAACAAAACTCTATATTTAACATGCCAGTGAAGAAAACTACTACTCCCGATGAACTAACGATCCATGCGTCCTGGTCACACTTCCTGTCCTTCACGTGCGGTACACTACCCTCCCTGAAGTGAACAACCACACATGCGCCAAATTATCGGAAACATGTGAGAGTGTGTACAAATAAAGAATTTTAATTTCAGTTATCGGAAAGGTTTGAGACTATGTACAGTTTGCCCTCTCTCAATAATTATGGTTTGTTGTGTTCGGCCTAAACTTGGTCAAACTTTACAAAGTTTGACTTCAGTGAAATCTAATATGTAGAGTAAATAAAAATGGAGGGCTACTGCATCCATCCGGGTTTTTAGTCCGCACCATTTTTTAATCAAAGTTAATAGTTGGACAAATAAAATTACAGGGGAGCTGAAGACAAAGTTGTGAGAAGGCTTAGAAATCAATACAAAACTTATGCTCTTAGTACCAACATCGATCGTTCTTTGAGGAAACATTTGGTTCATAGCCAATTGTGTGATAAAATTTCACCAATGTGAAAGACGACTACGTCTCCAACGCAACCAAGGTGAACTGATGAAGGATATCATCTTTGTGGGTAACAAGCAACGAGCACTAATGGAAGACAGCTTGTTTTTCGTCGAAAACCGATCAGCTTCACCAACTGATGCAACCATGAGGCGCAACCATGAGCATCGATAGGTCATCGTGGTGATGCATCATCCATTTGGCATCAAGTTTGGGTGAGGCACCTATGATGTTCGACAAATCCTCACTGGGGTCTGTTTCTTCTCAGTAATCAAACTCGAGGAAGGAAGAACCACGTGGCAGAGGACCGTGAGGTGGAACAACAATGGCCATCCAATTTTGTGCAGTTCCACTAAAATTGAGGAAGACAATGCCCGGGTATGGAGATACGCATCGCTGTTTGCAAAAATATAAAAAAGGGATATAGTGTTGTTACTTTGTTTTGGCAGTGGTACAAGATTAATAGCGACATCTCAATTGTCAATAAGAATTAATGAGAAGTACACCAACAAACAGAAACATCATCATTATCTTGATGGGAACTAAACCAGGATACCCGAGAAAAAAGCATTTCTTCATTTAACCAATGATATTATTAGATTAGGAGCAGCAATAGGAGCATATGGACAATGACCGCACAACCACCATGTACTTTTTGTCGAAACAACATGTATACCTCCACTGAGGCATAAACCAGGACAAATTTTCAAGTGGCATTTCCTCTATAATAGTAGGTGATGTTGGACCAGCCGACAAACCCTAGCTACTGCACATGTGGAGCTGGGGATTAGTCGCATAGAAGAAAACCCGCATGTAGTGACCTGGGGAGCTGGACCACTACAAGAAGTTATACCTCAGGTGGGCGAGATGTCGCTTAGGCAGGCGGGCGGGATTTGCCCACAGAACGGCAGCGAACAAGGCGTGGAGGACCTTCGTCCGCGCTGGCTCCGAGAGGACGGTGCACATCGGCTTCCTCCATCGCTGATAGTGATAACGTCAATGCTGCACCTCCCCACCTCTCCCAATGGACGTGATTAGGCCGAATCTGTGACCACCGACGAGGAGAGAGATAGAATGGACATTGTCATCTTGTTTTAATATGGAGAGGGTGAGAGAGCGATACGCGAGAAAACCTATCAAACAAGAGGCTATATATACAATGGAGTAAGAAATCTCTCCATAGCAGTGGTTTTAAATAGAATACGCGCATTCCCGGAAAAAAGAAACGAAAATTGTCGGACAATTTTTTAACGTACCAAGAAAGAAAACTCAATCAAAAACACGCCCCCGCTTCCAGGTCGCGAGACGCATCGTGCACACACACATAGACATAGACATGCATATCCGTGTTTACATAAAGTTCCATCTCCATCTCCATCTCCAATCATATTTGTCCAACTGGCACATTATTTATGTAGTTAATTATATATGCAACAATATTAACGTACATCATCCCTTGTTTGCGGACGTCCGGACCGCTAGCAAGACCGCTCCTGACCAACCCGAACCCTCTTCATCACCCGCGCGTGCTTCCCACCTGAAACAGTCAGTGCCACATTCATGCCCGGCCAGAGCGGACGTGGCCTCTCACTGGCGCCGGCATTGAAGCGGCGCGCCGATCGAGAGAGCATCGCCCGCACCGCTTCTCGGTGCACGCGACTGATCCGCGTTCAAAGGTCGCATTAGCGTCCACGACATGCATGTAAAAAGTTCTTGGGAGTCCGTGCTACAGCTAGCTGTCCTGCCCCAACTCGTCAATCTCTTGCAGTAGTGCTAGTACTCCATGGTGTGATCCATCAACAAGCAGGCGGGAAAGTTATTGTATACTTGGTTTTTGTTGAGTGGCATGCCGAGTGATTGTGTGGGGCGGAGCCGTGGAGGAGGGTGAGACACGAATGCAACAGACGTGATTTTAAACGTTGGTTTTGCTCGATGGCGCGATCCAATGAAACGAAATATTGGTTTCTCTCTGTTTCCATTTTTCTCCAGAAAAACGGAAACTTTCCTCTCTATTTTCATTCCTACTCCAAGGTTGCCCCATTACAACATTCCATCAAATACAAAGGAAAACTAACACGCATGTTGATGCATCTCAATGATTCACAGATCATAGCCAATATTTACTTCACAACTAAAGACAAAAGTTGTGAGAGCGTGTACAAAAGAAAAACTACTCATGGGGTCACTACGTCTTAAACCCTAAATCCTAAGCAGGATTCAATTTCCTGGCTAGGTAGAACCTGCCAAACGAAAGACGGCTGGCACCCTCGGATCATACGATGCTTTTGTGCAGTTCCACTAAAATCGAGCTGAGCATCCCTGATGGCAAAGATATTGAAGAAGTGTGATTAGAATAATAGTACTGGCACTAGTTCATGAGAAATAAACTCATCACAAATAGAAGCCGGTAGAATTACAGAAAGATCGACATGGAGATGGAGCTACGTGGGGAGCTGCGGCAGTGGAGCAAGCCGGCTCCAAAAGGAAGATGTACCTGGGACGTCGAGCTGTAGCTAGAAGGGCGGTTGGGACGCGGCATCAGCCCATACCGTTGGGTCCCCCGATTGGGATGCACCGACTGTGGGTTTTCTCCCTCGCTGGTGTCGAGCGTGTCTACGCAGAACATTGTTCCCTTCCCCCAGTGGCGGGATCAGGCCGGATATGTGACCAGCGGTGTGGTCATCGTCATTCTATGCTTGTGAAGAGAGGAACCCAAGCAAGCAGGCTTGTAGCTTAGGCTCTTGCTAGTGTATATATAGTGGTTTTCTTTTTCTCTCCATATCAACCATTTTATATTGCGTACATGTCATTGAAGAGTGAAATGATGGTTGCTTCTTCTGACTAACTTACTGTGTGATTTGACAGCTCCTTGGTGGCCCCTACACGCACTCCCCCTACGTGTATGACCGTTCCTGAGTCTCACTTGTAATTATCTCTATTTTCTTGCATGACACATAGACAAGATGCGCATAGAGGAATTTTTTTACTCCACGTTGTTACATAGTACTACTAGTACCTACTCCCTCCTTCCGGTTCACTACTAGTACTCCCTCTATCCTGGCTTATTGGTCCCCTTTGTACTCAATTCATGGGCTCGTTTTCCTCAAGAAATTGTCTTTACCAACGTATTAACATCAGGAATGTATGCGTGAACAACGAATGATTAAACCTTGCATGCAACATTTTGACAAAGCATTGACTTATGAACATGTGAATGTGAGGGACTACAACCTCATGCATACATGCAACAGTCACACGTACACATGGACGCAAAAACGCGTGCCATGCCCTAATGCATCCCTACAAAAAAATACACTTCCGTGATGATACGCATTTGTCACAGTAGGTCACGTTTTCTGTCATGCATGTACATCCATGACAATTTTACGACGGAATCAAGATAGTCATACCTGTGTTGTTGTAGAAGTGTTCCATGACATTACCAAAATTATCATCACAGAATTTTCCACTTCCATGATGATAAATCGCACGTCATAGAAGTGCTTTCGTCAAGGGTGACCGACACGTGGCATCCACCATAACGGTACGCCATTAAGCTATCGGGTCCGGTTTTGGATCTGATAACCCATTAACAGCCCGGACCAATGGGGATTTTCCACGTTTAAAATACTCATTGGTCGGAGGAAAACACGTGTTTGCTCACCGTTGGGACAGATGTGATCCACTCATTGGACAGGAGGCACCTATGATACATCGACACGTGGCACGGCCCAACAGAGGCCCATTTCGGTGAAAAGGCAGGCCTGGCTAAAGGCCCACCATGTTTTTTTACGCTAGTGGGCTGGCCTGTTAACAAATTACCATGTTTTGGGCCAAATTGAGGCCCATACCAGATCAGGCCCATTCACAGCCTGCCGTGTTTTGGGCGAAATTACGGCCCATATCGGATCAGGCCCGTTAACAGGCCATTGTTATTTTGGGCCCATTCTAAGATAGGTTTGTATTTCAGCCTGTTAAATGCCCGTATACCAGTTCGGCCCGATACTAGTTTTGGCCTGTTAGCGGCCTGTGGTGCATCTGGGATGTTGTCGGCCCGGTTTAACTTTATGCCATTTAACGGCCCATGTAGACACTAGGCTATTTCTTGTCCGACGTAACTTTAGGCCTCTTAACGGCATGTAGTCTTCCTGGATAAATTTCAGCCCAACTGGCCTACCGGCCAGTTAATGGCCCGTGTAACAGTTGGGCCTAATTACAGCCCGCGTTGAATACGGCCTGCTTACAGCCCATCTAATAATGGCTCGTGACACTTTTAGGCCTATGGCCCGCATAGATACTGGCCTGCTTAAAGCCCATAAATTTATTGGGCCAAACGGGCCCGAGATATATTTTGGCCTGTTAACTGCTCATCCTATTTGGGCCAAACATGGGCCTTAGGCAGTTTCGGCTTGTATTGGCTTGTGAATTTTTCATCTCAACGCTAGCCCAATATAGGTTTTAGCCTGTTAAAAGCCCATTGTATTCTCTGGCCCAGCTGGCCAGAAATTTACTCGGCCTGTTAAAGGCGGGAAACAACCATAAGGTTTAGACCTGCTAATGGCCCAAGATGATTATAGGCCCACGTTTTGGCCCATATGAGTGACGGGCCGGCCTGAAGACCGACAACACTGAGATCCACTGAACCTTCCGGCCTAAATTACAGCAAACCGACCAAGAATAAATCTAGACTATACAACAAAGAAATTACAACATATTACATCCCCTCGGCATCAAAGTTCGCTGTGAGTGATAATAAAGGGCAACCAGATAGCAGATTACATAAATTGGGCAGGTCACCACCAGTGGAAGTTAACAGGCGGACAAAATAATAGACAGAACCGACAGCACTTCAACACAGTTCAAGAAAGGTTAGCGTGGCCCAGCAGTTGCAGCGCAAGAAGCTTAGCAACGTGATGAGACTATGCTTCTTTGGCGCTCATATCCACCAACTTAAGCTGCATAGCATCAATAAATGTCATGTACTTACGATTAATCTTGCATAGAGATTGGAGTTCCCGTCATATTTGAGCGGAAGCATGTATTTCTGCTTGAATTTCAGACTGAAGAAGTGAAACAGATTCAAGCAGCGACATCATCGAGCTTGTGTCACTTAGTAAGTTTGACACTACATCAAGATGTGACTTCGTGGTTGTATCCCTACCCTCAATATGTTTTGCCTTCGCCTCTGGAATATGTGTTAGAGGGACAAACAATGGGTTCGTCTCACTATCATTGTGGCAGTTCTTCCTAGTAGCAGTGTTGTCACCCTGAAAGTATGTAGATAACAGGTTTTGCACGTATAAGCACCAGCGCTGTCAATTCTTATCATTTCTTTGTCAGAAATAAAGAGACACGGTTTAAAATAGCATTAATATAATAGGCATTGTTCATAGTTAAGACAACAGGAAATGGCATTGTGCAGGAGCGGCCAGCTTCACCAGACCACTAGATTACAGATCAAGAACACAAGCATAGATGTAGTTCTAAACAGCGTATAATCATGAATGGTGAGTGTACTGTCAATTTATACCATTTCAGATTGGTAAATAAAGAGACATGATTTAAATAACATTAATATAATATGGCATTGTTCATAGTTGAGACATAGCAGGATATGACATTGTGCTGTTGTTGGTAGTCTCACCACACCACTGGATTACAGATCAAGAACACAAGCATACACATAGTGCTAAAGAAGATAACTTGCTATGTTTAGTTTAGTTTACATGGTGCGGATAAGGAACTAGATTGTACAACTAAAGACTGAAATTGAGAATGACAAACTTATGTTTATGTACTTCTACTTTATAAACTTTGAACAAGCAATTTGATGCAGATGACAAAAATAAACAGCATTTGCACTCATAGCTATCCAAATATAAACAACAAAGTTTGAAGGCCCGAGGAGAGCAAACTTACATCAGTACTGAAGACAGGCTCCATAAAGGCCATGTCCATATTGATGGGGGGCAATTCAAGAAGTTTGCCTCACACTCTTCTTCAAGAGTATTGCCTTTATTCTACATTTTGTTAAGAGTAAATATAGATGTGAAAATATAGGAACAAATGGCGATTATTTAACTTAAGATGCAGAGTACAAATGTAAATACAGCATACAGGCAGAAGGCACTGACAAGAGCAATGCGGAGCTAAACTTCTTGAGTAACATTTGTTTTATTCAATATTTTGGCAAGAGTAAATGTAGATCTGAGGTGCAGAAAAATGGAGGACAAGGGAAAATAAGTTGCAAAGTGTACATGAAGAACTAGCTGACAAATATAAGGACAACAGATACTTACAAGGACAATACAGAACTAAATTTCTTCATAGGCATTGGGTTTATTATACATTAATTTAAGCATTAATATAGATCTGATAATTTGGAGTGAAAAGTGGATAAGCAAGCTATATTGCACAATGATGTCACATAATCCACCAGGTATGAATGTAAGGACACCCATAGGACAATAGGTACTCACAAGAGCAAAGCAGCGACCAGCATAGTTGCGATATCCTAGGTTTTGCGGTGCTGGTTCTATCACCAATATACGTCGAGTGCTATGTGATTTCTCTGGTAGCACCACCTTTTTCAAGGACTTTGCTTGTACTCCTTTAGGTTCTGCAATCACCCTCTTCCTTTTGGATGTCTGAAACACAAGAATAACATTTGAATGGAAAAACATGGTATGACGATGAATGGAATAGGTGTTGATAATGGATGGGCATGGCATCTTCACATATATCATGAGTAAACTAAGAAGATGGCGATGCAACGAAGCAATAGAAATGCAAGACACCTTATGCAGGATATGTGCAACCAATAAAACCTTGCCAAATTAGAACAGGCACCTTATTGGGTGAACAGGATAGGCCATCTGCCTTTGACTCCTTGAGCCCAGAATAGTCATTAGGATCATATTTTGAATACGAATATATAGGTCGGGAACATGTGGGTTTCATTGCATCCACAATGAACCTCAATCCCTTGATGCCAAGTTTATTGCCCATCGAACTATTCTGCAATATTCTTCTGATGTGCGCATTCTTATATTCATTGTGATTACGTACAATATATGTAAAGGATGAAAACACAAATAGTAGTGAGATTATTTTTGTAATGCAGAGGATATTGTAATATAATAGAGGCTCCCTGTAAACCCTTGTGTGCTATCACTGGATTTTGATGAGAGGGCCCATGTGTGCTGTATGGTGAGTAGATTAATATAATCTGGCACAACTACACAAAAAAATAGGCTCCCTGTTGGGGGCCCCAGATGTAAGGATAGTTGGCAGATGATAGGTTCAAAATATACTGAATAGAAAGTTTATTGCAAAACCATGATAACAAGAGAGCAGAGCCAGTAGGCAGATCCTAGTGTAGATAATAGGGGTACACCATAACCACCATAAATAAGTCGGGAAAGCGGAACTGGCTGGAAAACATAGGGTTTTGCCACTACTAATATGCAGCCTATCGATCACCTACAGGCCAGCTCTATTCATCTGAAGGCGCACAGTTGTTACTATCAGTTTAGTCTATCAAAGATCGCGCGGCTCCCACCATTTCCGGGGTATTATGGCAGACCAACCCGAAGTGCGAAATCATTTAGTAGAACCGGCCCAATAGAGGAGTCAACTACAGATGTCCCCTTCCTGACAAGGAACATACTGTGCTTTCCATGTAGAACACCGCACGGGCCGCTGGCTGAACCACCGGCCCCTACCGCCTGTGTTCCTCCGTCACCCCCACCCCCACCCGCGTCGATTTTTCTTCATTCGGCGAGGTCCCACCACCGCCCCCCGCAACCACCATCCCCACTCGAGCCCCTTCCTTCGCACTAGCGAACTCCGGTGAGCTCCCAAAAATTGACTGACCCAAATTGAAATTTAGTCTACTGTCATTTAACTAGTGTGGAATATATAAGGGGAAAACCATAAGCATTGCGAGTATAGTGTTGAGCATGCCATGGCGGATCTGAAGGTGCAAACCGGACATAGGCAACTTCACAACCAATGTTTTCTTTCAACTAACAAGTGATGGACAAGAAATCAGAGAAAAGTAGTGGCGATCTATTTTCTTGCTGCGATAAATAAGTTGAGCAGATACGAAAGAGTACCGCCTCTGGTGCGGCGCCATGTATGCATTTGCTGACAATTTGACGGTGCTACGGTAGCGATGGTTGTCGACGGCGTGGAAGCTTATCTAGGAGGGTAGACGGTGGCGGTGGGGCGCGGTGGACGAGATGGTCGTGCGAGCGGCGCAGGCAAGGTGGACGACAGCGGGGATGAAGCAAGAGGACGGGATGCAAGGATCCCGGTGTGAAGCCGTGGATGAGAGAGGTCGATCGCTTGTAATGGCCGACGGCGTCGGGGTATCAGCTCCGGCATGGTGGAGGAGGACGGCGGTGGATGGCGTGGCGGACAGAGGAGGCTGGGGTGGAGAGGGTGTTTTGGCGCCCATGGAGTACGAATGGGGAAATGGAGGGAGAGAGGAAGGGGGTACCACGTCTTCAGGGCGCGCTTAACTCAAATGCGAGGAAATTTACTAACTTAGCCCCCGTTTAAAATTTCCTACATCACATCAATATTAGTCAGTTGAGGATAGGACGGTAATCTCGCATACACCAAATATTTGACAATGAGAGTTTGTTTTTGGCGCCCACCATGTATGAATCGGGGAGGGAGTCGATTTTGGCCGAGGAGACACTATGTTTTGGCGTCCACCATGTATGAATCCGGGGGGAGAAGCGGTTATGTCATGTTTGAGTGAAATTACAAACCTACCCCTATCGAAACCTATAGAAATCGAGCTGATAGGCTTTGCGTGGCAGGGATAGGAAGTAATTTCCATCTCGCAGATTTTGGTTTCGGGCGGTTACTGCGACTTTCCCCGCTTCGTTCAAATTTTTACAGGGCAAGAGTGCATGTTTACTATGCCAACTCAATTCGAATCCAGTTTGTATTCTATTTTTGTTCGGGTAGGATCCATTTTCGATTGGAATAAAATTCTATATACATCATTATATATATATATACTTTCAAAAGCACAACACCCTTTATACATAAATATGGTTTACAAATGGCATGATCTCAGATTCATAAGGCTGTATCCATCTTAATTTGGATTTTCAAATATTTGAAACAACTTTATGTTGAAATCCAATGTATGCATTCCTCGCTAACTATCTCCAATTAATGTGTGTTTCATGTGTGTTTTTATTTTTTTACTTCTCAAACATGTATAATGTGTTTCACACATGCAACATATAGTGTAATCCCGTTTAGAGATTAATTGCATATAAACCATACATTGTCTCTAATTAAAGAATCTATGGATCACTCATATTGATAAACTATATAACATTGCACATCTCCCCAAATTCAATTGAATATGCATGTTTGATACACTAATTTGCGTTATGATATTATCAGCGTCGTGATCTCCAATTTAAATATTTGAATCCCCTTTAATCCAGATATTCGCCTCATATAGCTATCTCTCATGCTTATATAGGAGTATCTCTCTAGACCTATACGTGTTCATCGTCTCTCGAGTATCTCTCATGCTACCTGTATGTCGACAATGATCTTTGATCTTTGTAACACACTGACGGTACTCTCTCCCTTGACCTCCATCACTCTATCTCTCTGTAAGTATATCTCGCTCCCTGCTATGTGTCTCTAACTATGATTCTCCATGTGAAATCTCTTTCTCTCACACAAACACAAACTTCGTCTCCCGGGGTCTCATTTCTCTCTACTATTCCCCTGTGTGCCACTCGCACACACCCTCTCACAGAGAGATGTCTTTTGCTCCTTAGGCATGAGAAGCTATGACCCTTCCTCTTAAATATCTCTTTCTCACACACAAACAGAAACTCTGCCTCCCAGGGTCTCATATCTCTCCACCATTCTCTTGTATGTCGCTCACACACACTCTCTCTCCCTAGAGATATCTTGCATTCCCTCATATGTCTCTCTAGCTATCGCTCTCGTTGTGAAATATCTTTCTCTCTCGTAGACACAAAACTCCGTCTCCCGGATCTCATTTCTCTCCGATATTTGTTTGTATGTGAGTCACATGCACCCTTTCTCCATCTCTCTCACACCCACTCACATAACTCAGCCTTCTGATCCACTCGACTCCTAGCTCTAACGCACCCTAGCTAGCATCTTGATCTTTCTATTTATCTGTTTCTCCATCAGCCTTCTTTCTCGCCCTAACTCTTGCTTCCTATCACGCACACTATGTATGTTTCTCTCAACATGCGGTCAAGTGCCCTATTTTTATCTTTCTCTCACACACACATAACTTCACCCTCTGAACCACCGGGCGGTCATCTCCAACACTCAAACTAGCCGATGTCCCTCTAGCTAGCATTTCCGTCTCTATATCTATCTGTAGTTTCTCCGTCAACATTTCTTTCTCGCACGAACTCTTGCTTCCTAGCAACCACACTATATATGTCTCTCCATACATGCATTTATAGGTTGATCTCTTTTGCACAATCATTGTGTCTCACTCCCTCAGCTCGCCATAGATGCATGCTCCAGCCCACACCACTATCTCTTAAAGACAAAAACACATGCTTAATTGTCGGGCCTTCTTCCCTGCACTCTCACATGCATGAATATTGTCATACCGATCTGTCTCTCTCATGTCGTTGATCTTATGACTTATGTCTTCTTTCTTTTATCTCGATCATGCGCGCGCGCACACCCGCAGATCCACGTATACATGTATACCTCTCACACGTGCACGTTCAAGGTCTCTATGTCTCCATACGTAGTTAATTACCCTCAACCCTAATGCCACATCGAATCATTCTCTTCCTGTGTGCACATAACTTCCGTCTGGATGGGTAAAACACACACTCACACATAACAATCTCCTTCTAGCTAGCCCCCCTCTCACTCTTCCCCTATATCGCCAAAACTAATAAGACCATCCCTTCGTTTAATTCCCGCCTACATGCACCATCGATATACAGTAGTCTTCCTTGGTGTCTCTCGAACAAATACGTTCTCTCGATGTCGACTCCTCTCACACGCACACACCTTCTCTTCCCTCTCTACGGGCCTTTTCTCTCTCGCACCCCATCGTTGGTGGCCTCTGCCATAAACATCACCTCTGTATGATGAAGCCACGCACACTTAAATTGCATCCGCCACCGAGGACCCCGCGTCACACACACACACACACGCACCCACCCAACCCCCCCCCACACACACGCACGCACCCACCCACCCACCCACCCCCACACACACTAAGACTCCATCTCACACACACATACACGCACGCACGCACCCACCCACCCCCAAACACACACGCACACACTAAGACTCCATCTCACACACACATGCTCTAGGCGGAGCATTTGTTCCTACCACCCTTCGTCCAAGCTTACCCGTATGATAAACAATCACCTTAATTTACTTGTATAACATGGAAAAATTCCACTTTACTTTAGTAGTTAGAAAACTTATCATCTCTACTCTTATAAAAAATCGAGTTGGTGATGTTGGTGTGCCTGCCATCTTGTAATATAGATCGTCCGATCTATATCTGACGGATAGAAAGAAAACTATGATAATTTTACAAAAGATACCCACACCTCTCTCCACATCCTTATCTCCCACAACCTCATTACTGAGCAATTGAAAAAGGAAGGCTCTGGAATAATCTAGCATGGTGGCCGATGCCGCTTGCCAGCGCCGTCCATCCCCATGCCTCCGCCCAGTCCGACCACCAGTCACCACCACGCTCCACTCCTGCTCACCTTATCTCTCATCTTTCATTTTTTTCAACGAAATTCTCGAGATACCAATTTTCTGATAAAATTCTCGAGATATCATTAGTTTTTACACATGGGATTACTCCTGCATGGGTCAATCACAACAGGTGTTTGTAAAAAATGCATATTGATGTTCCGTGCAATGCATGAGCATCTTGCTTGTAATTATATAACGCAAATCATGACCAGGAAGTGACATTTTTTGTACACAACCACGTTAACATGGCCACGTAAATCACTAGCTAAACTGTAATACCATTATACTTATATCACGACGCAAAAGGTTGAGTACATGTCCAAAGAGTAGAGTCACACACACACACTCTATCTCTCAGAATCTCTCACGCACACACCAGTTACGTGACGCCCACTTAAGCAGACACGTATGTTACAATTTGTGCACCCGCAGGTACACATGATGGTGCGCATTTATTTAAGCCGGACGGCAAACCCAAACAGTAGCTGCATTCATTCCCCTCCTGCCACCTCTTCTCTGGTCGCCGTGGCCCGATAGCCATGGCCCAGCCGAAGGTAACGACATGGCGCTTTAATCTGGAAATTTTAGTGGTCATGCATGCATATTTTTGTGCTAGCACTCCTATATAAGGGTTGATCGGTCGCTTCCCGCAGACATGCGCGGGCGGTGGAAGAGGAAGGAGAAGGGAAGCGGGCTGTGGAGTAACATTTTTTACCACAAGTTCTTAGGAAACTGAGTGCAATAATTGAGTAGTTTTGCAAACTACCAGTACTACACCTGAAACGGTTCAAAACCAATACTCCCTTGCCAGCGCGCTCTTCCCGCGTGAAACGGTCAGCGTCGCCCTGGAGCGTTAGTGCCGCATTAATGCCCGGCCAGAGTGGAGGCGACCTCTCACTAGCTCCGGCTTTGAAGCAGTGCGACGACCGAGAGAGCGCCGCTTCCTGGTGCACGCCACTGCTCTGCGTTGAGGCTGACCATAGTTTGGATGAGTCTGCATCATGGGGAGCCACACTAACTACGATGATATGGATCGTTCCATCTATGAAGAACATGTGGGACTGGAACTACGAGGCGGACATATTCCCAGGAGTGGATGTACGAACCTGAGTAATGTAGCACAGTAAGTGAAGTAGAAAGGCACAAATAGTATGAACATGCGTGGCATATAGGCATTTGTCTCTTACTACGTACCACTGATGTTGTGCGTGCAATGCACGGTGATGTTATGGAGTACGTTCCTAAGTACTCTACCACTACTATATTAATTGGAGGCACATATTAGGTTTTATATTTGTTTACGTGTATCCCCCGAGACCTTCCAACTAGACGTGTCTTTCTCTCTGGGTCGCACTTTGTATCGTTCATACCACTAGTACTACCATGTGTGGTCTCCGACCCAGAAGTGGAAGAAGTGGGGACGCTCTACCCGTCGTTCATGCCCCACTTCTTTCGCTGACGTGTGGGACATCCAGCACATGCCGTGTTTGGCACTCCTTCGTCGTAAGAGTTGAAACAATAGCATTCATCAGAATAAAAATATAAATCAACAGTGATACTATACCACGTAGTTTCCTTGCTCCTCGATATCGGAAAGAATACTTCCGTTCGCCAACATGTGGGACGTCGACCATCCTGGTCCACTTGCCATGCATTCATAACTCCAAGGGAGAGTCACCCCGGTCGTCGCGCCGCGGTAATAATGACTAATGAGCCATCAAATCACAGGCCCAACCTTTCCCACTGTGAAGTTTCTCGGACGAACGAACCATCATGACTTCATTGAATTCCGCTTCTTGAAGAAAACTACCGTACCAGCAGTACTGCTAGCTACAGTAGTTACTCCAGCAAAGGCCTCCTTTCGTTCATAGGATAGGAATTTTATAGGAATATGAAAATCATAGGAAGTGAGATGACATGCATCTCAATTCCTATAGAAAAGAGATGCCATTTGATGCATAGGATAGGAATTTTTCCATTGAGTCTAGGCTAATGTACTGGTAATTTGCTCTAAAAACTACAGTAGTAAATAGTAGTGTTGGTACATGCTCGTACTCAGACATACACACACACACTAACTACTAGTACTAATACTTCTCACATGCTGGCCAGACGTCGTTGTTCTCTTTCCCGGCTTTGTCGGCAACACCCCACCGTGCTTGGATCTCCGCCGAACTCTCCCCAGCAGCGCGTGCATCCTCTTCTTTCTTGCGGCGGTGGGCCTCTCTTTTCTTGAGTGCTTTCTGACTTCTCCGCTCCCTCTGGCGGCTTCGGCCTCCTCTTGCTCTACTGCCCATTCGGCCTTGGCAGCTTCAAATTCCTCCCATGTAGGTGCGAGGTCACGAGCGGTGATGAACTCAGCATGGCGGGATGCCATCGCTTCCCTACCATTTTTTGTGCGGTCGTGGGTGGTGAGGAACTTGGTGTGGCGAGATGCCATCGCTTCCTTACCGGTTAGTGTGTGGCGCGGTGGCATGAACGACACTTGGTGAGAGCTCTGGGGTGGAGTGGTCGGACAACCGTATAGTGCATTGGTTTGTCAAGAGCTCAAGGATAGAAGACGAAGGAAATTTGGATTCCCCTTCAATCCTGGTCATTTATTACCGAGTAAAATGCATTGGCGGTCATCTAACTTATGTTGATAGCTCACTTTGATCATTATATTATATGTGATGCACACATTAGCGCACACCGTCCATAGAGGCAAGTAGCATGTACATGTGCAGACACCCACGCTCACGCTGTCAAACCATGCTAATGCATGCATGTCGCCCTCTCAATCAAAGTCCTGCTCATGGCGCAACGCAAATGGCGAGCCGGTCACCTGCACGCCCCGGTGGTGCCTGACATTACTGTTTAGACGTTTGATGGAGGCCTGCGGGAATGTCGAGCATGTATTCACCTGGCTCAACAGCAGCAGTCATACTCAGGACTCGGCGCCTTGCTCATGTATATCGTCCATCACAATGACAATATATAAAATACCCTCGCTAGATAGGGTACTACGGTGCGGAGTATGTACTATTGTGAGCGACCGATCATAGAGCCACTGCACACGAGTGTGTCTCTGATCGATTCATCCATTATTCGTAAGTTATGCATGGTTGTGTGGTGTCTAATGGTGGTCGTCGAAGGCTAGCTGGCGATAAGACCGGTTGCATGGACGCCTGGTTGTCAATACATGCCACATACACTTCAAAGCCTCATCATCCATGAGTTCACATTTTACCACCACGCCAGCGTCTGACCGCCCTGGCCTACCGAAACCCCTTCCATCGCTAGCGCGTGCTTCCCGCCTCAAACAATCACCGTCTCTCCAGAACATCAATGCCGCATTCACCAGACTTAACTGCAGGTGCAGTTGGTGTGTCAATGACATGCGGGCCAGATGCCCGTTGGGCCCACATGTCAGTGACCCAACGCACCTGCAGTTAAGTCACTGAAGCAGCGTCCACATTCACGCCCGATGAACCTACTCCGGCGCCAGCCGTCCATCCGTCTGCTGCGGCTCATTGCCATTCGCCTGGTATATTAACTTGAGCCCGAGCTCCCTACCATAGCCAAAGACCCACACTCATTCTTCTCCAATATGTTCCTTTTGTCGGCACCACTCCAACCATGGCCTCCTGACGCTCCAAAGCATACCGTCGCAGGAGGAGACGAAGGACATCAGCGGCTCCGCTCCAGGCGCGCTCCAAAGCTCTCTTGGACGTACTATCACAGGAGCAGATGAAGGAGATCGCCGGCTCCCCCCCCCTCAGCCACCCTCCGCCGCTACTACCACGAAGCCAGCCCGCGTGCACGGGTGCAGCTGGTAGCGAGGAAGAGTAGTACACGGTATGTCGACGCTGCTCTGGTCCCAGGAAGGCCACCGCTCCTCCACTCAGTCGACGCCAAGTTTGGTGGGATAAACATTGGTGGCCGATTAGCCGCTTGACAGCGACTTGGAGGCAGAAATCTTCAGAACCTTATGCTCCGGGGGAGGAGGTTATCGAGGCGGATGAGGAGGAGGCAAAGGAAATGGCCGGCTTTCTCGGGTTCATGGCCAGACATGGTGTTCGAGCGTCGGCGATTGGTTAGATTAGGTTCACAGTAGTATTTAGTACGGTTTGTGCGAAATATGTAATGAATTTCGTCCAGTTTGTAGGAAAAGTTTTTGAAATGTAATGAATTTCATCCAGTTAATTTGAAATTTGCTTTGTTTGCACGAATTTCATCCGTTTAGTTCATATAGTTGTCGAAAGTTATGCGGGCAGCATTGGATGGCATCCATCAGTGTCCTCAGACAGATGCCGGTGTAAATTTGTGGGCCAACGCTGGATATTAACGGTGCTCCATTATTTGGCAGGGAACAGTTATCCCTCGATGAAAATCAGATCCGCCGTGTTTCGCACTCCTCCCACGTAAGAGTGTAAACTCTTGCTTACATAAAAATGGAGCAAGTGGACGGCACTGTAGCACGTCATATCACTCAAACTAGCCCATCTAACGCGCGGGAAAGCACCGCCCTCGTCATTTTGTTCTGGATTTCTATCGATCGATCGCACGAAAATGTTTCGCTTTGCAAGTTCCAAAGAAAAGGCGGCACACTTACGACTCGTACGCATCGCACCCCCGACAGTCCAGCTCGCACACCACTCACCAAAAGGGACACGTGTTGTCTTGCAATTTCGCTGACATGTGGGACTGCAATTGAATAAACCGTCGATAGCCGAAATCTAATCACTCAGCGGGCGTCGACTGAGAAGAGAGAGGCAGGGGAGGGAGAAGAGATTACCCGCCCGCCGTACACGGACTCCAAGAAATATATGGTGATAATGTGAGGTGGGCCATGCAAGAGTTCGGACCGCTTCCAAGCCCTCCCCCCTCAGACGCCAACTGCCCGCATTCATAGCAAGTACTAGTACCAGTAAAATACTAGCCTATAAGCCCGCTTATGTGGAGGTGAGAGAGGCTTGACAAAGTCAAGGAGTGGGCTCTGCAAGAGCCAGTCTCTACACGTGCTCCTAGGTATAAAAAACTAACTCTAAACAAAAAGAGGCATAAAAATAATTGTGTCTAAAAAAAGGTAAAAAACATTTGAGAGGAGATAGATAGAGAGAAAGTGAGAAAAAGTTGTAACCTTTATAGCCAACCATATAGTCAACACTATGGTAGTATTACATGAGGAAGGAGGGAGTGGTGCACATGCCAAGTTCACTGGGCTGCTGTCTTTCGCACTCCTCCGTCGTAACAGTGGAGACAATAGCTTTCATCAAAAATAAACAATGAATACTCGTTGCTCGTCCTCTATATCAGAAAAGAATACTTTCCATTCGCCAACATGTGGGACGCCGACCATCCTGGTCCACCTGCCATGCACAAAATTATCCTGGTCCACCCCGGTCGTAGCGCAGGCCCAACCTTTCCCACTGTAAGTTGGTCAGATGAAGGAACCATCATGACTTCGTTGAATTCGGCTTCTTCAAGAAAACTTATTGTACCCGCAATACTGCTACCACACGCGAAAAATGGACAACACTATACCACGTCATATCACTGAAACCCACTAGGCCAAAGTAGCCCGCCTAGGATTTCTACTCCCTCTATTTCAAAGTTAGTAGTACAAAGTTGAGTCATCTATTTTGGAATAGAGGGAGTACAGTACTACTATGATTTTGTGTTGTACGTCTCTGTACTTTTGCTACGATTTTCCTACCCTATGAACCAAATGAGGCCGGAATGTATCTGTGTCGACTATTGTCTGATCGATCGCTAAGCCTACAATTTTAGGAGCTTGGGCTATTGGCCGATCGACGACGGATAAGTATAAGCGTACCACGAGCTCATCAGCCCCAACGTTTCTCTTCGGTGAGTGTTTTGCAATTAGTATAGCTGGCACAGTAGCTAGCCTACTAACACCAATAATCATCAAACAAGCCCTGCTGATATGATAAACAGTTCAAACTTACATCTAAGCATTCAATATATTACATCAAAAGCTGGTGAGGATACATCTGTTTCCATAACTCGGAGAGGGTTCGCATGATTCACTATCAAACAAAAGTAGCAAGTACCGCCCACACAAGACAATGAACTAGCCCTAAGATGGTTTGATAACATGCATCGTTATGGTAATTAAACACAGGGCAATGCAAACTAACCTCTCAGGCAATGACCACAGCACGGACAGCGGGATGGGAATTGATCTCTAGGGCAATGTCCATAGGACTGACTGCGACATCAGAATCGATCTCTGGGGTGATGTCCACAAGATGGACAGCAGCATCGAAATCGATCTCCGGGGCAATGTCAATAGGACGGACCGCGACATCGAAAACAATCTCTAGGGCGTTGTGCACAAGATGGGCCGTGACATCGGAATCATCAAGGACGTCTACCGGCAGCTCCACAACCCTAACATATTAGCAAGCACATTTTAAATAATCAAAAACCACAACTATGGTAAGCCATTATTTTTTTACCTTGTGCAGCTCACTGGGGGATTCCATCCCTCTGGGGCCATCTCCTCGTCCTCGATGGGGGCCATCACCTTGCCAGGGGAATACTGCTTCTCAATGGCGACTATCTCCTCAAACTCGGCCTTGAGCCTCGCATAGGTGGCCATTAGAGTTTCTGGGGTAGGCACGGTGGGGCCCTTGCTGTTCTTCCAACTTTCTTTGAGGAGTTCGTCCACCAACATCATCAACTTTTTGGCCAGTGCTTGTTTCTTGGAGTTCTTCGTCTCCATGGGTTGGACTGCCAACATGGTCAACTCGTTGGTCGGTGCTCGTTTCCTGGACATCATTGTCTCCAGTGGGTTGTCCGCTGGCAACTCTTTGCCTAGTGCTCCAGGATCCATCAATGAACTAACAAATAAAAAGGGAAAATAATAGGTTGTGAGAATTGGTCGGTGCTTCACAAAAAGAAGATTCTTTGAATGAAAATATAGCAGCATCACTGATTCGCCCACCTTTCCTTCATCGGTACAGAAGAAAAATGGCAGAAGTGAGTGCTCTAGGGTGAGGTTTTCTTCAAGAAAGGGGAGAAAGGGCTTCAATGAGCATTCCAGTGAAATGATGGTTGCTTCGTCTAGTCCAACTTCGAGGCCACTTCACAACTGCTGCTAAAGGTACGAGACACATTCCTCCAATCACAAAATGCCTTGGTTGATGAGATTTGAGATTTGAGCCAGTAATGCACGTGGTGTAGTCTAGTCACTTGTTGAAATCACTAGAAAGGCAAATACTCCTTTCCAGTTTACAGGGCTATACTAGCAAGTACTGGTACTACAATAGTGGGCTCAAATAGCAATTTTGTCTCATGCAAGAGCCTAGCTGTTGGGGAACGTGGCAGAATTTTAAAATTTTCTACGCATCACCAAGATCAATCTATGGAGTCATCTAGCAACGAGGGAGATGGGAGTGCATCTACATACCATTGTAGATTGCGCGCGGAAGCATTCAAGAGAACGGGGTTCATGGAGTCATACTCGTTGTGATCCAAATCACCGATGACCTAGTGCCGAACGGACGGCACCTCCGCGTTCAACACACGTACGGTTGGGAAGACGTCTCCTCCAACTTGATCCAGCAAGGGGGAAGGAGAGGTTAATGGAGATCCAGTAGCACGACGGCGTGGTGGTGGAAACTACGGCGATCTCGGCAGGGCTTCACCGAGCACTGCGAGAAGGAGAGGTGTCACGGGAGGGAGAGGGAGGCGCCAGGGGTTAGGGTGCGGCTGCCCTCCCTCCCCCCCACTATATATAGGACCCCTAGGGGGCGCCGGCCCTAGGAGATGCAATCTCCAAGGAGGGTGGCGGCCAAGGGGAGTGGAGTGCCCCCCAAGCCAAGTGGGGCGCCCCCACCCCTAGGGTTTCCAACCCTAGGCGTAGGGGAGGCCCATGGGGGGTGCACCAGCCCATCTGGGGCTGGTTCCCCTCCAACTTCAGCCCATGGGGACCTCCGGGATAGGTGGCCCCACCCGGTGGACCCCCGGGACCCTTCCGGTGGTCCCGGTACAATACCGATTAGCCCGAAAACCTTCCCGATGGCCGAAACTTGACTTCCTATATATAAATCTTCACCTCCGGACCATTCCGGAACTCCTCGTGATGTCCGGTATCTCATTCGGGACTCCGAACAATTTTCGGGTTACCGTATACTAATATCTCAACAGCCCTAGCGTCACCGAACCTTAAGTGTGTAGACCCTACGGGTTCGGGAGACACGCAGACATGACCGAGACGACTCTCCGGTCAATAACCAACAGCAGGATCTGGATACCCATGTTGGCTCCCACATGCTCCTCGATGATCTCATCGGATGAACCACGATGTCGAGGATTCGATCAATCCCGTATGCAATTCCCTTTGTCAATCGATACGTTACTTGCCCGAGACTCGATCGTCGGTATCCCAATACCTCGTTCAGTCTCGTTACCGGCAAGTCACTTTACTCGTACCGTAATGCATAATCCCATGATCAACCACTTGGTCACATTGAGCTCATTATGATGATGCGTTACCGAGTGGGCCCAGAGATACCTCTCCGTCATACGGAGTGACAAATCCCAGTCTTGATTCGTGCCAACCCAATAGACACTTTCAGAGATACCGGTAGTGTACCTTTATAGTCACCCAGTTACGTTGTGACGTTTGGTACACCCAAAGCACTCCTACGGTATCCGTGAGTTGCACAATCTCATGGTCTAAGGAAATGATACTTGACATTCGGAAAAGCTATAGCAAACGAACTACACGATCTTTGAGCTATGCTTAGGATTGGATCTTGTCCATCAAATCATTCTCCTAATGATGTGATCCTATTATCAATGACATCCAATGTCCATAGTCAGGAAACCATGAATATCTTTTGATCAACAAGCTAGTCAACTAGAGGCTCACTAGGGACGTGTTGTGGTCTATGTATTCACACATGTATTACGATTTCCGGATAACACAATTATAGCATGAACAATAGACAATTATCATGAACAAAGAAATATAATAATAACCATTTTATTATTGCCTCTAGGGCATATTTCCAACAGTCTCCCACTTGAACTAGAGTCAATAGTCTAGTTACATTGTGATGAATCGAACACCCATGCAGTTCTGGTGTTGATCATGTTTTTCTCTAGGGAGAGGTTTAGTCAACGGATCTGCCACATTCAGGTTCATATGCACTTTACAAATATCCATGTCTCCATTTTTAACACTTTCACGTATGGAGTTGAAGCGACGCTTGATATGCCTGGTCTTCCTGTGAAACCTAGGCTCCTTGGGAAGGGTAATAGCTCCAGTGTAGTCACAGAAGAGAGTCAACGGGCCCGATGCATTGGGTATGACTCCTAGGTCGGTAATGAACTCCTTCACCCAGATTGCTTCTTGTGCTGCCTCCGAGGCTGCCATGTACTCTGCTTCACATGTAGATCCCGCCACAACGCTTTGCTTGCAACTGCACCAGCTTACTACCCCACCATTCAAAATATACACGTATCCGGTTTGTGACTTAGAGTCATCCAGATCTGTGTCGAAGCTAGCATCAACGTAACCCTTTACGACGAGCTCTTCGTCACCTCCATAAACGAGAAACATATCCTTAGTCCTCTTCAGGTACTTTGGATATTCTTGACCGTTGTCCAATGTTCCATGCCGGGATTACTTTGGTACCTTCCTACCAAACTTACAGCAAAGTTTACATCAGGTCTGGTACACAGCATAGCATACATGATAGACCCTATGGCCGAGGCATAGGGGACGACACTCATCTTTTCTGTCGTGGTCGGGCATTGAGCTGTGCTCAATCTCGTACCTTGCAATACAGGCAAGAACCCCTTCTTTGACTGATCCATATTGAACTTCTTCAATATCTTGTCAAGGTACGTACTCTATGAAAGACCAATGAGGCGTCTCGATCTATCCCTATAGATCTTGATGCCTAATATGTAAGCAGCTTCTCCAAGATCCTTCATTGAAAAACACTTGTTCAAGTAGGCCTTTATGCTTTCCAAGAATTCTATATCATTTCCCATCAACAGTATGTCATGCACATATAATATGAGAAATGCTACGGAGCTCCCACTCACTTTCTTGTAAACACAGGCTTCTACATAAGTCTGCGTAAACCCAAACACTTTGATCATCTCATCAAAACGAATGTTCCAACTCCGAGATGCTTGCACCAGCCCATAGATTGAGCGTTGGAGCTTGCACACCTTGTTAGCATTCTTAGGATCGACAAAACCTTCCGGCTGCATCATATACAATTCTTCCTTAAGAAAGCCGTTAAGGAATGCCGTTTTGACGTCCAGTTGCCATATCTCATAATCATAGAATGCGGCAATTGCTAACATGATTCGGACGGACTTCAGCTTCGCTACGGGTGAGAAAGTCTCATCGTAGTCAACCCCTTGAACTTGTCGATAACCCTTAGCGACAAGCCGAGCTTTATAGATGGTCACATTACCATCCGCGTCTGTCTTCTTCTTAAAGATCCATTTATTTTCTATGGCTCGCCGATCATTGGGCAAGTCAGTCAAAGTCCATACTTCATTTTCATACATGGATCCTATCTCGGATTTCATGGATTCCAGCCATTTGTCGGAATCTGGGCCCGCCATCGCTTCTTCATAGTTCAAAGGTTCACCGTTGTCTAACAACATGATTTCCAAGACAGGGTTGTCGTACCACTCTGGTGCGGAACGTGTCCTTGTGGACCTACGAAGTTCAGTAGCAACTTGATCTGAAGTTTCATGATCATCATCATTAACTTCCTCTCTAGTCGGTGCAGGCACCTCAGGAACAATTTCCTGAGCTGCGCCACTCCCCGGTTCAAGAGGTAATACTTCATCAAGTTCTACTTTCCTCCCACTTATTTCTTTCGAGAGAAACTCTTTCTCTAGAAAGGATCCATTCTTGGCAACAAAGATCTTGCCTTCAGATCTGAGGTAGAAGGTATACCCAATAGTTTCTTTAGGGTATCCTATGAAGACGCATTTTTCCGATTTGGGTTCGAGCTTTTCAGGTTGAAGTTTCTTGACATAAGCATCGCATCCCCAAACTTTTATAAACGACAGCTTAGATTTCTTCCCAAACCATAATTCATACGGTGTCGTCTCAACGGATTTCGACGGAGCCCTATTTAAAGTGAATGCGGCAGTCTCTAAAGCATAGCCCCAAAATGACAGCGGTAGATCGGTAAGAGACATCATAGATCGCACCATATCCAATAGAGTGCGATTTCGACGTTCGGACACACCATTACGCTGAGGTGTTCCGGGCGGCGTGAGTTGTGAAACTATTCCACATTTCCTTAAGTGTGTGCCAAATTCGTGACTCAAGTATTCTCCCCCACGATCTGATCGCAAAAACTTGATTTTTCTGTCATGTTGATTTTCAACCTCACTCTGAAATTCCTTGAACTTTTCAAAGCTCTCAGACTTGTGTTTCATTAAGTAGACATACCCATATCTACTCAAGTCATCAGTGAGGGTGAGAACATAACGATAGCCACCGCGAGCCTCAACGCTCATTGGACCGCACACATCAGTATGTATGATTTCCAATAAGTTGGTTGCTCGCTCCATTGTTCCTGAGAACGGAGTCTTGGTCATTTTACCCATGAGGCATGGTTCGCACGTGTCAAATGATTTGTAATCAAGAGACTCCAAAAGTCCATCTACATGGAGCTTCTTCATGCGTTTGACACCTATGTGACCAAGGCGGCAGTGCCACAAGTATGTGGGACTATCATTATCAACCTTACATCTTTTGGTATTCACACTATGAATATGTGTAACATTACGCTCAAGATTCATTAAGAATAAACCATTCACCAGCGGAGCATGACCATAAAACATATCTCTCATATAAATAGAACAGCCATTATTCTCGGATTTAAATGAGTAGCCATCTCGAATTAAACGAGATCCTGATACAATGTTCATGCTCAAAGCTGGCACTAAATAACAATTATTGAGGTTTAAAACTAATCCCGTAGGTAAATGTAGAGGCAGCGCGCCGACGGCGATCACATCAACCTTGGAACCATTCCCGACGCGCATCGTCACCTCGTCCTTCGCTAGTCTCCGCTTATTCCGCAGCTCCTGCTTTGAGTTACAGATGTGAGCAACCGCACCGGTATCAAATACCCAGGATCTACTACGAGTACTGGTAAGGTACACATCAATTACATGTATATCACATATACCTTTAGTGTTGTCGGCCTTCTTGTCCGCTAAGTATTTGGGGCAGTTCCGCTTCTAGTGACCACTTCCCTTGCAATAAAAACACTCAGTCTCAGGCTTGGGTCCATTCTTTGACTTCTTCCCGGCAGCTTGCTTACCGGGCGCGGCAACTCGCTTGCCGTCCTTCTTGAAGTTCTTTTTACCCTTGCCTTTCTTGAACTTAGTGGTTTTATTCACCATCAACACTTGATGTTCCTTTTTGATTTCCACCTCTGCTGATTTCAGCATTGAATATACCTCAGGAATGGTCTTTTCCATCCCCTGCATATTGAAGTTCATCACAAAGCTCTTGTAGCTCGGTGGAAGTGACTGAAGGATTCTGTCAATGACCGCATCATCCGGGAGATTAACTCCCAGCTGAGTCAAGCGGTTATGCAACCCAGACATTTTGAGTATGTGCTCACTGACAGAACTATTTTCCTCCATCTTACAACTGAAGAACTTGTCGGAGACTTCATATCTCTCGACCCGGGCATGAGCTTGGAAAACCATTTTCAGCTCTTCGAACATCTCATATGCTCTGTGTCGCTCAAAACGCTTTTGGAGCCCCGGTTCTAAGCTGTAAAGCATGCCGCATTGAACGAGGGAGTAATCATCAGCACGTGATTGCCAAGCATTCATAACGTCTTGGTTCTCTGGGATGGGTGCGTCACCTAGCGGTGCTTCTAGGACATAATCTTTCTTGGCAGCTATGAGGATGATCCTCGGGTTCCGAACCCAGTCCGTATAGTAGCTGCCATCATCTTTCAGCTTGGTTTTCTCTAGGAATGCATTGAAGTTGACGGCAACATTAGCGTGGGACATTTGATCTACAAGACATAGTGTAAAGATTTTAGACTAAGTTCATGATAATTAAGTTCATCTAATCAAATTATTCAATGAACTTCCACTCAGATATACATCCCTCTAGTCATCTAAGTGAAACATGATCCGAGTCAACTAGGTCGTGTCCGATCATCACGTGAGACGGACTAGTCAACATCGGTGAACATCTTCATGTTGATCGTATCTTCTATACGACTCATGCTCGACCTTTCGGTCTTCCGTGTTCCGAGGCCATGTCTGTACATGCTAGGCTCGTCAAGTCAACCTAAGTGTATTGCGTGTGTAAATCTGGCTTACACCCATTGTAATCGAACGTTAGAATCTATCACACCCGATCATCATGTGGTGCTTCGAAACGACGAACCTTCGCAACGGTGCACTGTTAGGGGGAACACTTTTTTGAAATTATTACGAGCGATCATCTTATTTAAGCTACCGTCGTTCTAAGCAAATAAGATGCAAAACATGATAAACATCACATGCAATCAAATAGTGACATGATATGGCCAATATCATTTGCTCCCTTTGATCTCCATCTTCGGGGCTTCATGATCATCGTTGACACTGGCGTGACACCATGATCTCCATCATCATGATCTCCATCATCGTGTCTTCTTGAAGTTGTCTCGTCATCTATTACTTCTACTACTATGGCTAACGCTTTAGCAATAAAGTAAAGTAATTACATGACGTTTATGTTGACACGTAGGTCATAAATAAATTAAGACAACTCCTATGGCTCCTGCCGGTTGTCATACTCATCGACATGCAAGTCGTGATTCCTATTACAAGAACATGATCGATCTCATACATCACATATATCATTCGTCACATCCTTTTGGCCATATCACATCACACGGCACATGCTACAAAAACAAGTTAGACGTCCTCTAATTGTTGTTGCAAGTTTTTATGTGGCTGCTATACGTTTCTAGCAAGAACGTTTCTTACCTACGCCAAAACCATAACGTGATATGCCAATTTCTATTTACCCTTCATAAGGACCCTTTTCATCGAATCCGATCCGACTAAAGTGGGAGAGACAGACACCCGCTAGCCACCTTATGCAACTAGTGCATGTCAATCGGTGGAACCAGTCTCACGTAAGCGTACGTGTAAGGTCGGTCCAGGCAGCTTCATCCCACGATGCCGCCGAATCAAGATAAGACTAGTAATGGCAAGCAAATTGACAATATCCACGCCCACAACTGCTTTGTGTTCTACTCGTGCATAGAAACTATGCATAGACCTAGCTCATGATGCCACTGTTGGGGAACGTGGCAGAATTTTAAAATTTTCTACGCATCACCAAGATCAATCTATGGAGTCATCTAGCAACGAGGGAGAGGGGAGTGCATCTACATACCCTTGTAGGTCGCGCGCGGAAGCGTTCAAGAGAACGGGTTTGATGGAGTCATACTCGTCGTGATCCAAATCACCGATGATCTAGAGCCGAACAGACGGCACCTACGCGTTCAACACACGTACGGTTGGGAAGACGTCTCCTCCAACTTGATCCAGCAAGGGGGAAGGAGAGGTTAATGGAGATCCAGCAGCACGACGGCGTGGTGGTGGAAACTACGGCGATCTCGGCAGGGCTTCGCCTAGCACTGCGAGAAGGAGAGGTGTCAAGGAGGGAGAGGGAGGCGCCAAGGGTTAGGGTGTGGCTGCCCTCCCTCCCCCCCACTATATATAGGACCCCTAGGGGGCGCCGGCCTAGGAGATGCAATCTCCAAGGGGGGCGGCGGCCAATGGGGGTGGAGTGCCCCCCAAGCCAAGTGGGGCGCCCCCACCCCTAGGGTTTCCAACCCTAGGCGCAGGGAAGGACCATGGGGGGGCGCACCAGCCCATCTGGGGCTGGTTCCCCTCCCACTTAAGCCCATGGGGCCCTCCGGGATAGGTGGCCCCACCCGATGGACCCCCGGGACCCTTCTGGTGGTCCCGGTACAATACCAATTACCCCGAAAACCTTCCCGATGACCGAAACTTGACTTCCTATATATAAATCTTCACCTCCGGACCATTCCGGAACTCCTCGTGACGTACGGGATCTCATCCGGGACTCTGAACAATTTTCGGGTTACCGTATACTAATATCTCAACAACCTTACCATCACCGAACCTTAAGTGTGTAGACCCTACGGGTTCGGGAGACACGCAGACATGACCGAGACGACTCTCTGGTCAATAACCTACAGCGGGATCTGGATACCCATGTTGGCTCCCACATGCTCCTCGATGATCTCATCGGATGAACCATGATGTCGAGGATTCGATCAATCCCGTATGCAATTCCCTTTGTCAATCAGTACGTTACTTGCCCGAGACTCGATCGTCGGTATCCCAATACCTCGTTCAGTCTCGTTACCGGCAAGTCACTTTATTTGTACCGTAATGGATGATCCCGTGATCAACCACTTGGTCACATTGAGCTCATTATGATGATGCATTACCGAGTGGGCCCAGAGATACCTCTCCATAATACGGAGTGACAAAACCCAGTCTTGATTCGTGCCAACCCAACAGACACTTTCAGAGATACCTATAGTGTACCTTTATAGTCACCCAATTACGTTGTGACGTTTGGTACACCCAAAGCACTCTGACGGTATACGGGAGTTGCACAATCTCATGGTCTAAGGAAATGATACTTGACATTCGGAAAAGCTATAGCAAACGAACTACACGATCTTTGAGCTATGCTTAGGATTGGGTCTTGTCCATCACATCATTCTCCTAATGATGTGATCCCGTTATCAATGACATCCAATATCCATAGTCAGGAAACCATGACTATCTTTTGATCAACGAGCTAGTCAACTAGAGGCTCACTAGGGACGTGTTGTGGTCTATGTATTCACACATGTATTACGATTTCCGGATAACACAATTATAGCATGAACAATAGATAATTATCATGAACAAAGAAATATAATAATAACCATTTTATTATTGCCTCTAGGGCATATTTCCAACACTAGCTATATGCATGCTCCAAGGATCCGCACCACCCCCCACCCCTACACAAAGACTGCCATGCGAGCGTTCGCAACTGCCACGTTCGGGTTGCGCTTGGCTCTTCGCCTCTTCGAGAAGACGAACAATGATTTTACTACTACTTCTACAGTATTGAATCCACTGCTGCATGTCCGTCCATCGCGTGCAGGAGGGATAGCCACCACTTGCATGGGCGAGGGAGAAGGCGTGTAGTAGTAAAATCAAGCTTCTCCTTGTTGTACGAGTTGACGCGACACATCATAGCACTGGCCCCACATGGTTGCCTCTAAACTTGGCTGAAGGACCCGCATCGTACAATACTCCATTTCCTGCAACCTCTAACATTTACCCCACCACAAATTAATATATATATATATATTCCTGTCTTGACCAGATGAGCGTGCAAACTAGAATCACCAGGATGACAGGTAGGGCCAGAAGATTATTTTAATCAAAAAAACATGGAGCTGACCCCAACGATTTTAAGCTTACAGGCATGATACACGCTATCCTAGACTACTCTACACATGAAACTGCCAAACGAGCGTCCGGGCTGTGCTTAGCTCTTCGCCTCTTCGGGACGTTGAACAATGAGGGAATACTACTGCAGTGGATGAGTGCTACAGTATGCTTCTGGCCATCTGACACCGATTGAACTTCTGCATGTCCACAGCGTGCGAGAGGGAGAGTGTGTAGTGAACGAAAGCTTCTCCTAGTCCTGCCAGCCACCACGATCATGGGCGAGGGAGGGACACGGCTTCATTGACTTACTGCTCCTTCCTTTGCGTCTATGACATGTGGGCCCAACAGGTGGGTGGCCCACCTGCCATGCATCCAAAGGCAGGTGCGGTTAAGGAGAGAGGGCGTTGTAGTAATCAAACTTCCCGGTCTTGTACGAGTTGACGCGACACATCAAAGCACTGCACTCGATATATTTCAATAAGTTGCATTTACCGATGCATTAGTTACTCCCTCCATTCCTAAATATAAGTATTTTTAGACATTTCTAATGGACTAAAACATATGGATGTATGTAGACATATTTTACAGTGTAGATTCACTCATTTTCCTTCGTATGTAGTCACTTGTTGCAATCTCTAAAAAGAAGTATATTTGGAAACGGAGGGAGTACAGCGCATGCATGCATGCCGTGACTTTCCTTTTGATACTTGCATGTGTTGATTTGATGCACCTTGCCATATTTTGACTATATTTAACTAACCAAATGTTCATGCATGTCACAAAAAATTACGGGGCTGTTTGGATTGTGACTATGTTTGTCTTATGTTGCCACATTATTTTTGCCACACTTGCCACACTTGCCTAACTTGAGTTGCTCAAATTGTTAGACCCACTTTGGCTTGACTAAGGGAATCGTGCCACACTTTTTGTATCTATGACATGTGGGGTTCACTGCTAATAAAAAAATTCTTGTCTTAGGTGTGGCTAGAACCAAACACCCATCTAACTTGGTCAAATTTGCCTAAGGTGAGGTGTGGCAAAATGTGGCAATATGTGGCTGGAAACCAAACATCACCTACATCATTGAAAACTTCAAATACGAATCAAACGATATAATTTTTGTTAACATGCACAAACATTTTGTCAGTTAAATCTTCGGTCAAAATTTAGCACCAATTACAAAGGGGCCCAATAAATATTGTACTCTCACATTTTTTTTGAGGATACTCCCACATACTCCATCCATTCCCAAATATAAGTCTTTTTAGAGATTCTAACAAGTGACTACATACAGAGCAAAATGAACGAATCCATACTTTAAAATATGTCTATGTACATCCGTATGTTGTAGTCCATTTGAAATGTCCAAAAAGACTTATATTTAGAATCGGAGGGAGTGGAAAATATAAATAATAATGCATGTTGGGGCAGCCCACGTTTCCGATAATTTTAGCCGTGGGCTTGTTCACAATTTTTACGAGGGGGTGGTTGTTCATTTAATGGAGGGTCTTGTACCAGACTTGAACGATACAAAGTGCGACCTGGGACACCGTAACACCACATGGAATAAGCGGGTAGCTATCTCAAAAAACAATCAACAACTAAAAAAATGGCGACCTGGCACGTACAAAATTTTAAACGATTGATTTGATGGAGTGAAAAAGAAAGCTACCCTACTACGTATATATAGGCCGGAGCCTCCACACTTGCTTGCTAGGGTTGCTCTATTCACACACTCTCATCGTCTCCAGATCTAAACAAGATAGCGGTGGTAACACTGTCTTTCTCCCTTCAAAAAACATTGTCTGTCTATCCTCACCGCTGGTTATAGATCCGGTCGTATCCCCCTCCGCTGGTGAAGGGGAGGAGGGGCAGCGTTTAGGCCGTCGTCGAAGGCGAGGGAGGAGACACACTGCCTGCCGCACCGTTATCTCTGGCCGAGCGTTGGCGCGGGAGGTCCTCCGATCCCTTTGTCGTTGCCCTAGTGTGGGCGGATCCGGCCTCCCGGCACCAACCTATCCACATCCCGACGACCTTCAGGTATATCTTCCTTCGAAACCGCCTTAGCTCTACTTCCCCAGCTCCCTACGTCGCTGCATGTGCGTCATTTTCTACCTCTCAGCCCCTCTCGATCGGATGGTCCAACGTCACCTATTTTTTTCTATTGTTAGAGGTAAAGCTACTTCACGGATTCGAATCTTGTACTTGGTTCAAACAAGAAATAAAGTGGGGGTGGGGGAATTTAGTATGTACATCGGACTTGGTACAAACAGGAAGGAATGAGGGTGAAAGTAGTACAGATTGGTCATCCAACCGGTCTCTTGGTCGAAAAAGGAAATATCGGGGTAAGCTGTACACAGTGGTATGACCACGACTAGATTTGATACCCACATATAGCAGTAGGTGGCTAGAGTGAACAAAAATGGGACCAACCCAGATATGTTTCTTGGATGTTTGTTTCTCAGGGCAACAAACTCTAAATCACCACTTTATGCCCCTGTTTAGGTACATGGTGCTGGACTGTTGGTGCACCCACTGTCCCATGCCCTTATACCAAATATTTAGTTGTTCTTAATCTAATGCCCCTAGTAAAATGAAGCGATGCCACTTTTATAAGTCATGCCACTGTTATAAGCCATGACAAGTTTAGCCAAATGTTTTTGTGTGTAATTGTTTGAGACTCTGACTATTTTCATTGTAGCTTTTTGTGCAAACACGGTTATCCATTTCACCAGGTTGCTGTTTTGACCTTTTGGTGCACTGCACAAAAAACTTCTTAAAAGAAGTGACTTTTGTGTTGTTTAACGGGAATGTTAGAATGGAACAGTTGATTCATTTCGGTGGAACTGCACAAAGGGAGATATGTGTTCCAATCATCATCATCCATATTGGCGCCATAACCTTCCTTTAGGTAAGAATGATATTTAATGCATGTGTTCATCTCTATTTTGCGACTCCCATGAGAAAATAATGCTATTGTTTACTAGTACACTTGTACTTCCTCACTGACAAAACCAATTCAGAAATAGAAGGCCAATCATGTACTTGGTTTCACCAACTGGTGAGGAGAAAGAGAAACAGAGCATGAAGAGGAAGAAGAATAATAATAAACAGTGCCAAGGTGATCTTGCTAAAGCCAGAGGCCTCAGTCGAGGCCATTCAAGGGCTCCGGCAATGTCTACCTTACATGTGAGATGATCGTCGAGGGAGCCCTTCCACTTCTACTATCTCTCCTGCAAGGTCACTTAATTAATTAGGAGTACTTAAGTACCACTAATTTATTGCTGCCTAATTTTCCTGTCGGAGTTAAACAAATCTTTAGTAACACCTTATGCTGAATCATGTAGGTGTGTATGTTTGTCTATGGAGGTGAATCATCACTACAAGAAATATGTCAACTTGCGACCATCACTATTGGTCACTGAAAGGTCATTGTTTTTCATTTGTGACCTTTTTGTGACCAAAAACAGAAGGTCAAAAGTTGACGGTCGTAAACTGAAATTAACGACCTTCTTTGCGAGAAGGTCGTGGAAGGCAACGACCAAAACAAAAGGTCGTTGATCCTACGACCTTCTGTTTTGGTCGCTAGCTCTCTGCCCAGGCCGCGTTGGATCCGACGTGGCAAGCTGACGTGGCAAATTTGCGACCAAATAAAAAGGTCGTTAACAAAAATAAGCCCGGTCCAATTGGGTGTTTTACATGGGCCAAGACCAACAATTCAACCTTTTATATTTTTTCCTATTAATTCTAGAAAGCCACATGGGCCAGGCCCAACATTATAGCCTTTTTATTTTGGGGCTGTGACCTGGCTAAACAATTTCATTTTCCTTTTTTTTATTTAATGGGTCCAGTAGTCAGATGGGTCCCAGTTGTCAGGTTCTAGAGGTTCTAGTAACTGGGTCCCATTTGTCATCTTGTGATAACTAGGTCCCATCTATCAGGCTCATATTCTTCATATTTTAACCAACAGACAAAAATCACACATGATACTTCAAATAAGAGCAACCAGATTATGTAATACAATCACAATCACAGTAACAAGCTCTATCCGTGCCAATACATATGACCATGTGCAAAACAGTACTTTACAAGCTCTACAAGTGTAATACAATAGTGCTTTACAACAACATGCCGGACTCGCTGGGCGACCATAGACAAATGAACAATATGCCGGACTCGCTGGACGACCATAATCAAGGCTGGGAACAAACAAAACGCAACATGCCTTCCTCGGTCGCCCTATTACATGAATCAGCAGAGAAGAATCAGAAAAAGTGAGGCAAGTATATTATGAACAGACCATTCAAAAAAAGTAAACTTATTTAGAATGATAACACAAATTGAGCTAGTACCATGCTTTTTGTTCTCCAGCTAGTTAAAATGAGATAACTCGTTCATACAAGAAAACAGAGACACAATATGAATACACAGCAGGACTGACAAGTACACAACAGGATTCAATATTTTTTTAGGATCGCAAAACACCAATATAAGCTAGAATTTACAAGTACACAGCAAGATTCAATTCATCTTGCCCATATACAGCAACCAACAGACATGTAACATTTCAGCATGCAAATACAATTTATTTACTAATTTTTGAGCAAAATCGCCCACTTCCAAACAGAATTTCCTTTCATTTGATAAATAAAAAATGCAGGCCAAAGAAAGGCAAGCATACAACGGACACATTACAGATGAGGAAGATACTAGAGGTCAGCACACAAGTCATATCATATATTCTGTTAATCTTTAACATCATACAGAATTATGAGCTTGACAGTCGTCGGTCTAACCATATCATGCAGACAACGACATACAAGCTAATTTCTACCTTGTTATCATCAGGGAGGAACAAGGGGTGGCGGAAGATTTTGATCGGCTCTATGTCAGCTGCCATCACCAAAAACTCAGAGTCTTGGTAGCTAGGGAAAATAGAAAACGGAGATTAAAAATCATAGGAACTGAGATTAGCAAGACCGACCAAAGCGCGTAGCTAGGGACTGGTCACCTTCAAGGTAGAACAATGAATTAAACTAGTTTTAGGCCTCCTTTGGTTCGGAGGAATTTCATAGGAATTTTAGAGGATAGGATTCTTATAGGATTTTTTCCTTTAGAGCCCTTTGGTTCATAGGAATAGATTCCTATTCCTACATAGGATTGGTTCCTATCCTCCACATTTCATAGGAAAATAAAAATGAGCCTAGACTCAATGGAAAAATTCCTTTGGTGTCAACCAAATGACATCTCGTTTCCTATTCCTACTCATAGGATTTGAGATACATGCCATCACATTTCCTACAAAATTCCTATTCCTATGATAATCCTATCCTAAGTCAAAGTCGTAAGCATGCACATAGAAACATACATACGAATTGAACGAGAATCCATGTATGTCTGCACTTAATTGCAGGTTCTATCCAACTTGCAATTGGAAAGAGTACAGCCTAGTTTACTAGCGGCCTAACAAAAGATTCAGGTTCTTGGCTTGGTTCATGAATCCAACTGTCGTAGACAGAGAGAGGAAAGAGCATTGACGGCACAACGACGACAGCAGAGCGATGCGAGCCAGTCAGGCAGTGCTTGATAAGATATTGATAAGCAATTTGCACACAGTTACAACAGGCAACCAACAAAGTAATGATGTATACTGTTCTGCTGTAAAGAGTAGAATTTCTTTCAGTTGGCTCTGAAATTTCTGTCCATGGTGCACACATGACATAAAGCCACAGCATCGATTTGAATGTGAAACTTAATTCTGCACAATTTAGTTGCTCATAAATTTCAGCACCAAGTTAGCATGTCTCGTTACTGATGAAGTATTTCCTTTATCTATCATAGAATGGAAGGAATCACACAACATCTGGTAGTACTGTAATTGGATTTAGTAGTAAATCCGTAGATACATGTGGTTGGTATCTACTAGTAGGGAGTTGCACAGCTCTGGTGTTCTAATTAGAGAACTGGTAGTGTGTTTGTACGCATTAGCTGCAAACAAGTGTTGTTTGTTTTACTTACCCTGCTCTGCTCTGCTCTTCTCTTCTCCAAGCGAAAGGAGAGCAGGGAGAGCAAGCACACTACCATAACATACAAATCCATCTACAACCAGCCTAAAAACAAACATACCTACAGGACTCACTCACGCACCGCCATTATGTTATGGATGAGCAAGTCTAGTGTGTGAGAGAAAATGCAGACAAGTTGAGGTAAAGTGCTGACCCCATGCTGTGAGGAACAGATCGAGGAGTTAATCACTAGGCAATGCAACACCAAGTCCGACTCTACTACTACTACCTGTGACGCATCATTGTTGATCCATGGCAGATAATAGTAGAGATTAGAACCCATGATTTTGATACAGAAGTTACCTAGCCTGGTAGCCTAGCATAGAACAGCACTACATTGTACTTGGCCAGCAAATTTGAGCAATTCAGTGACCGCATCGCATGACAACAAATATAAAAACTATGAACAACATCGCACACGATGTGTGACAACAAAGAACACATTTGACAATGCAGAACGCATGCGCAACCACACATCCCATAACGGGGTTACAATCTAGATGCAGTTAGCTAGCTGCTACCAGCTCACTCATCATATAGAACTGCAAAAGAGTGCAAAAGAAATAAATCAACGAGAGCATAAGGCATACTGTAGCCAGCTAGCTAGATTTCATCTTGAGACTTATCCTTGTGCTTCTGTAGCATCTCGATAACTTGGTCCAGGTGTGGGTCTCTAGGCCTATGAAAAAACTGGTCGCCGATCTTGAACTCGTACGCCTCCGGCTGCACAGAATAAACTCCTTCAACTACAAAAACACATACGGAGTTAAAAGGACGCTGGTAAGAGCAGGGAAGAACAACATTCGGTAATGCTTCATAGTAACTAAGTAATCGATCCTTGATAAAGTTACACAACATTATTATTTCTCAGTGTATTGGCCAGTCATAACATGCACATTTTCAGTATTTTGCTTTCATTAATCAAAGAATTAAGAGAATGCACACATAGACATCCAAGAAGAAATCTGATTTGTGAATTTCATCGAACAAAGGACCAACCAAATCTGAGGCTAATAAAGGGGGCAAAGATAGTAGTATGAAGGAATGACACATATTATTGAAGATGTGTAGTGTCCTTTGAGCTAAAACACTGGTTTAGTGGGACAAATGCACGGGAGTGAGAGGGAATCGATGACCTGAGGATTAGCCAGAGGTTGCTTCTCACCACGCAAGCACCAGGCACCATGGCACCTGATCAGTACCATGTCCGCTCGAGTTGTGAACAGCCAAAGCACTCCATGATCCTCACTCGTCCCAGAAACTGCGAGATGAGTGAAAACAGTCCTACCTTCAGATTCTTAATCATTCTGATATGTATAACGAATGTGCGACGCAAATTTGACAAAAGGGTAAAAATAAAAATCTAGATTATGGTGCCCAAACCAATTTCAACTCCAACTCAAAATGACCAATCAGCAAGCCCAACTCTAAAGATTGTAAGCCCCAAGATTCTTACAATATTGACAAACCGCAGATATTTTGCATGATCTGACTATGCGTAGAGGCTACGATAATGTTTCCAAGTGACTGCAACATGGCCAAAATGAGTGCTTGTTCATTTTCATAAGAGAAACTATGGGCATGCCATGCTACTGTAAGACCTAGAGTAGTATGAAGGACACTTATAACTGAAAATTTGTAGTGTCCCTTGAGCTACAGGAGTGGTTCAGTGGCACACATGCACGGGGTGAGGGGGCGCTATGACCCTGATGATCAGCCGAACGTTGCTTCTCACCACACAAGTACCTGCCGCCATGGCAGCTGCCCTGTACCGTGGTCACTCGAGTTGTCGAACAGCCAAAGCACTTCGTGCTCCCGCTCGTCCCAGAAACTAGAAGATGAATGAAAATAGTCAAATATTAAGATTCTTAATCATTCTGATGTATATAACAAATATGTGATGAAAATTTGATTAAAAGGTAAGAAATGCTACGTGAACACCGCTAGCGAGGGCTAATCCTACTCCTACTCCACTGTTGACCCAATAGCAGGGCGGGGGGTACTTTTACTGGGCTCCTGGTTGAAGGAGCGTCGCTATGGGGAATCGCGGGAGGCATGGAATCAATCTCGATCCGACTACCAACCTACCAACCTGAACGCGAACAGATCTGACGCAGCAAGCGAGAACGAACCAAGGATAAAGGTGGGAGGGAGATGGATCTCATCTATCACCTGGGAGAGACGCCCGCCGCCAGTCGCCGGTCGCGGTCGCAGTCGCCGGAGCCGAGGGAGCCGATGGCGTCGTCCCGTCCTAGTGACCGGAGACTCTAGCCAGGCCACGCGCGCGCCATGGTCCGGCCAGCTTGATGGAGCGTCGTGCTCGCCGGCGAGCAAGCCAGCCGTGGTTGCTGGGCGGCGACGCCTCTATCTCCGACGAGGCCGAGGCGGGCGGTGGAGAGCAGGGCCGATAGAGATCAAAGAGGGAGGGAGAGGGTTGGGGGTGGCATCCGTGGGTGCATGGGGGCTGAGGGGGTGAGGGCTGCCGTCAGATCCAGGAGAGGATGGCGGCGGCGTGTGGATCTGGGAGAGAGGAGAGGAGGGGACGACGAGTGGTGTGCGGGTGAGAGAGAGGAGGGGAACTCGTGCGGGGGACGAGTGGGTGGGTGTGGGTGGGTGAGAGGGTGGACGTTGGATCCATACGCCTTGGATGGCTCAGATTGCATAGAGTGGGGCGATCCACGGGAGAGATCTTGATTGGTTCGATACTTTTTTCATTGAAAATAGTTTCTAAGTGCTAAAAGCATAGTAAAACTAGAAGAATCCCGACGCGTTGCTGCGGGATATGTTGTGCTAAAATTTCTAGTGTGGAGAGATACGATGTGTAAAGAAAAATAGTGACTTGCATGTGCGTCAAAGCATTTCTCTTTTTGTGGGGAAAGCACATGTCTTTCAAATGAGTGTTACTGCAAAGGATTGAAATGATGAGTTAATACAAAAATAATTCAGAACAAAGAAGTCTTTAAGTGACAACATGAAAAGAGTACATCAGATTCAGCATATAGCTAAAAGTAATAAATTCGGATGTTGGATCCATGTACGTGCGGTTATCATGTTACCAGAGCTGAACAACTATTCTTATTATTGGAGTAACGTTAAAATGCAAGTAATCCATAACTATCTTCCAGAACAAAATAACTATAGGAGACAAATTTTTTGGCCACATACACGAAAACTTGTACAGAAATGTCACCTAGATTAACTTAACTTAAAATCTAGTACCAATGCATCAAAGTCAACAATCACTAACCTGCAACTCTCAAAAACAAACAAAATGACATTTTGAGATGTGAACTAATGGAGAATAGTATAGCAATAGAATAAGTGAAAAGTCGGAAGAAAGAAAATTTATTCCATCAAGTACTATGAATGTGTGCAATGTAACTTTAAATATACTATGATCAAGACCTTTGACCCGAAAAAGACAATGATCATTAAGTCAGCATCAGAAATACTACATGGAGGTGCTAGGTAAGGAGTTGATGTCGAGATTCATATCAAGAATGGTATTATAAAGCCCATCGTTTGTCTCCTCATATGCCCATTAATTTATGAGTTTGTAATGGTCATTTCAAGCTGCAACACTCACCTCACATGTTACATGAGAAGAAGAGAGAAACCGACCAGTTTGGCATGGCTGTCCAGGAGGGACCGAGCACATAATTACTCGACATGGTCAAGTATATTGCAACAACAGGTCAATAGGACCACAACACCTCCAAATCCAGAAACAACATCGATGTCCCCACAAATAAGCATAACACCGATAGAAAGGAGCAGCCTAGAAAGGATCAATCTTATTGCCACATTCATGGCAAAGTTTGTTCAAACGATCTCATATTGTGCACAAGGGTGCATATTGGAATGGCAAACAATGTTGCCTAAGAAAGTTTTCATTTTCTTTGGATGAAAAAATCATTTTTCATTTTTTGAGTGCCCAAAATGAGTTTTTTTGTGAAGAACCTACCAAATAATTGTTGCAATATTGGACCAAATAAATTTTCTAAAATACTAGGCCATATTTAATTCACAATTGACCAAATGGTTGAGTGTCAAAAGCTTTGATCCACCTCTCATGAAAAAGACAAATTTCCGCTGATTCAGGAGGAAGCGAGTAAAATTTGAAATGCAGTTGTCTCATAGTCTGCTCTTTATTTTTTCCAAAAATCATTTCTAGGTACACAAGTATCTATTTAATCAGAGAAACATCAAAAGTTTTCCAAGATTCAACCACTAGCTAGGAACGGTCAAGCCCGTCGTTTTGATCACATTTTGAAATGGGCATAAAAAATTCAAAAAAAAATGGAAAACCTTCGCATTGTGTCATTATACGTGACAAAGTTTTCAGGAAAAATGATAAACTTGTAATACGGCAATTATTTTTAAAAAGTGTTCTCAGAAATGAGCTATCATGCATGAAGATTCATAGCTTTCAAGCCAAATAGTCAATCTTATGGCGACATTCATGGCATAGTTTGTTAAGATGATCTCATATTGTGCACAAGGGTGCATCTTGGAATTCCAAATAATGTTTCCTAAGAAAGTATTCATTTTCCTTGCACGAAAAATTCATTTTCCATTTTCCGAGTTCCTGAAATGAGTTTTTTTGTGAAGGACCTACCATATATTTGTTGCAAAATCGGACCAATCAATTTTATAAAATACTAGGCCATATTTAATTCATAATTAACCAAATGGTTGGGTGTCAAAAGCTTTGATACACCTCTGGTGAAAAAGACAAATTTTCATCGATTCAGTAGGAAGCGGGTCAAATTTGAACTGCAGCTGCCTCATAGTTTGCTCTTTATTTTTTTCCAAAAATCATTTCTAGGTACATAAGTATCTATTTAATCATAGAAACATCAAAGAAATTCCAAGACTCAACCACTAGCTAGGAACGGTCAAGCCCGTCGTTTTGACCGCATTTTGAAACAGGCATAAAAATTTCAAAAAAATCAAAAAATTTGAAAACCTTCGCATTGTGTCATTATATGTGACCAAGTTTCCAGGAAAAATAATAAACTTGTAATGCGACAATTTTTTTTAAAAAGTGTTCTCAGAAATGATCTATCATGTGTGAAGATTCATGGCTTTCAAGCCAAATGATCAATCGTATGGCCACATTCATGGCATAGTTTGTTCAAATGATCTCATATTGTGCACAAGGATGCATATTGGAATGGCAAACAATGTTTCCTAAGGGAGTTTTCATTTTCTTTGGACGAAAAATCAATTTTCCATTTTTCGACTGCCCAAAATGAGTTTTTTTGTGAAGGACCTACCATATATTTATTGCAAAATTGGACCAAATAAATTTTATAAAATACTACGCCATATCTAATGCACAATTGACAAAATGGTTGGGTGTCAAAAAAATTTATCCACCTCTTGTGAAAAAGACAAATTTTCGTCGATTTAATAGGAAACGGGTCAAATTTGAACTGCAGCTACCTTATAGTTTGCTCTTTATTTTTTCCAAAAATCATTTCTAGTTACACAAGTATCTATTTAAGCATAAATACATGGTTTGGTGGTGATACGTCAAGGTTTGGATGGTGGCCCTGGGTCCCAACTCCAGAGCGTGATGACTCACATGCCCGCCGCGTGGTCATCGCGTGACCGTGGTGTTGCCATGCGTTCTGGGCAGCCTAGGCATGTCTAGTAGGTTGGGAACTCCCCAGTTATATGCTAGTAAATAAATAACAACAGAAGAATCTCACAAGGAGACTGAACTATGGTCAAACATGAATTAGCAGCCAAGTGTTTGATTAGCGGTACGGGAAATTCACAAGGCCAATGTGCCCGAGTTTTTGCTGAGGATTATCATATACTAGGGAGACTGTCTTGGCAAATTTTCAGATCAAATGGAGGAGTTTGGATGGCACTTACTTTGCAAAGTACTACATCGGGCAGAAATATGGATGTTGAAGCTAGGCTCAAATGGATAAGTGGATTGAGCTGAAATTTTGTGGAGTATGATAATTTGGGCATAGTAAAGCACTGTAAAATATTTATACCATTTGGATAATCCTAGCTTGTACTTCCTTCACAAAGCTTCTCTCTGGATAGAAACTTTAGAAATTTGCCGAGGAAGATTTAATAGGAAAATGGAGTTGAATATTGGAATGTGGCAGTGATTTGTATATGTATGATGGCACAAAAAGTTTGAGGACAATAGGAGGTGTCTAGATAGCACTTGCTTTGCAATGTGCCAATTTGGACAGAAAATAGAAATTGAAGCTGGGCTTACATAGATGATTGGATTATGCTGAAATTTGGTGTAGGGGGTTTCTATAGTCAGGGTAATGTCCTGGTAAATTTTCAGAAATTATAAAGCAATATAAAATGTAGTTGCTTCATAAACTGAAAATATTACCAGAAACAAAGACTCGATGGTGAGCTCACATGTACTGTTAGATAGAGTTAAAATTTTGTGTAGAGCTATGATTTTCGCATGTAGAATATATGTGGCCAAAATTTGCCGAGGAGTGGTATAGATAGCACTTGCTCTACAATGTGCCAATCTGGACAGAAAATAAAAATTGAAGCTGAGCTCACATAGAGGATTTGATTGAGCTGCAATTTGGAGGAGGGTGATAATTTGGGCATATTAATGCACTGTATAAATTTCATGCCATTTGGATGTGCATAGCTAGTACTTCCTTCAAAGTGCTTCTAGGTGGACAAAAACTTTGGAAATTTGTTGAGGAAGATTTACTGGGCAAATGGAGCTAAATTTTGTCATGATGCAATGATATGGATTGGAAAGAGTGCCCAAAATTTTTAAGGGCAATCAAGAATATAAAATAGCACTTCCTTCACAAAGTGATGTTCTGAACAGAATAGGAAAATGAATATTGTTGAATTGTATTTTAACTAGAAGAGGAAGGTTTTTTACATATTTAACGAAGATATAATCCAAAGAATCTATGAGATTTTTTTCGGAATTTTAGGACTAACAGAAATATAGGTTGCTTCACAACCTAGGGCAAAAATTGACACATGGACATGACACATAGGCAAAATGATGAGGTGGCGCCTGGTCAGAGTAATCCACCACAACTTACAAGGTTATGACCATCTATATTGGTCGCGATCAGCTAGAAATAAGGCAGCGGATCAGTGTTGTCTGCTTTATGACCATTTCGTGTAAGGAAATTACGACCTTTATGGCCAAAATGGTCGATATAGTTGAGGGTTTGGAGCCCCCCAAGAAGCTTTTGACCAATTGGTCTCAAATGGTCGTAGATCTATGACCAATTCTTTCAGGGTCACTGACAGAAGGTCACTAGTTGACATATTTCTTGTAGTGCATGTGGTGGAGCAGGGAGGGAATATTATTAGTGTCGTGACATAATAGTGCTATTTGTTTTGCATGTCAATTTATTGCCATTGGTTTAATGAGGCAATGTTTTGTGTATTGTCCATCATGAATTTGATGCTACTGTTAGAGTAATATGCTAATGTCTTCCTATCCTTTCTCACAAAGCTAATAAAGGTTTCACCTTGTTCCTACTTGTGCAAACAGGGATCAGGTTGTGCCAATCATACATTTTAGTGGAACTACACAAGACAATACAATGATCTGTATCCTAGCCAGTGCTTTAACTCTACTGAAAGTTCTTGATAATCTTTCGATATAATCTCAGCACTAGTAAACAAGAGTGATTTCAACCATACATTTGAAGTGCACAAAAATATACACTATTGAGTGATTCTAGTGAGTGCTTTATCATCTCTTCTGGGACTACATGAATAAGCATTTTTCCTCAGGTTTGTACCGGCCTAAGGCCTTCATCCATATTAGTTTGTTGTCTTCTCTATTTGTATAATGCTACTGTCATGAGAAACTCCGTTATCTTTGCATGTTAAAGTTTTGCAACCTATGATACATGACAATGCTTTGAGCGTTGAGCTAATTGGCACTGATTAAATAAACAAATACCTCTCTTTAAGCAAGACTACTATGTTGCTAACTTTACCCATTAAGATAATGAGGGTGCTTCTATTTGTTAGTGTATGTTTCATCAATTAGTCCCACTGTTACAGTAATCTAACTCTCTCAATATATGTGCCAACACGGATGCTCGATTTTGGTGGAACTGCACAAAAACTTTGGGTGCTTCATTGCCTCGATAGCTTCCTTCCTTTCCTGCCAGTCGCTAATCTGGGCTTGCATTCTTCCTTTACTATCAGTCGCTTGGCTTATCTCGGCTTCCAGTGAAAGGAAATAGTAATTGATATGCTACCTCACATAGGTTGGTACTGGTCTTAATCCTGATTATTGTGCTTGTCATATGTATTGGTAATTTGGTATTGTGCTACTGTTTGCCGATTTCATAAAGGAGTAACTTGGAGCCTGAACTCGCAGGCAAATCATTACATTGGGTGATTTCCGTAGAAATGCACAATAAGATCAGATGGATAGGTACTTATGCTGCTGCTATGTACTCCAAAGTTCACTCAGACAAGCATCGATGTTGACAAGAAGAAGCGCCTATATTCATTCGAGTATCAACCGGCGTCAACCATTTGTCAAACTCCAAGTATTAGGAGAGTGAACGCCAAAAATATTGCTTGGCACATAGCCCAGAAAAATGCAATCCAGTCTTTGGTCCCAACTTGTGCCTTTTGGTTATCGGCACATAAGGTAGCGAACTGTATGGCATCGAGTCTAAAGATTCCAGAAAAGTTGGTTGACACGTATATTCATCTGGAACTTAATCAGTCTGCACGCCAGGGATGCTCCATTTCAGTTGAAGTGCACAAAAAATTTGGGTGGTTCATTTTCTCAACCGCCTCCTTTCTTGTATGCAATGTAGAATTTTGGCAAGCTACAGTACCAAGATGAGCCAGTAAACTAGTTGGATGAAAGTAGTGGCCAATTTGCTCAAACCTCCCTCGGCATGAGGCCACTATTTGAGGATAAACCTACAAGTAAAGTTCAGATTGTCTGTGCTGCCTCTTATGTACTCAAAAGTTTACTCGTACAAGCATTAATTTTAGCAAGAGGTACCTCCAACTGAACAACATTTACCAGTCTGTACCCTAGGTAATTAAAGTTCGTCCATGGATGATATTGGCTGTGATCTCAATCATTTGTGAATTATCTATGAATATTGTCGTGTGATCTATCAATCATTTGGATGCATAGTGAAAGTTCTAGTTATTGACTAGAGGGGGGTGAATAGGCGATTTTTATGAAAGTTTTCATAACACGGGGACTTTGAAGACAAACAGTAGAAATGAACCTATTGTTATGCAGTGGAAGGAAGACTACACTAGACAAGCCATAGTCAAGTAAGCAATGAAGTGAAAGCATGAAGACTATCAGTAGCTAGGTAGTATGGATCAGGATGGAAGATAGTATGAAGCCAAACAACAATAGTCTTCACACAGTGAAGTCAATCAGATCATGCAATCAGGCAATGACTTCACAAAGACAAATTGTAAGTCAAGAGAGGTAAAGGATAGAACTAGTTTCTTGGTGAGGACAAGGATTTTTTGGACCAGTTCCAGTTGCTGTGACAACTGTACATTTGGTTAGGGAGGCTGAGATTCAACTCAGAAGACTGCGTCTTCACCTTATTCCCCTTTATCTAAGGACACACAGTCATCGCCCAATCACTCTGGTAAGTCTTCAAGGTAGACTTCCAAAACCTTCACAGACTTTGTTCACCGGTGATCCACAATGACTCTTGGATGCTCAGAACATGACGCCTAACTAGCTGGAGGATTCACAGTCCTCAAGTGTAACAAGTCTTCAGATCATGCAGACAGAAAGACTTCAGTTATGCCTAACACTCTTTGGCTCTGGGTGTTTAGGGCTTTGTCCTCGCAAGGATCTCTCTCAAATGCTTCGGAGGTGGGTTGCTCTCAAATGATAAAACCCGTGCACTAACTCCGAGCAGCCACCAATTTATGGTGTAGGGGTGGGAAATTATAGCCAGGAGGCAACCCGACCTGATTTGTCTGAAATGACCCTGGGTCACTAAGGAAGTGCCACGTGTCCAACGGTCAAATTTCAAACACACGCAGCAGCTTGTCTTGGGCTACAAGTAAAGCTGACTCATCTAGCTCTGGATAAGATTTGCTCTCATTGTCTTCGCTCGAAGACGTAGGATTTGGTTGAGCATCACATCAGTCACTCTGACTTTGTTCACTTGGACCCAACTTAACAGTATGGTGGTTCCTATGACTCAACAAAGAAGAAAAGGAAACTACGAAACAACTATGTCTTCGTACTCCATAGTCTTCACGTAAATGTCTTCTCAAGTCACAATCTTCGTTGTGAATATCTTCAGAGACCACCATTGTCTTCAATGCCTTCACACATTTTTAGGGGTCATCTCTGGTAGGTAAACCAAATCAATGAGGGACTTCTACCTGTGTTATCCTCCAATTATCACAAACACATTAGTCCCTCAACCACGTTTGTCATCAATCTCCAAAACAAACTAGGGGTGGCACTAGATGCACTTACAATCTCCCCCTTTTTGGTGATTGATGACAAAATGGTTGAAGTTTTCAATGGGGGAAAAAGTATGTGAAAGTTTGAGAATTAAGGCATTGTCTTCATAAGTAGTAAAAGCACCCCCCTGAAGATGTGCATATAAGTAGTTTGCTTTTGAATGCAAATGCACATGGCAGGTTTTACTTTGTGGAGATCCTCTTAAACTTATGAAGACAATTCGTCATGCATATAAGAGATATAACGAAGATAATGACATGCATAATGAAAAATGGACGTCTGCGAAATGACTTCATGCGGGATTTATCATCGCATCACAAAGTATCAAAAAAAAGTAGCAGATGACCATCGAGTTTAAGTGTTACAACCCAAAGAACCAAATGTATCAAAAGACAAGAGTTGTAAATACCTAGCAAAATAAATAGTGCAACACCCATAAGGACCCGCTTGAAGACTATCAACTCATACGCTTCTCCCCCTTTTGTCAGTAAGGAGTAGATGAAGGTGCAGGGTCGACATTGGAGTTCAGTGGTGCAGAAGGGCCTGGTGCAGTGTCGAGATGCAATGAAGCCATGGTTGGTGAAGTGGCATCGTCTTCTTGATCGACGAATCTCGCAACAACAGTTGCAACCGAAGATGAATACTCAGAATCTACAATGGGTGGAGTGCGGCGCCATCTTGCATTGCATGGAGGAGTGGAATCAAATTCGAAACCCTCAGCGAAGCCATCTTCGCGAAGATCTTCTTCAGGGCATAGTAGTGTGAGATTCTTCCAGGACCTCAGATAGGCTTCATGGGCAACAAATGAGTTCTTGGTGGCCAAGTTTCATATGTGGTTGATGTCCACCAAGATACTCTACATCTGACGCTTTAGTCGGTCCTGATGCTTATCATGCTTCTGATGTAGGGCCACAAGAAGCTCTCGGTCATTGAGTGCATGAGAACGCTTGCAAGGCCTTTGAGCAATTTTACTCTTAGTGGCTTCAGTGTTTGCATGATGGGACACACGCATATTGCCAGCCAGAGGATAAGCAGGAGTTGCAACATTTGGAACATGAATCCCTTCCATTGGTTGCGCGCTGAGGGCTGATAGTCAATAGAGGAGTGGAGCATGATCAGATGCATCACCCATGGAGCATAAAACTTCAGGCCAAACAGATCAATCCCAGATGCAGCAAGTTGTCTGATGAAGAAATCATGGGTGCTGAATCTGATGCCATTAACAATGTAGAATACCAAAGTCTTCATGGCTCCCTCAAGTTTGGCTTTAGCAGTATATCCCTCAAGCTCATACAAGTCACCTGGAGTGGGCAGGGAAGTAAGCTCAATAATTTCTTGAGCTTTGGCTTCATGGTGCACATCACCTGACATCCACTCAAGGATCCATGTCTTTCCGATCCCTATTGTAGCCACGAATGTGAAGAGTGGCATAGAACTGCAGCAACAGCTCTTCATTCTAGTGCTCCTTGTTAGTGACGAACTGTAGGAGACCAACCTCCCTGAAGCAATGAAGGGCTTCTTCCAGACAGGGCAGCCCAGCAATGGCTTCTCAATCAAGACGCATGTGTTCAAAGATTCACTCTTGATTGTATAGGATGCATGAGTAGTAGTTGCGCTGCTGATAGCTCCAGAAGCGGTCAAAAGAGATCTTGGGCTTCGAGTATGGGTTCTTGGCACTATGAAAGAAGGTATTGTGTGCCCTGAAGCTGTTCACGTTGAACGATCCTAGGGAGGTTGCAACTCCTGGAAGCCTTGGCAGCCTGGGCTTTGGCTTCTGAACTTGTGGCCTCTGCTCCACATGATAATCATATTGAAGTCCGGGAGCAGTGGGAGGCACCATGACGGGCCATTTCACAGTGACCAGTTGTCCATGATCAAAGGCATGTTCAATTGTGTGAGGCCTTGGAGATGGAACAATGGCTTCAGCTTGCACAATGGCTTCAGGTTGAACTTGAGCTTCAGGCAGCACATTGGCTTCAGATTCTACATTGGCTTCAGATGTCATGTTATCTTCAGGTGCCACATTGTTGCTAGGCGCCACATGGTCTTCATCCATGACAGTGTCATTGGCTTTAGCATCAGTGTTTGTGGTTGCCTTAGTAGTTTCAACCTCCGTATGATCAATGACAGGAGGTTCGGGCATAGACTCATTCTCCCTGAGAATGACTGGTTCAGTAGGAGGGGGCATAGCAACTCTTTATTCTCTTCTTTCTTCTTCATTTTCTTGATTGGCTGATGCAGCTAGAATGTCTTTAGTAGCTTTGGCTCCAGACTCGGAGACATTCACAGTTGGGGTGCTTTAGGGAACACTTGACGTGCTACTGAGCTTTGTTGCACGTCCCCTTCTGGAATGCTCCACATGGTGAACTGTGGCCTGGAGTGGTATATACCATGTAGCTATCATCTTCAAGCACCCGGAGTGGTGACATGAGGTGTTGGAGTTCTGGGTGTGTCTTGATGAATGGGGGTGTCTTCTTGAGGGCGATCTTCCCACGAATCATCCTGAGCAATTGTCGTCAAAGGACGACTAATGCTGATGAGTTTGTTGTTTGTAAGAATAGGCGATGATACCAGTTGGTGCTCGAGTTGAGGAAGGACTTCATCATCTTCAACATTGTCTTCACGACCAATGTCTTCAGCTGTGATGGGGTCAACAACTGGAACTTCTTCATCTTCGGGAGCCTCTGTGGAAGCAGGCTCGTGGATCACAAGTTGACGTTCTTGGTTGGTGGAGGCCGGACGGGCAACAAAAATGGGCTCAACCACAAGGGGCTCAGAGGTCACAGCACACTCTTTCTTTGAAGACTTCTTCAATTTCTTCTTTTATGGTGCATCATCAGATGCATTCTTGTGCTTGCGCTTCCTGGCATCAGCTTTAGCTGCCCTTGTTTTCTTTAGTTCTCAAGCTGCTGAGGGGACCTTAGGCATCAAGCCTGTCATGCTGGCAGGGAAGACAATATGAGGTTCTTCTGCCTTGGTGCTTCAGTTCGAACCGCAGCAAGCTTCTTCTTTTGTTTGGCAGCCATCTTGGGGTCAATGCCAGGGTGCCCAAGAGCCTTGTGTTTCTCAGCCTCATTATGTGCTTGAACACATTTCTCTGTGAAGTATTTCATCCGCTCTCTTGAGCCTTTAACTTCTTCACGTTTCTTGTGAAACTGTTCCTTGAGCTCATGCAACATCTTCTTGAAGCTTTGAACATCAGCCACGCTGAGCTTTGCCCTGTTCTTTTTGAACTACGCCTTCTCATAATCAATCTTGTTTTTCAACTCGATGATTTTCTGACCCAGGGCCACTTCATTTGCAATGGCTCCATGGAAGGTGACATTGATGTCCACAGGAAGCTGGAGATCATCAATGTTGATGCTCGGCTTGTCAAACCATTCATCAATGAAATTGTTTAGTATGTACACATCAAAGAGCGGCAGATCGTTGAAGATCTCCGCCTCTTGCTTACTCTTGATCAACATCTCAAGGGCTTCATCACCAAAGTCTTCGCCACCTGACAGATCAATGCTGTTTTCCTCGTTCCTGAGAACGACAGCTGGAGACAGTTCATGCCCAAAAATCTTCATGGGTTTTGTCCTGGGCTTCTCCGTCTTCTTGGAGACACGAGAAAGATCTTTAGATTGCAAACTGGGTTCAGGAGGTGCAGTTGCCAATGGTTTCACAAGAGAAACTTTTGGTGGGACAGAGGGCTTGGTAGCCTTTGTCTTCTTCTTCTACGGCTTTGGTGGAGCTGGCACTTTGTCGGAATCTGCGTCATCAGCTGAGTGCTCCACAGTGGCCCCCTGTACAGCTATGTGAGTGAGGTGGCCATCGAGGTTGTAGAAGGGGCCGATGACATTCGGATTGGCATCACGGGTGCCACCAGCCCTTAGAGCAGATGGACCAGGGTTGAAGTCGAGTCCCAGGTCATTCTTATTCTTGACAGCAGACTCCTTGGCAAATTGATAATTGTGCTTGAAGAGATTGTCGTCGCGACACCATAACAGTGATGATGGGTCGGCATTCTCTAGCTGTGGCCCTCGGAACATGCAAGGGTAGAAGCCTTAAGCAATGGCTTCAGACTTGGACTTGGGCTGCAGATTTCAGTATAGAATATCTCCCCAGGAGCCCTTGATGGCGTTCCTTTCAGCATATTTAGTAGTCACAAATTTGTATTTGTACCAGCCCAATATCTTCGAATCCATTGGACTCGGGTCTTACACTCGCCGTAGGTTTCCTCTGGGTCTGTCTTCCCCATGGCGCTGCCTGCCGCCCTTCTTTACAGATTTTTGAGTTGCCATGAGATTCCGACTAAAGGGCTTCAGAACTGTGAATGGCTTCCTTTTGCTGGTCAGACAGGAACTGGCTTCAGGAGAATTGATGTGACGCTACAAAACTCTGCAAATGAATGCAGACTATGAGAACCAAGGGATTCTCCCATGGACATGTACATGTGACAGCATTAAGGTGCGAGGGAAGGGGAAGAGGTCATATGCATTCTCAGAAGTTTTTGAAGATAAACCTGTTTAAAGACATTGACCTCATAGTGCGAAGACATTCACTTATTTGAAGAGAGTCGGTTCCAGATTTGTACGAATCCATGAATAAGTATAATTGAGGAATCTAACTAGTTATGAAGCATAAGTGAATATACTTGGCATGATATGAAATGCAGACAAGGGAAAATCCAGATTTGGAAGTTGAGAAACCACTTTCGGTTGAAGTGGATGGATTTGACGAATCAAAAAGGAAGTAAAAAGTAGGTTTTAATTATCGCTGACGAACTGCTAGACGAGTTGGAGAGAGAGGCCGAGTAGTTCAATCTCGCGTGCCCTAACTTGGTGGTGGAAGACGAGGTCCGCGGCCGGCATGAGGACGGCGGCGAAGATGTCGCGGGAGTTAAGCCCTTCGTCTCTGGCGTCGACGCGAGCTAGCGGAGGCGCTAGGGTTTTGGTGCGGGGAGATGAGGTGGAAGAAGAGATAATGACCGCGGTGAGTTGTGTATTTATAAGGATAGGGACAACACAGTGTAATTACGCAAGTGCCCCTGGCGGTTCACATCTGAAGGACACATGGCTTGCATGCAACTCATTGGGAGTTGATCCATGTTCCCACGCACGCCTGGATTGTCGGGTGGTCGTTCCCGCTTCTCCAGTATTCTGGCAACCAGGATGTGGCATTTAAAACAGTTTTAAACTCTTGTCACTTTGTCTTCTGCTGACAAGGATTCAGAGAAGACAATCGACGGGTTTCAATAGAATGCATATGATTTGGATAGATAGAGTTTGAGATAGAAGCACAGAGGGGGTTAGGGTCTGATCACATTCACTTAGATCAAGACGGATTCAAGCATGAAGACATCACTATTGCAAGATGGTCCAAAAGCGACAGTCGAATCAGAGACCCTTCGATGAAACTATGTGCGATGCCATAATCGCAAACGCTGGTGTAAAAAACCGTCAAAAAAGGTGCAAAACGTTTGCGATGACATATGCATCAAACACGGTTCAGAATTTAGTTGCGTGTGCGATGTAGGGTATACGGTTCAGCTCAATGAACTGATTGTGATGAGGAGGCACAAAAGAAATGGGAAGCCAGATGAAGGCGTGTGCGATATACAGCATACGGTTCACTGGGATGAACTGTGTGTGATTAGGCAACACAATGGAGACGGTTCAACTGAACAAGATGTGTGTGATACGTGGAAAACAGGTCCGTAATCTGAAATGTGTGCGAAGACTAATGAAAACACAGATGATTGCTGCTAATAAGCCGTGTGAATTGCTCTCTCTACAGTAGAATAACATGTATATATATAACTGAAATAAACATCCAATTACATAAGTGACTATACAAATCATTCACACACACCTCAATAAACAATTGCATGCATTCTAAAGTAGGAGAAACGATCGTCTAGTCATCTACTTCTTGTGACGCTCCCGCCACTGCTACATGGCTCGATCCCTCGTCTGGGTCAGGAAGAAGATAGTTCCTCATGTCAACGATCCGCCTGTACATCTCGTAGCTTGTGTACGCGTCCATGGCCGCGTACTTGACATGTTGTTCATCCAGTCTCTTATGCCACACAGTGTGCTAGGCGTTCTTGTCCTTATTGCTCTCTTGCTTCATCTTCATGTAGTAGGGGTCGATGATGGCCGAGGCGAGGTCAACCAGGGAGTTTAGTTTGCTTTTGTCGGTGCCGCAGACCTTGTAGTGGTGCTGGATGTTGAAAAGATTCGGGCATTTCAAGTCCGAAACCTTGAGCGCTTTTAGATCGTTGGTGGTATCCACTGTAGCGAAATTGTAGTCGGAGCTCTTGATAAACCTGGAGAAACGCTTGCAAGGCCTTTTGGCAAGGTAGAAGTGGTAGACGAGGACGTCATGTCGCACGCACAACTGGGCAACGGCAACCTTCTGATCATGCCCGGCACGACCGATTGTGTACCCGAGGTCGAAGCTGGCCACTCGGTACTTGTCCGCGGCAAGGAACTGCTCCATAGTTTGGATGGAGCTCTCCACCGAGACCGGATCGTTCGTGTACACCACCGAGAGGGCCTTCCCCCTCACGTGGGTGTCCACTACGTGATGCATGGTGAACAGCCCGCCGTTGTCGTCGTCGGCCGCTGGGAGTGCCATGGGAGCCATGGGGAGCGCCATTGAAACCGCCGGATGTCCTCTCTGTATTTGTCCTCGTGGGTGTGCTTATTGTGATGTGTGAGACGAGAGATGAAGGTAAATGGCCGCAGGAATAAAAGGGGGCCGGGCAGCGTGGATTCTCGGCGTGTCCGCATGGCAGTTTTTGCAGTGGGTAACTGCATCGCCGTGCCATGCCCGGCGCAACCGCTTGCACACGAACGTGTGTGATCGTGCGCCGGCCCAAAACACTAGTAGTGCGCATGGAGGGACGAGGGCAGAGCACCCGGAGGGACGCGAGAGCAGAGCGCGCCGCAGCCGCCTGAACCGCAAGCAACCACACGCATGGAGCAGTTGAACACGCAGCAAATGGTCACCTACAAGCTAGCCGACAGTTGTGTCGCTGCGTAGAGAGCGGCCGTGTGGTACCACCTTCGTCTATTCTATAGTATCCTTTATATTCCATGCCATACTTTGCCCTCAAATTTAACCCAAAATGGCAATGCATGTTTTAAAAATTATATAATTGGAAACTATGTTCAAATACAAATCCAACTATATAATCTTTGGCAACATGCATTCGTACTTTATTAGTTAAATCATACTTATAAACTAGGACGGTGTTATAGTAGGTAATTAAATCGCAAACTTTTTTTATTAACTGTATGTGTACCTGGCCTTTCGTCCTCTTCTCGCACGTCTTGTCACCCCGCTGCCGCAGACGGCTTATAGCGCAAGCTTGCGCAGCACGCGGAGGCGTTCGCTTGGCCAAACGGTGGTGCCAATGAATCGTCGGTGAGCCCATTCCCGCGCAACCTTCCCGCTCGACTTGGTGAAATCCCCCAAAATCCCAATGCTTACCGGCTAGCTATAAAAACCCTCACGACCGGCGAGTCCTGCGTCGCATTTTTCCCCTCCATCCCTGTAGCTTATCTCGTCTGCTTCTCCCACATTGGCCAATGGCACCGGTCCGTCGTCGTCACTCAGCCACTCCGCCGTCATCAGAGGACAGCTCCAGCTGGGAGGCTACACCGCGGTGGCGGCGCAGTCCCCGGTGTAGTGTAGTGCACGTGGCGTTCCTGTTGGGTGTGCACGGAACACCCACCACACGCTCCACCGCCGGTGCCCGTCGGCAGCTGTTGCCGCCACACCACCGTCGAAAGCCAGGGCCATCGCCCACTCCGCCGCCACAGCCCAAAGGCGGGAGATGGCCGTCATGGCCCCCACCCCACTGCCGGTCACTGTGGCCATCACCCGCTCCACCACCGCGGCCCGAAGGCAGGAGGTGGTGGTCGTGGCCGCCACCCGTCATCGGCTGCCGTGGCTGCCAGCCCACCGTCGACCGCCGGGGTCATCACCTGCTCAACCACCACCGCCTGAAGGCGGGAAGCGGAGGTGGATAACCGCATGCGCGACAGCGACCTTGGGCGCTATACTGAGTTCCTGCGGGAGGAGGAGGAGCGCCTCGTCGAGCACGCAAAGAGCCTTACCGCCGTAGTGGCAGCGGCACACACCGCCTCAGAGGCGAGGAATCAGGAGATCTACGAGGAGAACCACCGCTTCGAGAGGGGTCCTCTGGAGCGGCAGAGGGCGTTCAAGGCGAGCGTCGCTGAAGCTGCATTAGCGACAGGCACCGCATTGCGGTTGCCCAGCTTGTCGGTAGTTTCCTCCTCCTCCGCCTCTTACTGAGCGCGCTCGCCAGAGGAGAGGCAGCCGGAAGTAGTACAAAGCCCCTCCGCAGTAGTAGTAGCAGTATTTAGGGGCTATTTTGTTCAATTCATCTGACTATAGATGTGGTCGAACTGTACAACATACTTAAAATTAGCTAGTATATATAGTTGAACTAGCTATTTCAGTACGTGGTTGGAAACAATTCGGGAAAAGTTTGGTCGGTTCAGCTGTCGAGTTGAACTGTTTGTATAAATTAAGAACGACTGCTTAATCTATGAATGAAATCTATGCTTAATTACTGAATTTTAGTTGCAAAAATTAGATACTGCTAATGATTTTTAGCTTCATATTTTGTCAAATCACAGTGTGACAAGGATTGACAAATCTTACCAAATTGTTTGTATGTGGTTCCACACGGGTGATCCAAAACAACCGTTTGCGTTGAAGGGATGCACAAATCCTGCACTGCTCTCACCTTGCATACGGGTGTTCTATCTAAAACGTTTGCGATCAAGAGCTACATAAATCCTGCTCGGCACATTTTCTCTTGGCTTCCTGGGGAAGTTGTCAGTTTGCATACGGCTGTTCTAACTAAAACGTTTGCGATGAGTGTTTTATATTCAAAAAGCGATTTAAACTGCGGCTTGGGCGCCATTAATGGAGAGGATTCGAGCAAGGCCGACGGCCATGGAAGTCAAAGGGCTCGCTTCCCAGTGAGCCTGCGCAGCGTACAGCTCGCATGCTTCCTGGTGAGCCTGCGCACTCAAGGGCAGCTTGCACGCCTCTTGGTCAGCCTGCACACCGAACGGCGCTCGCACGCCTCCTGTTTAGTCAAGGTCAAGCAGCTGTCCACACGACACCTCCTACAACCATTAAAACGAAGACATGTGGCATCACGTGGATGGTTAACAGAATTTTGGATTTACTAGAATTTAAAAACCAGGCATCTCAATGTTTTGCCGGCAATCAACAGTGCACTGGTGTTTGAAATTCATTCTCATTTCCTGCATGGGACCTAAGCATGCACCCAAGGACACATATTTGATTTTTCAACCAATTTATATGCACTGGAGCATGTGCATGTAGTTCAAATTTGAATTATGCACATAAATGCATTGAAAACTCAGTTAATGCATAAAAATGTCCAAACGAACCCCGAAAAATCACAAAAATTCACACAACACTCCTATTGTTCTATGTTGACACGAGAAAAAAAAATTAAAGCAATAGGAGGCAATGGATATCATCTCGTCCACAAAGGTGGGACATTCCTTACCGAAAACCATCATGCTTGTTGTGAGAAGCTCCGGTTTATGAGAAGCATAGACCAAAACCTGCCCCAAATGGGACAAAATTGGTACCATGACATGTTGATGCCGCTCCATGATAGCATGCCAAGTTTCATGAATTTTAGACGAATTTTGGATTTACTAGATTTGAAAAACCATGCACCTCAATATTTTGCCGGCAAGCAACGGTGCCCTGGTGTTTGAAATTCATTCCCATTTCTTGCATGGGACCTAAGCATGCACCCAAGGACACATATTTGATTTTTCAACCAATTTATATGCACTGGAGCATGTGCATGTAGTTCAAATTTGAATTATGCACATACATGCATTGAAAACTCAGTTAATGCATAAAAATGTCCAAACGAACCCCGGAAAATCACAAAAAATCACACAACACTCATGTTATTCAATGTTGGCACGAGAAAAAAATTTGAAAGCAATAAGAGGCAATGGATATCGTTTCGTCCACAAAGGTGGGATGTTCCCTACCGAAAACCATCATGCTTGTTGTGAGAAGCTCCGTTTTGTGAGAAGCATATACCCAAACCTGCCCCAAATGGGACACAATTTTTACAACGACATGTTGATGCCGCTCCATGATAGCATGCCAAGTTTCATGAATTTCAGACGAGTTTTGGATTTACTAGAATTTAAAAACCATGCATCTCAATGTTTTGCCGGCAAGCAACGGTGCCCCGGTGTTTCAAATTCATTTCCATTTCTTGCATGGGACCTAAGCATGCACCCAAGGACATCGATTTGATTTTTCAACCAATTTATATGCACTGGAGCATGTGCATGTAGTTCAAATTTGAATTATGCACATACATGCATTGAAAACTCAGTTAATGCATAAAAATGTCCAAACGAACCCCGGAAAATCACAAAAAATCACACAACACTCATGTTATTCAATGTTGGCACGAGAAAAAAATTTGAAAGCAATAAGAGGCAATGGATATCGTTTCGTCCACAAAGGTGGGATGTTCCCTACCGAAAACCATCATGCTTGTTGTGAGAAGCTCCGTTTTGTGAGAAGCATATACCCAAACCTGCCCCAAATGGGACACAATTTTTACAACGACATGTTGATGCCGCTCCATGATAGCATGCCAAGTTTCATGAATTTCAGACGAGTTTTGGATTTACTAGAATTTAAAAACCATGCATCTCAATGTTTTGCCGGCAAGCAACGGTGCCCCGGTGTTTGAAATTCATTCCCATTTCTTGCATGGGACCTAAGCATGCACCCAAGGAAACATATTTGATTTTTCAACCAATTTATATGCACTAGAGCATGTGGATGTAGTTCAAATTTGAATTGTGCACATAAGTGCATTGAAAACTCAGTTAATGCATAAAAATGTCCAAACGAACCCTGAAAAAACACAAAAATTCACACAACACTCCTGTTGTTCAATCCTGACACGAGAAACAAAATTGAAAGCAATAAGGCAATGGATATCGTTTTGTCCACAAAGGTGGGATGTTCCCTATAGAAAACCATCATGCTTGTTGTGAGAAGCTCCGGTTTGTGAGAAGCATATACCCAAACCTGCCCCAAATGGGACAAAATTTTTACGACGACATGTTGATGCCGCTCCATGATAGCATGCCAAGTTTCATGAATTTCAGACGAGTTTTGGATTTACTAGAATTTAAAAACCAGGCATCTTAATGTTTTGCCGGCAATCAACGGTGCCCCGGTGTTTCAAATTCATTTCCATTTCTTGCATGACCTAAGCATGCACCCAAGGACATCGATTTGATTTTTCAACCAATTTATATGCACTGGAGCATGTGCATGTAGTTCAAATTTGAATTATGCACATAAAATGCATTGAAAACTCAGTTAATGCATAAAAATGTCCAAACGAACCCTGAAAAATCACAAAAAATCACACAATACTCCTTTTGTTCTACGTTGACATGAGAAAAAATTTGAAAGCAATAAGAGTCAATGGATATCGTTTCATCCACAAAGGTGCGACGTTCCCTACCAAAAACCATTATGATTGTTGTGAGAAGCTTCGGTTTGTGAGAAGCATATACCCAAACCTGCCCCAAATGGGAAAAAAAATTTAGAACGGCATGTTGATGCCACTCCATGGTAGCATGCCAAGTTTCATGAATTTCAGACGAGTTTTGGATCATTAGAATTCAAAAACCATGCATCTCAATGTTTTGCCGGCAATCAATGGTGCCGCGGTGTTTGAAATTCATTCCCATTTCTTGCATGGGACCTAAGCATGCACCCAAGGACACAAATTTGATTTTTCAACCAATTTATATGCACTGGATCATGTGCATGTAGTTCAAATTTGAATTATGCACATAAAATGCATTGAAAACTCAGTTAATGCATAAAAATGTCCAAACGAACGCTGAAAAATCAGAAAAAATCAAACAACACTCCTGTTGTTCTATGTTGACATGAGAAAAAAATTGAAAGCAATAAGAGGCAATGGATATCGTTTCCTCCCCAAAGGTGGGATGTTCCCTACCAAAAACCATCATGCTTGTTGTGAGAAGCTCTGGTTTGTGAGAAGCATATACCCAAACCTGCACCAAATGGGAGAAAAATTGTACCACGGCATGTTGATGCCGTTCCATGATAGCATGCCAAGTTTCATGAATTTCAGACGAGTTTTGGATTTACTAGAATTGAAAAACCAGGCTCTCAATGTTTTGCCGACAATCAACGGTGCCCTGGTGTTTGAAATTCATTCCCATTTCTTGCATGGGACCTAAGCATGCACCCAAGGACACAGATTTGACTTTTCAACCAATTTATATGCACTGGAGCATGAACATTTAGTTCAAATTTGAATTGTTCACCTAAAATGGCTACAAAACCAATTTAATGTATAAAATGTTGAAACGAACCCTGAATAATTTCAATTCTTTTACGACACATATAGTTGCATGTTCACTCCAGATAAAAGGTCTAGCAATTCAAACACCGTCCATCGGCGATGTGACCCCATTATGTAATTCAAATCAAGATGAAAAATCAAGTAGATCGCACATAGTTTATTATTAGCAATCGTGTGAGATGTAGTACAAACTATCTTGGAGCACCGTCGATGTATAGTACGCCTATGGCTTACGCGAGAAGGTGCGTCGGCTAGAGTCCACAGCTGGCATCTCAAGCACACTAGCTCGCTCCCCAAATATCATTTCATTGTTCAATTGTCGCCGGTGAAAGATGGGCACGTGGACCCGCGTCGTGAGGGCAACTTCGGTGGCCCACTCGGGCAAGAGCGCGGCCATAGCCGCTATGCGTGTGCTAACAAGGTGCATGAGCGCGGCCGCAATTTGCGACCGGGCAGCAAAGGCAGCCCAAACGGCCGTTGTTGCTTCTCAGGTGGAGGCAGCAACATCTGCCTCGGGGATAGCAACAAGAGGGAGCGGCACAACAGCTGTCCATTCCGCAGTGGCGGCCTTAGCCCTGATGGAGGCCGCCCACGACCATGTCGAGGCTGCCCATGCCCAGCTCCTGGCGGTCACCACACAAATTGAACGAAGATTCTCTGACAACGGTCGGCAACCCACGTCCGAAGAACAGGCAATCGCCAAGAGCATTCGAGCAGCCGTCCATTCCTCCGCCACATACCTTGCGACGATGGAGCCCGTCCAAGCCCAGATCGCATCCGCCCACGCCCAGCTTGTGGCGGCCTTTTCCAAAGAGATGGCGGACGTGGATGGATAGATGCTTGCCGAGTATGGTGCGATGGATGCCATGGAGCCCCTTCCCCAGGAGACCGTCGGGCGCGAGCTGGACATGGAGGCGGTGGCAGAGATCGACGAGCACCAGCCGTAGTAGTACTCTATGTTTTGTTTAATTAAGAGCGCCGGTGATGTAGGGTGGAACCCTAGATGGCCAATCTTTTACGAAAGAAGCGGATCCCGTGAAGAACACGAAGAACACGAGAGAATCACTCAAACCAACAAGAACGATCACACATCTGCTAGATCCTCGAAATATAAAGAGAGATACATGATCCAAAGTTAACAAAGGACGCTACAAGAGGTAACTGGTTCTTCTCCGTGAGGAGGTCTTGAATGCATGGTGGGATCTTCCCGTGTGGGGTCTTGAATCCAAGGTGGATCTTCTCAATAGAGGCCTCGGTATCTCTTGTGGAGTAGATCAGTATCGATGAGCGAGGCTCTATCTCAGAAATGAGCTATCACAATGCTAACCCTAACTAGGAGGAGGTGGAGGATTATATATAGTCTAGGTCTAGGATTGGGTAAGTGGGGGATACATGGGCCTTGGCCTGATACTCTGCGCATAGACAGGCACCGGTTGTCCGACGGGTACCGGATGCCCGGTGGCTCGCGAGGGCCCGGTTGTCTGGTACTTGTTGGACGTCCGGCGTTTTGGCTCGGGATAGCTGCCACCGGATTTCCGGAAGTGGCCGGTCGTCCGGTCGCCGGTCGTCCGGTGGCATCGGACGTCCACTCGTTTGGCTCGGGCTTTAGGCTCCTGATTTCCGAAGACACTCGGACGTCTGGTCGTTGGAGGGGGGTCGGACGTACGGTAAGGACCGGCCGTCCCGCAGCTGTAGCCTCCGGGCAGCTCCTTCTGTTGTTCTTCGTGCTTGGTTTCCTTGTCATCTTGTCCATGGTCTTCCTCTTGGTTCCTGGTCATGCATAGCACACATGTTTGAGTTAGTATCCATGTCTCACATGTGGAAAGTGACAATTCGGAGAGGAGCGAGTTCACCTTGTGTCCGATGGCATATGTTCGAGGTCTCGTCGTATGTCCTCTTGGGGCTTGGAGAGTAGTCGGAGTGTACATGGGATGAATGTTGATGCTCTGCATCATCTCCCCCCTGGGAAAGATCCTACCTCGAATCGTGATCCTCATCACCATGGAAATGGTTGTCGTGGACGGACTTGTAGTTGGACGGAGTTGAAGGCATGGCGCAATCCAAGTACTCCAAGGTGTCTCCGGTATGTGGTACAATGCTTGATGTCGTAGCATGAGTCGATGTTCAAAGGTGCATCCAATAAGTCCGAGCGCTCCTCAATGTGAAGGTCCATAGAGCCAATATCCCATGTCGCTCCTCAGTTCGCGAGATGTATCATGTAGACAACAAGAAGGAGACAACAATGAAAGAGTGACCCGTCCAATATGCGTAATTGAGGATGGGTCAAAGGGAAGGAGTTCACCTTTAGGAGATTCTCGCAAATGTTGGTGTTGCACATCGTGTATGCCTTCACATGACCAAATTTTCTCATGACAGTATCGCCTTGTGAATCCTTCAAAATGACACTAGTAGAAAAAGGGCCATTTGTCTCGGTTGGTAAGGCCCATCTATCTTGGTTGGCGAACCGGGACTAAAGGGTCGTTACAAATGCCCTAGGCCTTTAGTCCCGGTTCTTACACGAACCGGGACAGATGGGCCTCCACGTGGCCATTGCGATAAGCCTAGGCAGGAGGGCCTTTGGTCCTGGTTGGTGGCACCAACCGGGACCAAAAGGCATCCACGCATCAGCAGCTAGCAGGAGCTATGGTTTTTGTTTTTTTAAAGGGGGTGGTTTAGGGGTTTGAGGGGTTAATTTAGGTTGTTAGCTAGCTAATAGAGAGAAGTGTCCTCTCTTATCTCCGTGCTTGGTTTACAAACGCTACTGCTATGCCTAAACGTGGCTTAGATTGAAGTGAAGGCAACATATATGTGGTGCATGCCGAAAGTAATACTAATCCTAACTTGATCAAGTTTGGATTAGTACTACTTTTGACATGCACCACATGCATGTTGCCTTCACTTCAATCCAATCCATGTTCATTTCACCCACTGATATATAATAACTCTTCATGCTCGCATCATGCATCATCATAATAACAAGTCCTAATAATCATCATCATACAACTTATACTCGTTATTAATAACAAGTCATACGATCATCATCCTCATAGTCAGCAAACCAACCCTACTTAATTGTTCGTAGCACATGATCATCAGTATTAGGTAGGACCTAAATACCCTCTTTAAGGTAAAATAGCATAAAACAATATAGACCCTGACTCTCCATTATGGAGAATGGAGATCATCCTGTCTCCAATTCTTGCGCTTTGCTTCCTTTTTCTTTCAAGAACCTCCTTACGACTATCCATACATTTTTTCCATTATTTGATTAGCATGTCTCCACTTCTTTTAGAAATCCGGTATGGACAGTTCAGATTCGTAGGATGACCTGGATATATGTTCAAAACATCAAGGCTACCATTCTGATACATCAAATGAGGCACACAATCCATCGGGATTCTCTGTTGAAAAAAATAGTAATAACTTCATAGTTAGCAATGATGTACTAGTTTTAGAAGTATGCAAAAGATGGTAGTTACCGGGGTATCTCCATGGTAGTTACCGTGGTTCAGCACGTGCACTAGTGGCACATATTGACCATAATGTTGAGGAGTTTGATTATAGATATTGTAATTCTCAATATCAGTACAAAATGCAATTAGATGATTTTTCTCTTGATAAGTTAATTCGGAGCCATCGGTGTAGTAGGTTTTGTCTACCATCTTCCGCACATTCTTTGAAGAATGAAAATAAGCTGTCAACTATTTTGAAATAAACAATATAAATTAGTTAATAACTATGTTTAAGAAACTCACATAGTGGTAGAGTTGGAGGCGTATCAACAAGGACCCAAATGTCCATATTCTCTTGCTCGATTTCAGGATCACCAAGATCCATGGTGACAAGCATATCCTCATGAAAACCATACATCTTGCAAAGTGCTTCCTATTTTTTGCAACAAAAATGGGTTACGCTCTCAGAATTGTATAGTTTTACTTCGATATCCATACCATGATGGGTCCTTAGGTGAATTTTCTTTGTTTCCATCCTTTCATGGTCTTCAAAACCCATCCTCTCCAAGACATAGGTGTCTTGCATGGCATGGGATAAGCTAGTCAAATTGTAAAAGATGAAAATTACATGTTGAAATAGTTGGAGTCGTGCTTTACGAAAAAGCACCTGTCATCGTTGCATACCATTTCAACATCAAAGGTCTCCTCGAGCTTAATGCTGAAGTGCCGATCTTCGTCTAGGTGAGGCATGTCGCACAGACCTCGGTTGTCGTGGCACCAGTCGCACTCGCCCGGGAGACTTTCATCGTCTGAGTACGACATTTCCTATGTTCATAATTCAAATATTAAACTTGTACAATTAATCAAATGCATACTCCTTGCATAGTGCTCTCCAATTTTAGCATTCAAAGTAGGAGTAGTTTTCCAATTTGATCATTCAATAAGCAAAACCAAATCATAAAATAAAGTAGTATTCAAATTAGCATGCATTCAATTATAAGCAAAACTACATCATCTCTTGTGTTCGTACATCGTCGAATATTATCACTAATACACCTCCAATACTATCATACATATAGAATAGCTAATACAGCTAGAACCATAGCACCCGACTGGTATCGGCGCGGGCGGTGGACACCCAAAGAGAAGGAACCATCACGGGATCATAGCTCCAGTAAGATCCCTGAAGAACCTGTCAAGTATTGTTGAACCTGCCGTCCAACGCAACCATGTAGCGATGGATGTGCTCGTCCTCCTCACTGACATGGTGACGTACCACCTCCGCGGTGACCGGAAGCCTCAACACCGTCACTGGCCCACGTGACCGCCACCAAACAAGGATCGGGTCAACGACGGGCTCGCTCCTCACCAACCTACGCTCTCGAAAGGTAGCACCTCCCAATACCAGTCCGGCGGAGCCCAGTCCCGGAGATGGCCCCTCTAATCAAGCCGGCCTCCTCCGTCGAGTCAACAGCGAGGACGCGGGATAGGCACCGTCGACGTCGACGCGGGAATAATTGCTTGAACTGAAAAAATAAACTAGTTCTATTAATTTTCTTACTAAAAATAAACTACTTCTATAGTAAAATAAAGTAGTTTTATTAAAAGAACTAGTTCAACTACTAAGCACTTACTATAAATAAAATAAAGTAGTACTTACTAAAAATAAACTACTTCTATAGTAAAATAAAATAGTTTTATTAAATCAACTAGTTCAACTACTAAGCACTTACTATAAATAAAGTAAAGTAGTACTTACTAAAAATAAACTACTTCTATAGTAAAATAAAGTAGTGTTAGTAAATCAACTAGTTCAACTACTAAGCACTTACTATAAATAAAATAAAGTAGTACTTACTAAAAGGAAACTAGTTTAACTAGTTCTATTATTTATCGACCCCCCCCCCCATGTCGAAGTTATCGGGGAGAGGGTATATTGACAACGACATACCCGATAAAAAATAAGAAGAGGAAGAAGAAGAAAAAAAGAGAAGAAGAAGAAAGGAATAGAGGAGAAGATCGAAGAAAAAAACAAGAAAAAAAGGAGAAAGGAATAGAGGAGAAGACTCTATTCCTTTCTTATTCTCCACTTTTTTTCTTCTTTTTTCCTCTTCTTATTTATTTCTGCACTTCTTCCTCTCCTCTTCTTCTCCTTCTTCTTCTCCTTCTTCCTCTTCTTATTTTCCTTTTTCCTCTCCGTCTTTTTCTTCTTCTTCCTTCTTCCTCTTTTATTCCATTTCATTATTTTACTTTTTCCTCTCCGATCCACTAACCTAGAATCTACTATCCTAAAATGCACTAACAGTAGAACTAATAACATAAAATGCACTAAATCAACTAACCTTAAATGTAACTTTTGCAACACAATTTTTTCTACATATGCACATATATATATATATGAACATATAAATATACATAAATTAACAAAAAAAGTTTTCTATGAACAAAAAAGATCATACATCAATACATACATTGTCGGATGTGGGGTTCCGGCAAACCCTTAAGGTTCGAACACTAGGGTACGCGCGAAGTCTTTTCCTCCCACCGATCAACACCCAAACTCACTAAGATCTTGCGGACGAACTCGATGAACTCGCAACACGGAAAGACACAAGATTTATACTAGTTTGGGCCACCGTTGTGGTGTAATACCCTACTACAGTGTGGTGCTGGTGGATTGCCTCTTGGGCTGATGATGAACAATACAATGGGAAGAACAGCCTCCTAAGGTTGAGGTGTTCTTGTGCTTGGCTAACTTGTGAGGGTGAGAGTGATCTCAGATCTCTCTCCTCCCATCCTCTTCTTCTCATTTCCTATGGTGGTGGCTAGTCCTACTTATAGAGGCCCTGGTCCTCTTCCCAAATCTTGAGCGGGAAGGGAGCCAACAATGGCGGGCCAATTTGAAGGGGGACAGCTAGTACAAGCTATCCTAACAAAAGTGGTCTTCGCCTGCCAAAGGCTTTGGTGGTGACACCGTCTGGGGCTCCACGATGACCTCCGTCTTGTCGTCCTTCTGGTCTTGGTCTTGTTGCACCAAAATGGCAACCTTTGCCTGATGCCTCGGTACTCCTCGCCTGCGCTGGTTTCCTTAGCACCAAAGAGGGAACAAGGACACTGTGTGCGCTGGCGCCCGCCTGGTGTCGATCGTCATGGCTTACGTCATGAGAGCCTCGTGAGTTTCGCCTTGCCTTGATATCTCCGCTCGTCGTGAGCCTGCCTGACTAGGCCGCTCCGGAGGAGGTCTTGTGTCGTCCGCCTCGCGAGGCTTGGCCCCTCGCGAGGGTCTTGGATGCCTTGTTGATGACGGTGGGCCGTACGGCCTGCTAGCTTAGCCATGTCGCGTGCCGCAGGCAGGCAAGTCTAGGGACCCCCATTCCTAGGACGCTGACAGTAGCCCCCGGGCCCAAGGTGGGCTCGGGCTTGGCTTCATGGCGAAGCCAAGGGCCAAGTACGGAGCATCACGGGCCCCAAAAGCATGCGGCCTCGGCTGACGCGTGGCGGCTGATTCGATGTGGGCGTCTCCACTTCCCCACGCTGCCCTTGAATCCGCCGGGCTATGCGGCCCCCGCTTCTTACTCAGTTATTCTTCCTTCACCGCGCCTGACTCTTCCAATCTCCCTGCTTCCTCGAGGCCCTGATCCGTCCTCGCAATCTAATTGCGCTCCGCCTGCTTCTCCGCCATGGCGTCGAAACAAGCCGAGAAGGGGAAGAATCCTCTGTCCTCGCCATCTGCGTCTCCATCCTTTGAGCCGGCGCTCAACCGGCCCCGGGTGCTCAATGACGAGGCCATGGACAAGGTGCGCCCCTTGCTTGCCTCCGGTTTCAACGAGTGGGGAGCGACGATAGCTTGGCCCGCGTCTCGCGGTCGCATGGCTCGGGCAGTCACCGAGGTTCCGATCTTCATTGAGGCCCTCTGGGCTGGCTCGATTCCTCCCTTCTCCGCTTTCTTCAATGCAGTGCTCGAGCTCTATCAGATCCACACGCTCCATCTCGACCCTCAATATGTGACCCTTCTTGCTGTCTTCGCCTTCTTGTGCGAGGCCATGGTGGGCATCGCTCCTTCCATGGCACTCTTCCGCCACTTCTTCTCGCTTCATCTCACCGGTCCCTGGCAGAGCTCGGGGTGCGTGGGCTTCCAGGCCGTGGCTACGACGGCAGGCGCGGGGATCGACTTCGAGCTTCCTTCATCCACAAGCGAGTTGTACTTGATGGGTGTTCGTTCACGCCGGCGTGCTCAACCCTCTACTTCAAGCTCCGGTGGGGCCTGCTATTCCAAACTCTGGCTGGGGTCATCAGAAGCTCACGAGCCCCTGCCTTGCCCCTGTCTGGGCCAGGCTGAGGTGGTTGAAGGACCTTGGCGTGACTGCGCCCATGGTGGTGAGGGAGTTTGTCAGGCGTCGAGTCGCCCCACTTCAGCGCCACTCCCGCCTGATGTGGGACTTGCTCCGCAGCCAGGACAACATGGGGTTTTAGGAGGAGGGGCTTCCTCTTGTGGCGCGGCAAACAGTGCTCACGGTCCTATCAGGTGTCCCTCTGCCGGATGAGATGCCCAGGAACAACTGCCTGTTGTATCGCTACGAGAACAAAGTCACGTTTGCCGCGAACATGCCTTCCTTTGATGAGTGGGGACTGCGCGCAGTCGGCTTGATGGGGACCCGCGAGAACCCCGTCATCATGGTCCCCCTCCCTGCCGCCGATGTCGAGCTCGCCCCAGGTGATGGTGCGGGGGGCGAGCTCCGACGGGGGCCGGCGGCTCAAGTGCCGAGGAGCACACCACGAGCGGTGATCCTGGGGCGTCGTCCTCGGGGGCCTGCGACCCTCCTCCTGAGGCATTGATTGCTGAGGAGACGCGGCATGCGGCTCCCAAGGCTGAGGCACCAGGAGCCTTGGGAGGTTGCAGTGAGAGGGCGCAGGGCTGTTCGCCATGGTCGGGCTGCTCTGAAGCCATCCCTCTTGGTTCTTCTTCGGCTCCGCCGTGCACCGGCCGTCACGTCCAGCGCTTTGGTCATTCTTGTGTGGACTTCGAGGAGCTCCATAAGAGGAAGGGATCCCCCAGTGGCAGCAATATCTTCGGGCTGTTGAAGAGACGGAAGTACATCGCCATTGACGCATGAGCATCTTATTGTCGTGGCTCCCTGCGTGTGGTCTTCTTATTCTGACGTCTGTCTTTCAGGGCTCCTTCCGTTGAACCTGTTGTGTCTTCCGAGAGGCTGCCTCCTCCTCCCCCATCAACCTTGAGCATTCTTAGCCTGCCTGCCGCCCTTGGAGCAGGGTCGGCCAGGGGAGCATCCTCGCTTTCATGGCGCGCTGAGTCCGCGGTTCGGCCGCACCTCCCCCACTGCCTGGCGTGGAGCTCGGCGGGCATGACCAAGACTCCTCCCTTACTCATGAATAGCCGATGGTTTACCTCGATCTTCGGTTCCTCTTCAAGCCGCAAGCCCCGATCAGCTTGGGCTCCTCGCGAGGACTGGCTGATGTCAGGCGCGGCGCCAGCCCCCAGCCCCCTGCCGGGAGGTGGCGCGCCACTTGATGCCCCGCTTGCTGCCTCCGAGGTGGAGGACGAGGCGGGTCGAGTGTTTGAGCTCGAGCGCGGGCGGAGCGTGGTTCGTCATGAGCTCTTCCAGGAGGCGATGGGTGCGATGAGCCGCCTTGGTGAAGATCTTGCTGGTGTCAATTTGTGTCTTGAGGCTGAAGGTCTTCGACTGGTGGAGGAGCAGCGCAAGCTGAAGGTGGCCATCAACCTCGGTCGCTACCAGCACGACCTCGAGATTGCGAAGGCCGAGGCATCCCTCAAGATCTCCCATGAAGCCCGCTCGCAAGCCTTGGAAGAGGCTCGCGAGGCCGATCGCCGTCGCGAGGCAGCGGAAGAGCACGCGTGGGGGCTCCAGGCCTGGAGCGCGTCCCTCGAGCAACAGGTGGAGGCGCGCGGAGCCGCTCTTGCATCGCTGAGGGGGACGCCCGCGGAGGAAGAGGAGGTCCGGAAGCGCGAGGAGACGCTGGCCCTGGAAGCCGTGGAGCATAGCCTCGAGCTCGAGCAACTATGCACGAGGGAGCGTCAAGTTGCTCAGGCAGAAGACGCCGTCGGGGCCCGCGAGGCCGGAGTCGAGGAGGAGATCAATCGCCGGGTGGCCGAGGTTCACACAGATCTGGAGGGCATGTACGAATCGAAGCTGAAGCTCGCGGGTCTGGAGGATGCGGGCTGAGCCGCCGCCCTCTGGCCTAGGCTCTATGAGGCCGAGAGGCGTGCGGAGGCCACAGCCGCCGCCCTGGTTACGGCGCAGGTGGACTTGGCCTCCGCCCGCGCCGAGCTGCTTTCCCTCTGGAACCGGGTTGATGGTGCCGAGGCCGTCGCACGGCAAAACAGGGAGGAGGTGCTCCAGTGCCGGACGCTGGAGCGCGAGCATGCTCCTATGCTTCAAGGCCTCCGGAACAGGGCCAACACCGCCCTGGGTTATATCTATGATGAGAACGCTCCGGCCCCACACTCGAACGACTATACCAGCCACCTGACCTTCTTTACCGAGGTGGTGACGCACCTGGTTGCTCGATCTGCTAGGGCTCGCCAGCTTGTGGAGGAAAGGGGTCGTGGCCTGCTTCAACGCGCCTTCTCCCGTGTCTTCAGCCACCTTCTGAATGCCGACCCCAACTTTGACTTCGATGCCGCCATTTCCCCCGTACCCACGGCCGTCCGGGGCGACCTGGCGCGTTGGGTAGAGGACCATGTGGACGCGTTGGTCAGGGCCTTCACCTCGGAGGATGACGCAGTGGTGGTCGTCGCAGTCGAAGGCGACGTGGTTGACAATGGCGATGCGGGCGTCGCCGACGACGGTGATGACGCCGACGAAGATGATGACGATGCGAGTGACGCATCCGCGGGTGATGTAGCGAGTGATATTTCTGGCTGATCCCATGTTCTCCTGTTGTTTGATCCTGCACGCAGAACTCGGGCGTGGCCCTGGAAGACATGTAAGAGCATTTTGGGAGGGGGAGCCCCTCATGTAAGCAAATTGCAGTTTTTACTTTCCTATGTGATGTGGGTATGTGTCCTCATGAACTCGTGAGGCCGGGGCGAGCTTCCCATCGTGGTTTACCTTAGTCAGCACCGGCTCCGGGCTGGGTCGTGAAGCGACAAGCTTCTGAGAATCCTGTGGAGCTTATCGCCCTGCCTGAGGGGGCCCCTCAAGAGGTGAGCGCCAGCCGCAGCGCTGGCGCGTGCTTGACGAGCGCGTGCTTTGCGCAGTCTGGCTCGCAAGGAGCTTGCGAGGGAAAGGCGATGGACATGAGTCCCAAACCAAACGAGATCCAGAAGGCAAGAAATGGCTCGAACAAGAAAAGGCACCCCCCGCGCGCATCGATAAAAATTCAGCTTCAACTTAAATCCAGATCCAGAAAGCAAAGCCACAGAAAGAGAGATCCAAAGCAAAAGGCCGCGTCCGGCACCTAGTCTAGTCTTCAGGTCTTCAAGTCTTCTCACCATCGCGGAGCTAAGTGCTGCCACTAGGCGTGGGAGGGAGCCCCAGGGCCTTAGGCCGGCGCTCCTGAGACTGCGGGGCGTGTACAACCCCAACTCATTATTACGTGAGAGTGTCACGGGCGGCGAGCTTCACAGGCACTGGGCCTTCTTCACAGGAACCGGCCTGGCTTCATATCACCAGACGAGGGCCCCGCCTTGCGCCGCCCTCGACCTCCTCTGTGCCGACCGGTCACCAGGATGACACAAAGGAGGGAATGGGGACGCCAGCGGTTCCCTCGACGACCACAGGTCCTTTGCCGGGGGAAAGGTCGTCGAAGCCTCCCCGGCAGAGGGCCTACCTCCGGGTATCCCCTGGCCTTGTATGCTTTGGGGAGGGGCCTGGCTCCCGACCCCTCTCCTGCAGCCCCCAACGCGATCCTCCCGCTGCCAGGGGGGCCGTCGAGCTGGGGCCGCCTGCCGCTGCGGTGACCTGCTCCTCCCGTGACTCATGGTTAGCGTAAGCTTGCTCCTGAGGGATTAGGGGTACCCTGTAGTGGTCGTCGCACACGCGGTCATGGTGGTTCCCTGGCAGCTCCTGGAACGCCTCGACTCCTAGCGTCCCTTCTTCCCAATATTCTCCAACGAACGAGCCGGGGTCGTCCTCGAACACCTCGCTGTTACCCCGAACACCTCGCTGTGGTGCCCACACTCCATGTCGCCTAGCACAGCGTGACGTCCTGGGGTTGATAGCGTGGCATCCCACTTGGGCCATGGAAGGCGACGCTTGTGCCCATGCTTGTTGTAGGCGGCACGGTGGTGGTAGAGCCCCCAACGCCGCCGGCCATGCTGGTGTTGACGAAGCCCCCTGGCGTGCCTGATGGTGCGTGGTGGTGGCGTATCCTGCCGAGAATCCCTGTAGCGGCCTGAGGAGAGAGCTGATGGCAGAACGGCGGGGCTCCCGAGGCCGCCGTGTCCAACAGCTCGACGACGTGTTCCAGCAGGGTGTCCTGGCCGCTTTCCATTAGCCGACACTGCAGCAGCTCGCTTGCCACGGTGAGTGCTGCCTGCGTGTTTGCTTGTTCCCGCCGTGAGAGCGAGGCCGTCGCTGCGGCGTGGCTTGCTGCTCTGGCTGTGGCCCGCACTTGCCGTGGAGTGGGGGTAGATGATGCCCCGCAGCGTCGCCTGCGCCCTGCCGGATTGGACGGCGCTCGTGCCGCCTGGAGCGCGGGGTTGAGGTCTTCATAGGCGGGCGGCGCCGATCGGGCTGGCCAGGCCGCCCAGCGGTCGGAGTCAGCTCTTGGATCATCGGACATCGCGGCCGCGAAGCGTCTGCAAGTCGGTTGTCGGAGAAGAAGCTCCGGCGCACCCCCTACCTGGCACGCCAAATGTCGGATGTGGGGTTCCGGCAAACCCTTAAGGTTCGAACACTAGGGTGCGTGCGAATTCTTTTCCTCCCACCGATCTACGCCCTAACTCGCTAAGATCTCGCATACAAACTCGATGAACTTGCAACACGGAAAGACACAAGATTTATACTGGTTCGGGCCACCGTTGTGGTGTAATACCCTACTCTAGTGTGGTGGTGAATTGCCTCTTGGGCTGATGATGAACAATACAATGGGAAGAACAGCCTCCTGAGGTTGAGGTGTTCTTGTGCTTGGCTAACTTGTGAGGGTGAGAGTGATCTCAGATCTCTCTCCTCCCCTCCTCCTTCTTCTCCTTTCCTATGGTGGTGGCTAGTCCTACTTAAAGAGGCCCTGGTCCTCTTCCCAAATCTTGAGCGGGAAGGGAGCCAACAATGGCGGGCCAATTTGAAGGGGGACAGCTAGTACAAGCTATCCCGACAAAAGTGGTCTTCGCCTGCAAAAGGCTCTGGTGGTGACGTCGTCTAGGGCTCCACGATGATCTCCGTATTGCCGTCCTTCTAGTCTTGGTCTTGTTGCACCAAAATGGCAACCTTTGCCTGATGCCTCGGTACTCCTTGCCTGCGCTGGATTCCTTAGCACCAAAGAGGAAACAAGGACGCTATACGCGCTAGCGCCCGCCTGGTGTCGATCGTCATGGCTTACATCACGAGAGCCTCATGAGGTTCGCCTCACCTTGATATCTCCGCTCCTCGTGAGCCTGCCTGACTAGGCCGCTCCGGAGGAGGTCTTCTGTCGTCCGCCTCGCGGGGCTTGGCCCCTCGCAACGGTCTTGGATGCCTTGTTGATGACGGTGGGCCGTACGGCCTGCTAGCTTAGCCATGACGCGGGCCGCAGGCAGGCAAGTCTGGGGACCCCCGTTCCCAGGACGCTGACATACATATCCATGGATCATACATACATCTGCATATATATACATATTCATACAACATCCATATATAGATACATAAATGAATTACAAAAAAGTGAATGAAAAAAAAAACTAGAGAGCAGGTCGGGGCGGCGGCGGCACGTGGCAAAGCAAAGCAGGCCGGGGCGGTGGCGGCGGCGCGCAGCAAGCAGAGCAGACAAGGGCGGCGGCGCGGGTGAGGGGAGAGGGGGTTCACTGGGCGTCGATGACGAAGCGCGGTCGGGGCAGAGGGCGGCCACGTCGGCGCAGGGGGCATGGGGTGGCGACGGCGTCGGGGTGGTGCGGGACGGCGTCGGAGAGGCGCGGGACGGCGCGCGGCAATGACGGCGACAGCGAGGCAGAGGGAAGCCTGGCGGCGTCGTCGGGCCGAATCGAAGAACTGAATGAAAATTTTCACAAGTGCTGTTTATATAGACAGAGCATTGGTCCCGGTTGGTGGCACCAACCGGGACCAATGCCCCCTTTAGTCCCAGTTGTTGCCACCAACCGGGACCAATGGTCTCTTTTGAGCAGCCCAAAGGGCGGGAAGCAGAGGCCTTTGGTCCCGGTTGGTGGCACCAACCGGTACCAAAGGAGGCATTGGTCCCAGTTTATGCCACTAACCGGTACCAAAGGTGGGCATTGGTCCTGGTTCGTGCCACCAACCGGGACCAATGGCCTTGCACAACAGCGTGGTGGTGGGAGTTTAATCCCACCTCGCTAGTTGAGAGCGCCGAACAATTGTTTATAAGCTCCGCTGCCTCCTCTCTCTCGAACTCCTCTGAACTACAGGCCTATGGGCCTAATCTGACACTGGTTTGCCTGTGGGCTGCTGGGCCTTCTGCGGGCCTGATTCCTGGCCCAACTTGTTGGGTTTCTAGTCATATTCAGGCCGTGGTGGCCCAGTAGGTGACATTTTTCTTCCAGTTTTTTTGTTTCTTTGTTGCTTTATTTTTTAATTTTGTTTATACTTACAACAAAAAACTTACTCTTGCTATTTTTTCATTTATTTTATTAAGTTTTATTTATTTTATTTTATTATAGTTTATTTTACTTTATTTTACTTTGTCTTATTTTCTTTCTACTTATTTATTTCATAAAAGTTTATTTTATTTTGTTTCTACTTATTTATTTTATTTTGTTTTGTTTCTACTTATTTATTTCATAAAAGTTTATTTTATTTTATTTTAATTGTTTATAATTATTTATTTTATTTTATTTTTTGCCTTTTGTATTTATTTTATTAAAATTCTTTTTGCTTTTAATGTTTTGAATAGAAAATACTTTGATAATTTTAGTTGCATAAATTCTATATAATTTTAGTTTCAATAATACTGGAGGTTTATAAAATGCAACATTCAAAGCATTTCAACAGGCATTTCAACAAAACATTCAAAGCATTTCAACAAAACGGACAATCTGTTTCGAGATATGAGGGTTTCATATGGAAACTCGTCTGTTACAACAGACATTTCAAATGAACTAGGAAAAGGTTGAAAGTTGGCATGGTATCATCATAATAGTTGTGGAGAGAAAGTCTTCACTTTTTGTTCGATTGTGTCCTTTGCTTATCGCGCCGTAACCATGGATAATCTTCATCGTTTATCAGGATGCTTGGGTTAGCCTTGACTTTGAAGGGAGGAATTTCATGAAACTTCTCATAATCTTCGGACATGTCTGTCTTGCCCTCCACTCCTGCGATGTCCCTTTTTCCTGAAAGATCTATGTGGCACTTTGGCTCATCGTATGATGTATTTGCTTCCTTATATTTTCTTTTTCTCGGTTTGGTAGACATGTCCTTCACGTAGATAACCTGTGCCACATCATTGGCCAGGAGGAACGGTTCGTCAGTGTACCCAAGATTGTTCAGATCCAGTGTTGTCATTCCATACTGTGGGTCTACCGTTACCCTGCCTCCTGATAGATTGACCCATTTGCACTTAAACAAAGGGACCTTAAAATCATGTCCGTAGTCAAGTTCCCATATGTCCACTATGTAACCATAATATGTGTCCTTTCCCCTCCCGGTTGCTGCATCAAAGCGGACACCACTGTTTTGGTTGGTGCTCTTTTGATCTTGGGCGATCATATAAAATGTATTCCCATTTATCTCGTATCCTTTGTAAGTCAATACAGTCGAAGATGGTCCCCTGGACAATGAGTACAGCTCATCACAAACAGTGTTGTCACCTTTGAGACGTGTTTCCAACCAACTGCTGAAAGTCCTGATGTGTTCACATGTAATCTAGTCATCACACTGCTCCAGGTATTTGGAGCGCAAATTGTTCTTGTGTTCATGGACATACGGGGTCACCAAGGTAGAGTTCTATAGGACTGTGCAGTGTGCTTGAGACCAAGAATGCCCGTCCCTGCATATTATTGAGTCCCCTCCAAGCGTGCCTTTTCCAGTCATTCTCCCCTCATACCGCGATTTAGGGAGACTTGTCTTCTTAAGGCCAGGAATGAAGTCAACACAAAACCCAATGACATCCTCTGTTTGATGGCCCATGACGATGCTTCCTTCTGGCCTAGCGCGGTTGCGGACATATTTCTTTAGGACTCCCATGAACCTCTCAAAAGGGAACATATTGTGTAGAAATACGGCCCCCAGAATGACAATCTCGTCGACTAGATGAACTAGGACGTGCATCATGATCTTGAAGAAGGATGGTGGGAACACCAGATCGAAACTGACAAGACATTGTGCCACGTCACTCCTTAGGCTTGGTATATTTTTGGATCGATCACCTTCTGAGAGATTGCATTGAGGAATGCACATAGCTTCACAATGGCTAATCAGACGTTTTCTAGTAGAAGCCCCCTCAATGCAACCGAAAGCAGTTGCATCATAATCACGTGGCAGTCATGAGACTTTAGGTTCTGGAACTTTTTCTCTGGCATATTTATTATTCCCTTTATATTCGACGAGAAGCCAGTCGGGACCTTCGTACCGAGTAGGCATTCAAAGAAGATTTCCTTCTCTTCTTTGGTAAGAGCGTAGCTGGGAGGACCTTCATACTGCTTTGGAGGCATGCCGTTTTTTCATGCAAATGTTGCAGGTCCTCCCGTGCCTTAGGTGTATTTTTTGTCTTCCCATACACGTCCAAGAAGCCTAGCAGGTTCACCCAAAGGTTCTTCGTCACATGTATCATGTCGATTGAAGAGTGGACCTCTGGGACTTTCCAGTAGGGTAGGTCCCAAAATATAGATTTCTTCTTCCACATGGGTGCGCATCCCTCAGCGTCATTCGGAACATCTAGTCCGCTGGGACCCTTTTCAAAGATTACGTGTAAATCATTGACCATAGCAAGTACGTGATCACCGGTATGCATGTTGGGCTTCTTCCGGTGATCTGCCTCGCCTTTGAAATGCTTGCCTTTATTTCGACATTGATGGTTGGTCGGAAGAAATCGACGATGGCCCAGGTACACATTCTTCCTGCATTTGTCCAGGTATATACCTTCGGTGTCATCTAAGCAGTGCATGCATGCGTGGTATCCCTTGTTTGTCTGTCTTGAAAGGTTACTAAGAGCGGGCCAATCATTGATGGTTATAATAAGCAATGCGTGCAGGTTAAATTCCTCCTGTTTGTGCTCATCCCACACACGTACACCGTTTCCATTCCACAACTGTAAAAGTTCTTCAACTAATGGCCTTAGGTACACATCAATGTCGTTGGTGTGTTGCTTAGGGCCTTGGATGAGAATTGGCATCATAATGAACTTCCGCTTCATGCACATCCAAGGAGGAAGGTTATACATACATAGAGTCACGGGCCAGGGCTGTGATTGCTGCTCTGCTCCCCGAAACGATTAATGCCATCCGTGCTTAAACAAAACCATACGTTCCTTGGGTCACCTGCAAACTCAGACTAGTACTTCTTCTCAATTTTTCTCCACTTCGACCCGTCAGTGGGTGCTCTCAACTTCCCGTCTTTCTTACGACCCTCTCCGTGCCATCGCATCAACTTGGCATGCTCTTCCTTTCTGAACAGACGTTTCAACCGTGGTATTATAGGAGCATACCACATCACCTCCATAGGAACCCTCTTCCTGGGGGGCTCGCCGTCAACATCACCAGGGTCATCACCTGGATACCGCAATGCACCGCATATCGGGCATGCATTCAAATCCTCGTACGCACCGCGGTAGAGAATGCAGTCATTAGGGCATGCATGTATCTTCTGCACCTCCAATCCTAGAGGACATACGGCCTTCTTTGCTGCATACGTATTGTCGGGCAATTTGTTATCCTTTGGAAGCTTCTTCTTCTATATTTTCAGTAGCTTCTCAAATCCTTTGTCAGGCACAGCATTCTCCGCCTTCCACTGCAGCAATTCCAGTACGGTACCGAGCTTTGTGTTGTCCAAGCATTATAGTGTGGCATGAAACCCTTATAAAGCAGGTGGGTGTGAAGGATTTTCCGGTCAGAGTAAGACTTCGTATTCCCACATATAGGGCATGGACAACACATAATACCATTCTGCTTGTTTGTCTCAGCCACTTTGAGAAAATTATGCATGCCCTTAATGTACTCGGAGGTGTGTCTATCACCGTACATCCATTCTTGGTTCATCTGCGTGCATTATATATAATTATGTGTGTCAAAAGTAAGAAAATTAGACAAGTATCTATCTAAAGTAAGAATTGTGTTTCTTTCAGAAAGAAGATAAGAATAAGAGGCTCACCATGGTGGTGTCGGTGACGAAATCAGCATGGGCGATCAACGGCGGTGAAGACGGGGACGGGACGTGACGCACCGCTAAACCTATTCAAATATCGGGGAAAATGGAGCTTGGAGGTTGAGCTTCGAGTGGAGAAAACTTAACTAGCGTGGCTCGGGCATTTCATTGAACACCTCATGTGCATAGGAGGTGAGCTAGAGCACCCAAATGCCCTCCCTCGCCGGCCAAAAAAATAGAGCAGTGTGTGGACTGCTCTGCTCGCCGGCGAGGGGTATATATAGGCAACTCATTTTTCCCGGTTCGTGGCTAGAACAGGACTAAAGGCCACCCTTCTGTCTGAGTTCTAGGCATGAACCGGGACCAATGGCTGTGGGCCAGGAGCGAGGCCCATTGGTCCCGGTTCGGGCCTAGAACCGGGACAAATGTGCCCACATAAACCGGGACAAATGCCTCCCGAGGCCCGGCCGGGCCCCTGGGCGCACAAACCGGGACGTATGCCCCCGATGGGTCCCAGTTCTTGACAGAACCGGGACTAATGGGCTTGGCAGGCTCCAACCAAAGCCCTATTTTCTACTAGTGTGAAAGAACATGACAAACACTCGGAAAAACAAATGAGGTTAACATAGATGCAAAACCTATCATTCGTGTGGTAAAATACCCAACAAGTGTATGCATCATGCTCATCATAAGAAAATACAAGGGAGCATTTCATAGTATGGAGGCATATGATCCGAGAACAACCAATTACAATAGGCTAAATCAAGCAAGCATGCATTACAAGTAAAGTGTCCAAGTCTCCATGATCAACAAGCATAGATGCAACAATTGGAGGCAAGCGACAATGAACAAAATATATCATGTTAGAGGCATGAACGTATACGTCATCAACACAAGAAAGCAAGTAAGAATGGAACATGGGTGATGCGACAAAGCAAGCAATCGTATGAATCAAGGCAAGCAAGCTAGTAGTGGAAAGATGCAACGTACTAGACGGAATCATGTCAAGTATGTCATGTATGCAAATGGTGGGCATGAATAATGCACGTGACATATCACGAGCATGAAGGCAAGATATGAGCAAAATAGCATCAATAGCATGAGGCACATGATAAACACGACAATAGCAATAAGGATCTCCACCAAGCATGCAAATACACATAGGAGTATAATGATGAGTCATGGGGAAGTGCAAGAAAGGGTCACGATTGCATGTCAAAGACATAGAAATAGGCATAACATGCAAAGTGAACATGGTATGATGGGCATAAATGAACAAGTAGTATATAGCCCATAGTCGTGTGAGAACCAAGTAGAAGAGATGCACATAGTCCTTGCGCAAAAGGAACGGTGGTAAGGATACTCTACGGGATCACAAATCATCGTTGCTCTCAAGAGCTCGTTTCGTCAACTCATGGGATTGGGAGGTTGACGAGTATACGTGAGTACCTACACAAAACAAAGACAAAGGGAAAATTGTGTGTGCTTGCTATATGTACACATCATCAATCATGATGCGCATGTGCTTGTGTTGGTTAGCACAAAATATCCAATGCTCGAATAAATGAGATGCATGATATAGAAACATGTCATCTATCCTGATAGGTTTGTTGTTATGTATAGCATAATGGAGACTCAAATTATGTATTGCATCACAAGAAATATGTAGAGCATTGTTATTCATGGAATGCATACGGTGCAAGAAATTATGGGAATCATGCAAAGTATGGAATGCATCAAAATCTCCTAATATGTATGAGGAAACTATGGGGGTCTCCTCATGAGCATTAATGGAAACATCACATGGAGAATATTTACAACATCCAAAATAATGCATATCTGAATCAATGTGTTCATGGCATGGCATAATAGATGAATTGCGCAAATCATGTAAAGGAAGCTTGGCAATATCATCATAAGAAAAAAAAAGTGAATGACCATCATCTTGTCATCTATGCCATAAGTATAAATGGGATTTATTTTAATGGGACATGCATAGTTACTGTGTTCAGATTGAAATGATGCAATATGGGAGATCTCACTTATAGCATATGATAAGTGTAATGGTGTCAGGACCCCGATTCTAAGTCACACCAATCTAGGCTGTAACACCTCATATCACTTTGCGGCCTCACACACGGTATCCCCACGGGTGTCGCCTTACCATGGCCCGTGACCGTTTGCGCCGTTTGGCTCACGTATATGATAGTGTCGCTAGCATCCATATGACAGAGAACTTGGGCCGACATGACTAGTCATGAACCCAAAGTGGCACTAACTTACGGGGACAGGCATAAATGAATCAACATCGAGCATGTCGGTCAGCAGCGTGTGAATCCGGGTTGTAGCAACTGGACTAACAGGACTCCGGGAACCCAGGCTATAGCAGGCTAGCAGGACTCCGGATGTCTCCGCGTGACATTTCCCCGAAGGGACAGACACATGAATGAAGTGAATCACATGCCGGCTAGTCTAAGTGTTCCGGAGCAGTAGTGCTGGCCTAGCAGGACTCCGGTGAACCAGGATGTAGTGGACTACTATGGCTCATGGAAGCACAAGACTACATTTCCCCATAAGATAGGCTACCGAGGATGAACAACTAGGTTGTCGGATCCCACACATACCAAGCATTTCAATCATACACACAATATGCTCGATATGTGTAAATACAACATGGCATCACAACATAACTCTACGACTCAAGTGTTTATTCATTAGGCTCCGAAGAGCCAGATAATACAAACATGGGTCTCATGACCCAACATTCAAAGCATACAAGTCAAAGCACACGCGGAAGCTTAACATGTCTGAGTACAGACTTCTACAAATGAAAAAGGCTGAGAAGCCTGACTATCTACCAGATCCTGCCGAGGGCACAAGATCATAGCTGAGGTATCAAGCTAAACATCGAAGTCCATGTGGAACTACTAGCGAGACTGAAGTCTCTCTGCAAAACATAAATTAAGCAAACGTGAGTACAAATGTACCCAACAAGACTTACATCAGAACTAACTACATATGCATTGGTAGCAACAAAGGGGGTGGTGGATTTTAACTGCAGCAAGCCAGCTTTGACTCAGTGGCTAACCTGAACTACTACTACAAATAACTCTTTGAGGTGGCGCACACGAGTCCACATATTCACCATATCAATACACCACTATGGATCCTCTCCCGTCTCCCTACAAGAACGCCATCCATAGCACTCACTCTTATCTTGCGCATTTTAGAGTATCCACTTTCACTTGTCTATGAACGATGCAAGGGGTCCAAGTTTCCTTGTCTGAGGAATCCGACTATTCGAATAGATAATGATAACCCTGTGAAAGTGCAACTATCCCTAGGTGGTTTTGGTAATTCATAACAACATATAGCTCATTGAGCTAATGCTATTCCAAGATGACTATTTCAGGAAAGCTCAATGATTGGCATGGCATGGATGTGAAAGTGGAACCCTCAAAATGCTAAGGACAAAGGATTGGCTCAAGCTCAAAAGCTCAAGACTCTTCATTTTATATTTTAGTGATCCAAGATCACATTGAGTCTTTAGGAAAAGCCAATACTATCAAGGAGGGATGAGGTGTTGCTTAATGAGCCTCTTGCTTCATGTGCTTAGTGATATGCTCCAAAACCCTCAACTACTTTCCCATATCCACATATGACCTAAACCCTAAGCCAAACTCGGTCCTACCGATTCTTTCTATCTAGCACCACCGAGTTTCACTTGTCATAAGCCACTGCCAAACCCTAGCAATTCGGTTCTATCGATAGGGATCTCGGTCTCACCGAGATGGGATTGCAAACTCTCTGTTTCCCTTTCGTAACTTTTCGGTCTCACCGAAAGAGCAAATCGGTCCCACCGAGTTTACCTGACCAACTCTCTGGTTAGCTTATTACCAAACTCGGTCTCACCGAGTTTGCATAATCGGTCTCACCGAGATTACGTTATGCCCAAACCCTAACCATATCGGTCCTACCGAGTTGCATGTCAGTCCCACCGAAAATCTCTAACGGTCACTAGGTTTACCTTTTCGGTCCGACCGAGTTTGTTGATTCGGTCCCACCGAGATTGGAAAACTATGTGTAATGGTTGGATTTTGTGTGGAGGCTATATATACCCCTCCACCTCCTCTTCATTCGTCGAGAGAGCCATCAGAACACATACACAATTCCAACTCATATGTTCTGAGAGAGAACCACCTACTCATGTGTTGAGACCAAGATATTCCATTCCTACCATACGAATCTTGATCTCTAGCCTTCCCCAAGTTGCTTTCCACTCAAATCTTCTTTCCACAAAATCCAAATCCTATGAGAGAGAGTTGAGTGTTGGGGAGACTATCATTTGAAGCACAAAAGCAAGGAGTTCATTACCTACACACCATTTGTTACTTCTTGGAGAGTGGTGTCTCCTAGATTGGCTAGGTGTTACTTGGGAGCCTCCGACAAGATTGTGGAGTTGAACCAAGGAGTTTGTAAGGGCAAGGAGATCGCCTACTTCGTGAAGATCTACCGCTAGTGAGGCAAGTCCTTCGTGGGCGATGGCCTTGGTGGGATAGACAAGGTTGCTTCTTCGTGGACCCTTCGTGGGTGGTTGCTTCTTCGTGGACCCTTCGTGGGTGGAGCCCTCCTGGACTCGCGCAACCATTACCCTTCGTGGGTGGAGCCCTCCGTGGACTCGCGCAACCGTTACCCTTCGTGGGTTAAAGTCTCCATCAACGTGGATGTAGGATAGCACCACCTATCCGAACCACGGGAAAAACATCCGTGTCTCCAATTGCATTTGAATTCTCCAAACCCTTCCCTTTACATTCTTGCAAGTTGCATGCTTTACTTTCTGCTGCCAATATACTCTTTGCATGCTTGCTTGAATTGTGTGATAATTGCTTGACTTGTCCTACAATAGCTAAAATCTGCCAAGAACTAAAATTGGGAAAAGGTTATGTTTTTATTTGGTCAAGTAGTCTAATCACCCCCCTCTAGACATACTTTCGATCCTACAAGTGGTATCAGAGCTTTGGTCTCCATTTGCTTTGATCTCCATAGCTTTTGGTGGTCATAGCCTTGGTTTCACAACCTAGGAGAGTATGGCGTCTAGCGAGGGAAATTATCACCGTAGAGGTCCTTACTTTGATGGTACTAATTTTGCTAGTTGGAAGCATAAAATGAAAATGCATATTCTTGGACATAACCCCGCCGTTTGGGCTATTGTGTGTGTTGGTTTGCAAGGTGACTTCTTTGATGGGAAAGAACCAAACCGTGAAGCTACCGCGGATGAGTTGAAGATGTTGCAATACAATGCTCAAGCTTGTGATATTCTCTTCAACGGATAGTGCCCCGAAGAATTCAACAAAATCAGCCGTCTTGGGAATGCAAAGGAAATTTAGGACACTTTGATTGATATGCATGAAGGTACCGACTCCGTCAATGAATCCAAGTTGGATGTGCTTCAAAGTCAACTTGACAAGTTCAAAATGAAGGATGGTGAAGGTGTCGCTGAAATGTACTCTAGGCTTGCTCTCATCACAAATGAGATTGCCGGCTTAGGAAGTGAAGAGATGACTGATAGATTCATCATCAAGAAGATTCTAAGAGCCTTGGATGGAAAATATGATACCGTGTGCACATTGATCCAAATGATGCCCAATTACAAAGATCTCAAGCCAACGGAGGTGATTGGAAGAATTGTTGCTCATGAGATGTCACTTAAGGATAAAGAGGAACTTCACAACAAATCAAGTGGTGCCTACAAAGCCTCATGTGAAGCCCCTACATCATCAAGTGAGAAACAAAACTTCAATGAAGAATTGAGCTTAATGGTGAAGAACTTCAACAAGTTCTACAAGAGTAGAAGCAAAGATAGAAGCTTCAAGTCAAGGTCCTACAATGACAAAAGATCTTCTAGTCGAGAGCGAAACTGCTACAGTTGTGGAAGACCCGGACACTATTCCAATGAGTGTACGGCTCCCTACAAGAGAAGAGAAGACTCTCCAAAAAGAAGAAGCAAAGAATCACCACCAAGAGAGAGAAGGAGTAGAGATGATCGTTATGAACGAAGATACTCACGGAGAAGCAAGGATTCGGAAAGGAAGGAAAAATCATCAAGGAGCTACACATAATGAAGACATCAAGATCATGTTGGTGAATGGGTATCCGGCTCCGACTTCGACAGCCACTCCGAGAGAAGTTATCACTCCGACTCCGAAGATACTCAAGATGAAGGTGTTGCCGGTCTAGCACTTGTGTCAACCAACTCCTACGACATATTTGACTCACCAAATGAAGGAATTGGAAGATGCTTCATGGCCAAAGGTCCTAAGGTAACACACCCCGAGTATGTTGATTTCAATAGTGATGAACATGACTTGTTAGGTGATGATTTGCTTGTTGACAACTCTAGTGATGAATACTATGATGAAACGTCAATTAATCATGCTAATCAAGATAAAACGAATGACAATGATAAGGAGAAGATGGAGGCTCTAACTAAAGAACTAAACACTCTTAAGTTAGCTCATGAAACTATCTTCGAAGATCATCGAGAACTTTTAAGAGCTCATGAGAAATTACGCTTTGAAAAGCTCAATCTTGAGCAAGAGCATGAGTTCTTAAAAGCAATCAATGATGATCTCCGCAAGAAAAGTTCTTCTTACATTGCCAAGCGTTTACTCTTATCCACTTACATGCCTCAAGTCAAGTCTAGTAACAAGAACAAGAAAGATTCTTCCTCTAGCAGTAACAATGATCATGCTAAATCCAATATTGTTGCTTCTAGTAGTTCTCTTGATTCCACTAATGATTCTTTTAGCCAAGTTACACTTGAGCAAGAAAATAGCTTATTGAAGGGAATTATAGAGAAAGGAGTGTACAGAAGCCTTGCCGGGAGTAAGAAATTCGAGGAAATTGTGCGCAAGCAAGGAATGCACCGGAAGAATCAAGGTGTTGGTTTTGAACGAAAGTTCAATGCCAATGGAGTTGATTGGGAATAAGATCAATACCCCAAGACAAAGTTTGTTCCTCAACAAGAGAAGTATGATACTTCTTTCAAGGGGACACAAGCTCAAGATGATCTTCCACCACAAGACTACAAGCAAAAAGGCAAGGACAAGCTTCAAGAGGAAATTGATGCATTTGAAGAAGCTCCTAAGACCTTAGTCAAGTGGATTCCCAAGACTACTTCAAGTTCCACTTCATCAAGTACGACTACAACTCCAAGGATTCCCATCAAGATGGTGTGGATCCAAAAGAACAAGAACTAGAGAGTTCTTGAGGGTGACTCCGCCAACATACTTCACTCTTATCATTTTGGCAAGAACAAGTGCAATCAACTTCCACATCTTGCACTAGTTCAAGGAGTCACAAACCCTCTTGTTGGTAAGACAAGGGACAAGGTAACCTAAAAGTTTTCATGGACATCATCTTGTGTGTGCATCACTCTATGTCTATGGATATCCTTGTTTGCTCCTTGTGGGACTAACCCATGTAGGTATTGAAAGTGCAATTCACTCAAATGGATAGCTCCAAGTGATCTACATCAACATTGACCATCCACATCTTCAACATCTACATGAAGTCATCATCGAAAAAACCTGAGGTTAGTTCATCCCTCTAAGGGGGCATATCACATCTAGGGGGAGCTTTACTCTAAGACTTGAGCTAAAGCAACTCTAAAGATGTGAACACAACAATGCTTTATGTAAAAGTGGTAACCCCACTTGAGCTTAAACGATGAGTATGACCTATGATCAAGTGTTCTCACTTGACTCCTAAGTCAATATACTCATATATAGATGACCTTGTCATCGCAAATTGCTTGATAGATGATAGAATTGGTTGTGCATGCCTTGTCACATATTTCATTTGCCATCTTATTGTGTGAGCATGCTGGTTGCATATTTTACTCATTCGAGGACATCCACTTGTTGTTTTGATTGTTTGGTTTTATTTCCTTTTGCCAAGTGGATGGACAAGAATGCCTAAAAACCTCCACTAGCTATCTATGCTTTTCTCGTCTCAAACTCTATTCATGCTACATCACAAAATTTCATCAAGTCAGATTCGAACCACTCTGTGTGAGGAGCGCTCGGAGTCCCCGATTCGTCGTAGACTTAAACTTCCAAAACCTCTTTATGATTCTCGGTCTGACCGAGACCCTACTTTTGGTCCTACCGAGATCATTAAGTTGATCTAGGTTTTTGATCTCGGTGCAACCGATTTGAACCATTCGGTCACACCGAGTTGCTACAACTGTATACAATTTTGCATCTCGGTGCCATCGAGTTGTTCCACTCGGTCACACCGACAGGGTCGGGCTATATATAGTCACGGGCAAAAATTTGGAAATTTCTCCGAACCCCTTCGCCCGCACGATAGCCTGCTCTGCCAACTTGGTCTCCGGATCATCTCCTCGCCGCCAGCCGCCTCCAGTCGCTGGTCTCCGTCGCCGTCAACGGAAATTCAACCCCGCCGTTGCCGCCGTAGCGAGTCTTCGCCGAACTAGGGTATGGACTCGATCTTTGTGCTATTCCCCAATCCGATTCTTAGCACATTGTGATCATCATGATTCTTGCCATGTTTGTTAAACTTCTATCCAGTCAATGAACTCATAGATTAGGTTTAATTCGAAAATTTTAGGGTTAGGTTTCCGCCAAAACCATCTCGGACCCACCGAGTTGAAAAACTCGGTCCCACCGATTTGGCTTATGCCATTGCACAAGTGAGACTCGGTCTGACCGAGAATTACTTATTGGTGTGACCGATTTTGGAACTCTGTGAAACCCTAGCAGTCTCGGTGCCACCGAACTGTGACTCGGTCTGACCGAGTTCACTAGTTTAGGTGCCAAAACTGCTTCGGTATCACCGAGTTTAGAAATTGGTAGATCCGAGATGCTTTCAGTGGGAAACTAAAACTAAGTTTCTGAATTATTCTTTTGCAAAAATCTCTGCATTTCGTGATGCTTATCCACTCTATCTCATCTATAACCTATTCACAGGGTCAGCAGTCATAGTTTGCATCATGTCAGACCAAAGTGATATCCAGAACTTGTTAGAGCAGCAAGTGCAGATGAGTGAGGGCACTAGTCCCTCAAGTTCCTCAGATGATGGCAGCAGGAGCACCCCTAGCAATCTGCCTAAAGCTACCACAAGACAGAGAAAGAAGAGAACCTCAGACTCAGAAGATGAGGATTATGTGGCAGAAGAGGAAGCAACTTCCAAGAGAGTTGAGCCAGCACAGGGCATAAAACCAGGGATGAAGATCAAAAGGCCAGCAGGCAGGCAACCTATGTCAAAGGCCAGAGCTTCAACTGAGAAGCCCACTCCCATTGAGCCAGTTGCTGCTGAAGGAAAGAAGAGGAAAGAAAGGGTGAAGAAAACTGTAGCCAGAGTGCTTGGCAAGGCTTCCATCATGGAATATGAGGAGGAAGAAGAAGAGGTAGCTGCACCAGCACCTAAGGCACCCAAGCGGATGGCTGATGCCATAAGAACAGGGGCAGCTGCTTCCAAGGCCAAGCCAGCTCCAAAGCCAAAGCCAAAGAGGAACACAAGAAGCATCCCAGCTACTATGCATTTATGTCAACTTAGCACTATGCATTTTCTAGGAACTTTTTGGTAACTTGTTGCCAAAGGGGGAGAAAATGTATAGATCATAGGCTTCGAGAGAGAGTGTTGCGTTTATTCTCTCTTGTTTTATTTGGTGGTTTTTCGAACTTTGTTTGCTTTTGTGTGAGATACTATGTCATTGCTCGTGAGACATTGATGATCATGTGTTTGATCATAAGCTACACTTAATGTTTGCTTAATATTATCATCTTATCTATCTTATGTGATCATTCGCTATTCTTGGTGATGAGTGCATGTATTTCATTCTTATCATTTTAAGTGCTCCACCAAGATGTATGTGACATGGAAGAGTAACCCATGACTCTAACTCTTTGTGCATTTGCAGTCCAAAGCAAATTTTAAATATGCACAAATTTAGGGGGAGCTATTACTTGTCACATACTTCTCAAAGCGACGATATATTTCATGCTTATTATCATTTGTCAAAGCTTTGATCTATATGTTGTCATCAATTACCAAAAAGGGGGAGATTGAAAGTGCAACTATCCCTAGGTGGTTTTGGTAATCATAACAACATATAGCTCATTGAGCTAATGCTATTCCAAGATGACTATTTCAGGAAAGCTCAATGATTGGCATGGCATGGATGTGAAAGTGGAACCCTCAAAATGCTAAGGACAAAGGATTGGCTCAGGCTCAAAAGCTCAAGACTCTTCATTTTATATTTTAGTGATCCAAGATCACATTGAGTCTTTAGGAAAAGCCAATACTATCAAGGAGGGATGAGGTGTTGCTTAATGAGCCTCTTGCTTCATGTGCTTAGTGATATGCTCCAAAACCCTCAACTACTTTCCCATATCCACATATGACCTAAACCCTAAGCCAAACTCGGTCCTACCGATTCTTTCTATCCGGCGCCACCGAGTTTCACTTGTCATAAGCCACTGCCAAACCCTAGCAATTCGGTTCTACCAATAGGGATCTCGGTCTCACCGAGATGGGATTGCAAACTCTCTGTTTCCCTTTCGTAACTTTTTGGTCTCACCGAAAGAGCGAATCGATCCCACCGAGATTGCAGTGTAAACTCTCTGTTTCCTTTTTGTAACTTTTCGGTCTCACCGAAAGAGCAAATCGGTCCCACCGAGTTTACCTGACCAACTCTCTGGTTAGCTTATTACCAAACTCGGTCTCACCAAGTTTGTGTAATCGGTCTCACCGAGATTACGTTATGCCCAAACCCTAACCATATCGGTCCTACCGAGTTGCATGTCAGTCCCACCGAAAACCTTTAACGGTCACTAGGTTTACCTTTCCGGTCTGACCGAGTTTGTTGATTCAGTCCCACCGAGATTGGAAAACTGTGTGTAACGGTTGGATTTTGTGTGGAGGCTATATATACCCCTCCACCTCCTCTTCATTCGTCGAGAGAGCCATCAGAACACATACACAATTCCAACTCATATGTTCTGAGAGAGAACCACCTACTCATGTGTTGAGACCAAGATATTCCATTCCTACCATATGAATCTTGATCTCTAGCCATCCCCAAGTTGCTTTCCACTCAAATCTTCTTTCCACAAAATCCAAATCCTATGAGAGAGAGTTGAGTGTTGGGGAGACTATCATTTGAAGCACAAGAGCAAGGAATTCATTACCTACACACCATTTGTTACTTCTTGGAGAGTGGTGTCTCCTAGATTGGCTAGGTGTTACTTGGGAGCCTCCGACAAGATTGTGGAGTTGAACCAAGGATTTTGTATGGGCAAGGAGATCGCCTACTTCGTGAGGATCTACCGCTAGTGAGGCAAGTCCTTCGTGGGCGATGGCCATGGTGGGATAGACAAGGTTGCTTCTTCGTGGACCCTTCGTGGGTGGTTGCTTCTTCGTGGACCCTTCGTGGGTGGAGCCCTCCGTGGACTCGCGCAACCATTACCCTTCGTGGGTGGAGCCCTCCGTGGACTCGCGCAACCGTTACCCTTCGTGGGTTGAAGTCTCCATCAACGTGGATGTAGGATAGCACCACCTATCCGAACCACGGGAAAAACATTCGTGTCTCCAATTGCGTTTGAATTCTCCAAACCCTTCCCTTTACATTCTTGCAAGTTGCATGCTTTACTTTCCGTTGCCAATATACTCTTTGCATGCTTGCTTGAATTGTGTGATAATTGCTTGACTTGTCCTACAATAGCTAAAATCTGCCAAGAACTAAAATTGGGAAAAGGTTAAGTTTTTATTTGGTCAAGTAGTCTAATCACCCCCCCTCTAGACATACTTTCGATCCTACACCCTGCAAGGGTGTATTTCTTCACACACGCTCTCACCACTTACCACCATGTACACGTCGTGTACCTCGGCAACCTTCAAGCGGAAGCCTGGCGAGGGAGTCGGCCACGACCTGACTAACCACACAAATCTCTCGTCCAGGTTTATCGCCTATTCGGGTTCCATCCGCAAGGAGATCCGGCCGGGGTGTCGCTCACGGCCCTGAACGATGTGTGCAGGGTTCCTAAGCCCACCATCTAGCTGCCACTTGACTTAGTGGCTAACCTGAACTACTACTACAAATAACTCTTTCAGGTGGTGCACACGAGTCCACATATTCACCATATCAATACACCACTATGGATCCGCTCCCGTCTCCCTACGAGAACGCCATCCATAGCACTCATGCTTATCTTGCCCATTTTAGAGTATCCACTTTCACTTGTCTATGAACGATGCAAGGGGTCCAAATTTCCATATCCGAGGAATCCGGCTATTCGAATAGATAATGATAACCCTGCAGGGGTGTACTTTTTCACACATGCTCTCGCCACTTACCACCATGTACACGTCGTGTACCTCAACAACCTTCAAGCGGAAGCCTGGCAAGGGAGTCGGCCATGACCTGACTAACCACACAAGTCTCTCGTCCAGGTTTATTGCCTATTCGGGTTCCATCCGCAAGGAGATCCGGCCGAGGTGTCGCTCACGGCCCCAAACGATGTGTGCAGGGTTCCCAAGCCCACCATCCGGATGCCACTTGGTACACCGTGCCACTGTGCCTAGTCTGTCCCAAGCGCACCTGTACCGGGTGCCACTTGGTAGACTACTAACACTACCTACAAACACCAGAAACTAGTTGCAAGTCCTGGATAGAGATGGAGTTGATTAATAAGCCGAGAGGGGCCAAGTTACCGGAACCCAATGTGTGGTAGTAACTGTTCATGGATCACAAACACAGAACTCAGTTCCTGAGAACGGCTGCAATGAGACAACCCACCATGTACTCCTACATGGCCTCTCACCACTACCTTTACCAAATCGTGTTCACACACTTAGCTCTCAACGGTAGGACATGTTCACCACATTCCAATTCATTCCCGATGAATCAGACATGACTCAACTCTAATATGTAGCAGGCATGACAACAAGCATGAATGAGAAGGCACACCAGGGCTCAAACAATTCCTACTCGTGTTAGTGGGTTTCATCTATTTATTGTGGCAATCACAGGTCATGCAGAGGAAAGGGGTTCAACTACCGCAGCATGTAACAGTTGAATCATTGTTGTCCTAATGCAGTAAAAGAGAGTAGGAGTGAGAGAGTGGTATTGTATCGGAATGAACAAGGGGGTTTTGCTTGCCTGACACTTCTGAAGATAGTATAGTTCTTCATCAGTGTCATCGAACTCATCGTCGAAACGTATGTCTACCGAGGGGGAACAAAAACCGGCAATAGAGAGGAAACACAATCAATGCAATGCACAATATGATGCATGATCATGACATGGCAATATGATGTGATTTGGGCTAATGCAATAGGAAGTCATTTTGGTAGTGGAATTGAAAGCTAGATCAAATTCCAACTCCAAATATATTATCAAATTTGTCCCAATCATGTTTCATCCTAAACAGTGAGGTTAACTCACTCAAACATGCATGAAAACAGTACAGATGGATATATTGGATTTTTCTGATCATTTTTCATGTATAATTTATTTCATTTGGAGCTATAGATTAATTTCTGTGATTTTTCAAAGTTTTGGATATTTTTTCTGAATTAAACAAATCATTTAAGATTTATTTAAATTCCAGAAAAGGATTACTGCGTTAGCCTGACATCATCATGATGTCAACAGGTCAATGGGGCACGGTCCATGTCAAACCTGACCAGTGGGACCCACTGGTGAGTGACCCTGAGACACTTAGTGTCACACACAGGCGGGTCCGGTCAACGGCCACGTCAGCGAGGTCAACGCCGACGCGTGGGGCCACTGTGTTTAGATTAAACTTAAACTATTTTTGTTAGCTGGTTAGTTAGGCAGCGGGGCCCGCATGTCAGCGAGCCGGGGCGTTAGTTAGTGGGTCATTAGCCACTAATGACGTTGCCACGTCAGTATGTCGGAGTTGAATGCCGGTGACCAAACCCGACGGTGGAGGATCGCCGGAGTTGCTCGAGACGGTGATACAGGGGTCAGCTCGACGCGCTGGAGGCACTAGAGCGACGCCCATCCTCGCGCGCATCCAGGGGATCATGCAGGAGGCTGCGGGGTGGCCGGAGACGATGGCCACGGCAACCATGGCAGTGGCTGGAGCTCGGCTAGATGCGGGCGCGGGGCTGCAGTGCGCTAGGGGAGGATCTAATGAGCTAGGTGGCATCCACGGGCCACCAGAAGTACGCTGGTACCACGGGTTCGAGCGGAGGGGCTCGGGTCAAGAAAGCTAGGCGGCCATGGCGGACGGCGGTGCTTAGGCATGTGGTCGAGGGTACTACGACATGGGAATGAGCAAAATGAAGGAGGGGAAACGGAGTGGAGCTCACGGCGGGGTCGTTGGCGGTCTCATTGGACTCGGGGAGGCCTCTGCGGCGGCGAATTCGACGACGGCGTCCGGTGGCCGAGGCGGCGAGGAAGAAGACTGGCGACGCTGGAGGGCCTCCGGCCTTTCTTGGTGCCATGAGGAGGTGCAGCGAGATACGGACGATCTCGGGAGCACGGTGGCGCGTCGTTTTGTCGTCGGTGGCCACGCGGGCGAGGCACGGCGGCCGGCGGGAGCTCTTGGTGACGCTCAGAGGAGGGGCTAGAGGGCGAGGGAGAAAGCAGAGAGTGAGGGGAAAGTGAGAGGAGGGCCTCGCGCGTCTCCAGAGGCGGATTAGGACGAAGGAGCGGCCTCCAGCGCGAAGCAGGAGGTGGAGGGCTCCGCGGGTGCGCGCGCGTGTTGGCTCCTGCCCACTGGTAGGAGGAAGACGACGAGCGAGGAGGTAAGTGGGCTGGGCCGGCTTCTCTTCTGGGCCAGCTGGGTGGGCTGCTCAGGTGAGCTCCTGTTTCCTTTTTGTTTCTGTTGTTTTCTATTATTTAATCTTTTGCCACTGTTTTGAATTCAAACAGATTTCAAACAATGCGAAAAGATCCTCTGGGTATTTTTATGTTGCTTCATGGACTTTTCTAGAGGCACATAAATTATCACAGAGCATTTGAAGATATATCCCATATATATGAATATATTTTCAAATTCAAATAGAATATTGTCTTAAATTCAGAGACCAAATGATTCCTTAAAAATGTTCCAAAATTTTGGTTTGGTATATAACCCTTGCCAAAATTCCCGAAACTATTTTAGGGCATTTTTGGAATCACTGAATGCAATTTAAAGGGTTCTTGCCCTTCTTTTAAAATAATTTATGAGGCTTTGAATATTCCTCATTTCAATTTCTTCAATTAAACATGATGCATGCTCACTGATGCAACTATTACACTCAGATATTCTAGGGCCATGACAAATGGATTGTCAAACATGATTTGACCAAAAGAATTTTCACATGATAAACTATGGAGCATAACATCACAACTAGGCAACTCGACATGCTTGTCGTCATATTCATCATAAATAGGTAAGTCATGACATGAGGAAGTCGCAGTAGCATGAAGCATGGGAATAGGTGTGTCAACATCATGCAAGCAATCATTCATAAAATAGTCCACTAGTGGGACAAGAGAACCACCATCACCTATGTCACCTTTGGAGCATCGCTCATGTGTTTTAGGTCAGGTGTCAAAGACCAAGTCGTGGTCATCTTCATCTTGATGGAACCATGTGGGGGTGCATATTCTTCCACCATGGCCATCGTTGTCTCCATTGGAGGTATGGACTCGTCGAGGATAGGCGTGTCATCATGTAGGAGACCTAGCACCAAAGAAGAAAACACACTAGGAGTAGAGGTTAAGTCATTAGAAATCAAAGTAGCCTCACATGCCATCTCAACTACCTCACTCACTAAGTGTTGTGGCTCACTCACTCCCTCTTGGATGCTCTCACTCATATGGTTGGCGGAGTCACTCAAATGGCTCTCAACCTCACATAGGATGTGTGGCATGCTCTCAAGTGTGGAGCTAGTGGTGGTCACACTCATCCTCTCATAGGAAATGCTCTCAATGTCATGTATGGTGGAGTCACTCATGTCACTCATGTGGTGGTGGCTCTCCTCACATTCCAATTGGCGCATCTTATCACATGTCGATGTCGGAGAGATGTTGGTGCAAATGTCTCCATGCTCAATCATGTCGTAGTCATAGCCGTGGATGAAGGCCGAAGATGGCACATCATCACTCTCATCTAAGACCAAAGATAAGGTCTCATGTGCGGTCTCGTAGCTTGACTCAGAGTATGAGTCCAATATGGGCGTCGTCTTAATGTTGTTGAGGAGGTTCATGCTCGTCGTCGTGGTCGAAGGGGATGACCCTTGCTTGACCTTCTTGTCACTGTCTTGTTGTAGGAGGCCAATATGATGTGGCACCTCGTAGCTTGTCTCCATGACCGAAGGGAATGTCCCAGGCTCAGCCATCTTCCTTGGGGAGCTTTCAAAGATGGAAGTGTCACCCTTGCTCGTAGGTGGTCGCCTTGTACTTGACTATGTCGATGTAGGCGAACTCACAGGAAGTAGGCGAAGATGACGTACGTCCAAAGGAGAAGATGCCTTGATAGCACTTAGCGAATATGCCGAAGTGGTTGTTGTAGTTGTAGCTCCATCTTGGTGGTGCTCGTCTCGCGGTCTTCTCTTATGCTCAGGAAGTTTGGCCTTGGTGTGAAGTAGGGCTTGTTGGGACTTATGCATTTGCACTTGGTGAGCATCGTCGTGATGATGTTGGTGTTGTCGTACTTGAGCTCGTAGTAGATGTTGTTCATCATTGTCGTGCACATGTTGCTTGGAGGTGACATTCCCTTCATGATGAGGTGGGTCACGAACATGATAGTGGTCGCCATGGAGATGTGGACGTGGACGACTTGCGCTTGTATCGCTTGGGCGCTCCGAAGATGATCGACTTGAACGTCGCCGCCTTGAGGATGATGAAGGGGAAGAAAGGTTGATCAACAAGGTTCGAATCTCCTCCATCCTTGGATCTTGCTCCTCCTTTTGTGCGGAAAGCTTGTTGTCGATGTAGTCCCTTTTCCTTGCTTCGGAGTGACGAATGTCGATGGAGAGGTTCTCGATGCGCCCTCACAATCTTGATTGTGCGCCTTGCATTTGTCGTTGTAGATCGAATATTGACGCTTTGGAGATGTGGTTGTTCACACCGTCTTTGTTGTGGAAGAACAGAGATGAAATGCCTTGCCTATCCACCACAATACTCGAGCAAATATGAGTGGAGAAAGCAGAAGAACTATACCAAATGTACCTTGACCAATGTTGAAGATGGATCAATGATCACTCAATGATGTAACAAGGAAATAGCACAATTGCTACCAATTCTTGTCGGTTTCTCACACCTACACAAAATAAGGCTTATGGTGGAGCTCGGTGAGGATAGTGGCACAAAAATTTAATGCAAAATGTTAGCAAGAGTCAATAATGTTGAAAGAGATTCACAAATTTGCAAGTGAAACAACTAGACCAATAGCAATGAATGGCACACAGATAGATAAATGGGGTCATGCAACCAAGGAATGAGCACAAAATGTGGAATCCACGGAAAACGCTCGTGTTGCACAACTCAAGAGAGACGCTAGCACGATTGCTCAATAGGCGGAAACGACACTTGTGCACAACCTATAAGATGCAAAATCTATCAACTTTCCATCCCAAGTAGCTATGTATATATGATGTTCCCGGTGGTATGATCCAAGATGATCGGATATGACAATCTTATATGCAATGTGGTTGTCGGAGTAATGGGCCACGGGTAGCCTAACCTGAGCCCCTGAGCCTTTCAACACAACGGGGCTGGCTGCGCTCCTCAAAACGTCAAGATAGATCTCCGCCTTCTAGCGGCCGGTTGGCCGAGCGGCCGATTGGTCGAAGGCGGCCGAGTTCCAGAAGACGGCATCACGACAGGCCGACTCCTAGTGAGCGGCCTCCAGAGAGGCTGGCCCCGAGCAGTCGGCCTGCGGTGCCCTCAAATTCTGCGCCCTCATCAAGGAGACAAGTCAGGGTATGGCTACAGCGTAGCCCATTCCCCCCGAATCCAGGGCTGGGCATGGCCACAGTGCCCCATATAGGCGGAGATCTCCGCACGACGCGGCACTATTGCCTCTCCCCCCCCCAAACGTCACTCCTGACAGGCGGATCCCTATTCCCACGACGGCCTGTCGGTATGGCTTGCAGGCGGCGGGCCCTACCAGGCAATGAGAGCCTTGAAGACGGAGGAAGCCCGGGCAGCCGGACCTAAGGGAAGCCGGCTTCCAGCAGGCGGCTTATCCCTCCCTCGTGCCCCGTGAGCCATCAACCAGATGGGGCGCGGTGTGGCTACAGTAATCACCCACCAGGTGGCGGGGCTGTAGCCATGCTCCCCCGACCAAGCCTGCGTCATTAGTATCACGGCTACAATGATCAGCAGCCGACAAGACCCGCGAGCGGCGGGAGCGGCCTGTCAGCTCCGTACTAGACCAGTCGGCGGGGCCCGCCAAGCGGCGGGCCCCAGCAGCCGATGGCCGGAGACACTAACAGCCGGGTCCTATGCCCGAAAGATTACCAATGTACCCCTGGGAGGGGTTGGCCTATATAAACCCCCACATGGGCACCCTTGCAAAGGGTTCCAACCGGTTAGAATTAGACCCACACCTAGAGGAGGAGAGAGTCTGCCTGCCTTCTTCCACCTCTAGCAAATAGCTCAAGGAGCACCATTGTACCACTTGTGCCTTAGTGACCATGCGGAGACCCCGCAGAGCAGGACTAGGGGTGTTATCTCCTAGGAGAGCCCCGAACCTGGGTGAAGTACGCCGCCGTTCGTGTCTACGCCTCATCCCGCTTCCAGGCACCGGCGACGTTCTACTCGCTCCCACCATGATAAGCCATCCTTTGGCATATATCACACCCAACCCCCGACATTTGGCGCCCACCGTGGGGCGAGGTGCACCATCTCCCGGAGACCTGCTCTGGATGGGAACCTTGTTCCTTCCTGGCGAGCGCAGCCAGACGGCGTCTGCACCGACGTGCTACGCGGGGCGGAGGTCGCCTGCACAGCGAGCTGCCTCGCCGATCTTGTTGGTGAGATTCGCCTCTCCGACGAGCCCGCGTCTGATGCGGGCGCCGATGGCCCTGAGAGCTACCTTGCAAGCCTCCTCGAACAGCTCCACGTCGCCAGCGAGCCTGCTGCTGACTTGGAGTCGGTTGGCTCCACCGACCCGATGTTGGTCGACTCCGACACGGCGTCGCTCGACGCGTTCCCCTCCAACATGGTGGTCTATGATGAGCCGCTTCCTCGCGCGGACAACGGCGGCAGCACCATCACGGAGGTGCTCGTCATCAGCCACGGCGAGCACTCTGGCGGAGGTGGCCAGGACCAGTTGCAGACGGCAATGCAAGACTTGGCTGCGCCTATCCCGGAAGACGCCGATGCTGAGACGCTGGAAGCGCGCCGCGTCCAGCTCGTGGAGAGCACCAACCGGTTGGCCAGCATGAGACGCCTTTCGGAGGCCTACCAGCGGGAAATGGACCGTACCGTCGGTGGCACGCCGGCTCCTGGTGGGCCTAGCCGCATTGGCTTGGTCCGGCAGCATGGCGAGACCATCGCCAGCATTTTTGGGAAAAATCCTCCCGTCTACGCCACGCCTGCGGAAAACATATGAGCCGCCCAGGCGGCAGGAGACGAGTTAGACAAGCTCGAGGGCGACGAGCGTTGCCACATGACAGAGCGAGTTCAGCAGCTCCTCGACGCGGCTACTGAGCAGCAATATGCCGGGTGCCGGACTGAAGCGCCCAACCGGACAAACGACGATCCGCCTCCTCGACGAGACAAAGGCGCAACATCCCGGACGCCGACCGGTGGCGTCCGCGACAGAAGAAACAAGGAGCCGGCTGCCAGCCGCAGCCAGACTCACATCACCATCTAGCACGACCAAGAAGGTCGCCCAAGAGCAGTACGGCGGCGAGACGACTGTCCACCTCCTCCACCCCGCAGGGAGAGGCGCATTTCCCCGCCGCCTGTTCATCACCCATCATTCGGCGACCGCCTTGGCCGCCGAGAAGGAATCGGAGAAAACGATGCCCGCCACCAGATCGATCGCCTCAATCGATCCCTGGCGCTAGATGAGCCCTTCCCCAAAGGATTCACTCTCCCGAGAGACAGACCCAAGTATAGTGGCTCCGTGAAGCCGGAGGACTGGCTCATCGACTACTCCACAGCCGTCAGCATCGCCAACGACAACAAGCGCGTTGCCGTGAAGTACGTCCCGCTCATGCTCCAGGGCACGACTCGGACATGGTTGAACATCCTGAGGCCCCGCAGTATCAACAACTGGGTTGATTTCACCAAAGCATTCATCCGCAACTTCACAAGCACGTACAAGCGGCCGCTCAAGCCCCGCCAACTCTCCTTATGTGTCCAAGGCCTCGACGAGTCGACTCGCGAGTATCTTACGCGCTGGGCCGAGTTGCGCAACTTGTGCGAGGGTGTGCACAAGGTGTAGGCCATCGAGTACTTCACTGCTAGGTGCCGAGAGGGCACCCTCCTCAAGCACAAGCTTCTCTGCGACGAGCCGGCGACCCTCGACGAACTACTGATCATAGCAGACAAGTACGCCATGGCCGACTCCTCCATGAAGGCGGAGATTCAAGTCAACGTATCAGGCAAGGTGGACCCTCAAGCTCCTCGGACCCCAACTGGTGAATCCAGTCGGCAACAGCAACCGAACGAGAACAAGCGCAAGGCCATGCAGCCGGTTCCCACGAGCCGGCAGGTGGCAACATTTGAAGGTCAGCAGCCAGAGGGGCTGCCTCCTCCCAAGCGCCAGAAGGGTGGCAAGCCCAACTGGCTGCCCGCTTTCTTGTACGAGCAGACTCTTGATGCACCTTGCAAGTTCCATAGCGCTGCGAAGCCGTCCAATCACACTACTCGGAAGTGCCACTGGCTCACCAGGATCGCCAAGGGCGACGGACTCTAGCCTCCTCCGCCAGCCAGTCGGCCCGCCGCCGCCTCCTCCTCAGCAGCCGGCGGCCTAGCCAGTCGGTGCCATACAAGATGATTATCCCAAGGAGCATGGGGCCTACGTCGTGTTCACTAGCGTGGCCGATGACAGGCGCAGCAGATGGCAGCAACGACTAGAAGTGAATGCAGTTGCATCAGAGACCCCCGAGTTCATGCATTGGTCGGAGAAGCCCATTAGCTGGAGCAGAGCTGACCACCCGGAGGTGATGCCAAACCCTGGCTCTTATGCCTTGGTGTTGGATGCCACGTTTGCCAAAGAGAGGCGAGCTGCTCTCTTCTCTCGAGTCCTGATAGATGACGGCAGCAGCATCAACATTCTGTACAAAGATACCATGGAGAAGTTGGGGATCAAGTAGAGACATCTTCAGCCGAGCCGGACTGTTTTTCATGGCATAGTTCCTGGCCTTTCCTCCTCACCAATCGCCAAGACTCAGATAGATGTCCTCTTCGGGGACAAAAGTCATTTCCGCCGAGAGCCAGTCTGGTTTGAAGTGGTGGACATTGAGAGCCCTTATCATCCATTACTTGGACGGCCTACCCTAGCCAAATTCATGGCAGTTCCCCACTATGCTTACCTAAAGATGAAGATGCCGAGCTCCAAGGGGATCCTGACCATAGCAGGAGACTACAAGTAGTCGTCTACTTGCGTTGCAGAGAGCAGCCGGTTGGCCGAGTCCCTCGTGATCCCGGCGGAGAAGCGGCTCCTTGACCGGGTTGTAGCAATGGTAGGCAAGTAGCCGGAAATGTCACCCAACCCCAAGGAGTTGGAAGCCGAGGGCTCGTTCAAGACGGCCAAAGAAACAGAGAAGATACCCTTGGTCCCGGAGCTCCCGGAGAGGTATGCTATCATAGGTACAAACCTTCATAGTAAATAGGAAGGCGAGCTCGTCGATTTCCTCCCTGAGAATCGCGACATCTTCGCATGGTCCCCCAAGGACATGCCGGGTGTTCCGACGGATTTCGCCGAGCACAAGCTACACGTCCGAACTGATGCCAAGCCAGTCCGGCAGCCCTTGCGCCGCCTGTCGGAAGAGAAAAGAAGAGTTGTTGGAGAAGAGATAGCCCGGCTTCTAGCAGTCGGCTTCATCATGGAGGTGTTCTTTCCAGAGTGGTTAGCCAACCCGGTCCTAGTGCTGAAGAAGAACAAGCAGTGGCGCATGTGTGTTGATTATACCAGACTCAACAAAGCATGTCCCAAAGAACCATTCGCTCTGCCAAGAATCGACCAAGTGATTGACTCTACAGCTGAATGCGAGTTGTTGAGTTTTTTGGATGCATACTCCGGGTATCACCAGATCAAGTTGAACCCGGCCGACAGGCTGAAGACCGCCTTCATCACGCCATTCGGATCCTTCTGTTACCTAACCATGACGTTCGGCTTGAGAAACGCCGGTGCCGCGTTTCAATGATGCATGCAGAAGTGTCTCCGCAAGCAACTCGGCAGAAATGCTCATGTCTATGTGGACGATGTGGTGGTGAAGATGGAGAAGCGTGGGACGCTACTAGAAGATCTCAAGGAGACCTTTGAGAATCTGCGTCGATTTCAGATCAAGCTCAACCCGGAGAAATGTGTCTTTGGAGTAACAGCCGGCCAGCTTCTTGGCTTCTTGGTCTCAGAGAGCGACATAGAGTGCAACCCTGTGAAGATCAAGGCCATCGAGAGGATGGAGGTGCCCACCCGACTGTTGGATGTGCAAAAAATCACCGGCTGCTTGGCATCCATCAGCCGTTTCATCAGTCGGCTGGGCGAGAAGGCTCTTCCCCTGTATCAGCTCATGAAGAAGACCACTTTCTTTGAGTGGAATGACAAGGCGGATGAAGCTTTTCTCCAGCTCAAGAAAATGTTGACCACTCCGCCTGTCCTGGCGGCCCTGACTCCTAAGGAGCCCATGCTCCTCTACATCGCCTCTACCAGCCGGGTGGTCAGCACAGTCATAGTGGTGGAACGCAAGGAAGAAGGAAAAGCCCTACCAGTCCAAAGGCCACTGTATTACCTGAGCGAAGTACTATCCGCTTCCAAGCAAAACTATCCCCACTACCAAAAGATGTGTTATGGCGTGCACTTTGCTGCCAAGAGGCTGAAGCCATACTTCAAAGAGCACCCAATCACTATGGCACAGCTCCGCTTGCCGAGATCATTGGAAGCCGAGATGCCTCGGGCCGAGTGGCCAAATGGGCCATAGATTTGGCCCCCTACACCATCTACTACCAGCCTCGCACCGCCATCAAGTCACAAGCACTGGCTGACTTCCTCGTCGACTGGGCCGAGACCCAGTACCTGCCGCCAGCGCCAGATTCCACCCATTGGCGGATGCATTTTGATGGTTCAAAAATGCGCATTGGTTTAGGAGCCGACATCATCCTCACCTCTCCCAAAGGCGACAAGCTCAGATATGTGCTGCAAATTCACTTCACCGCCTCCAACAACATAGCTGAATACGAAGCGCTCATACACAGGCTCCGGCTTGCCAAGGAACTCGGCATTCGCCGGATCCTGTGCTATGGAGACACCGACTTGGTGGTCCAGCAATCATCGGGTGATTGGGACGCCAAGGATGCAAATATGGCCAGCTACTGCTTCCTCGTACAGAAACTCAGTGGATACTTCGAAGGGTGCGAGTTCCTCCACGTGCCAAGAAATGACAATGAGCGAGCCGACGCCTTGGCACGAATTGGCTCCACCCGGCAAGAAATACCAGTCGGTGTCGCCCTGCAACGCCTCCTCAAGCCGTCTGTTAAACCATCGCTAGAGTCGGATCCATCTTTGTGCCGGCTCCTCCTGAGGCAGTCGGATCTGACTTAAGAGCCCGAGCATCCGGCACGGGAAGTTCGGCAGGCGGCCCGGGGACTGCAGCAGTCGCACCTGGCCCTGGGACCTCAGAGCCCGACCCGGGGACTGCAGCAGTCGGCCCAGGGACTTCATCAATTCAGAAAGCGGCGGCCGACTCCAACCCACCGCCTCCTAGCCCAACTGCCCCGTGCAAGTAGCAGTCCTGGCAATCGAAGAAATTGCAGCACCTTCATGGGCCCACCCCATCCTCAACTTCCTGGTGAACAAAAAACTGCCGACTGATGAGATCTCGGCCCGGCAGGTGCAACGCCGGGCAGCAGCGTACACAATCGTCAACAGAGAACTTGTGAGGCGTAGCGTCACTCGTGTTTACCAGCACTGCGTGGAGCCGGAGCAAGGCCAAGCAATCCTTAAAGATATCCATTGAGGCGAGTGTGGTCACCACACGGCTTCAAGAGCACTTGTTGACAAAGCTTTTCGCCATGGTTTTTTCTAGCTGACTGCTCTAGAAGACGCCAAAGACTTGGTCCAGAAATGCAAAGGGTGCCAGAAGTTCCACTCCAAGCCTCATCAGCCGGCTTCTGCACTCAAGACTATCCCCATTGCCTGGCCCTTTGCTGTCTGGGGCCTGGACATGGTGGGACCCTTCAAAACAGCACGAGGTGGCATCACTCATCTGCTTGTTGCGGTGGACAAGTTCACCAAGTGGATAGAAGCAAAACCAATCAAGAAATTGAATGGTCCAACTGCTGTGACTTTCATCTCCGACATCACCATCCGGTATGGCATACCACACAGCATCATCACTGACAATGGCACGAACTTCGCAAAAGGTGTCGTGGCCCGTTTCTGCACGACGCAGGGCATTTGACTAGACTTAGCGTCTGTAGCGTATCCCGAGTCAAACAGCCAAGTGGAGCAAGCAAACGGCCTTATTTTGTCCATCATCAAGCCCTGACTGGTCGAGCCTCTGGAGCGTTTGGCCGGCTGCTGGCTCGACGAGCTGCTGACCATCCTTTGGAGTCTGCGCACAACCCTGAACAAATCAACCGGCTTCACTCCTTTCTTCGTCGTCTACGGTGCCGAAGCCGTCATCCCAACGGACATAGAATTCGACTCCCCTCGAGTCACCATGTACACCAAAGAGGAGGCAGAAGAAGCACGACAAGACCGCGTCGACCTGCTGGAAGAGGGCCGGCTGTTGGCACTCAGCCGGTCCACCATCTACCAGCAGAGTCTGCGCTGATACTACAACCGAAAGGTCAAGCCAAGATCCTTCCAAAAAGGAGACCTTGTGCTCCGGCTGATCCAGCGAAAAGCCGGCCAGCACAAGCTCTCAGCACCTTGGGAAGGCCCCTTCATCATCAGCAAGGTGTTGGGCAATGACTCCTACTACCTCATCGACGCTCAAAAGCCTCAAGCACACAAAAGAGATGACTCCGGCAAGGAGACGGAGCAACCATGGAATGTGAATCTCCTTCGAAGGTTTTACAGTTAAAAGCAGTATGTATCACGCCAACTTTTGTATTAAGTACGAAGACTCCGGGTCCCCCGAGAAGAGCTCGGGGACTGCCCTCTTTTATCTATATGATAAGTGTTACGCCTGTCATTTGTGTTATCCCATTAGACCGTCTGGCACCGGGTTCGACCAGTCAACCCCGAGACTTGCCGCTTTGTACTATGAAATGCTTCCTGCAGCCGAACAAGTAGTGTGTTGGCACCCTAGCTTTCTCCTGCCAGAGGCCGTAGCTCGCAAAGAGACTGTTCGGTTGACAGGAGCTAAGGCGAAAAGGGCGTCTGCATGAAAAATGGCTACGGACCTCAAGAATACACATAGTCCAAGCCGGCTCCTCAGCTCACTGACCGGCTACTGAGCAGCCGGCCGGCCAGCCTCTACTTAACTTGCCAGAAAACTCTATCCGGCTAATTATTTGTCTTCCCAAAAGTGGCTAAGTACTTGACCCAACCACAGTCCGCAGAGCGGCTGTTCGGCTGGAAAGACGACAACCAAAGGAAGGCGACAAAGAAAAAAAAAGCCAAAAGAGCAGAAAGCAAGGAAAGATAGAACTCGGATAAGATATTTACACATCAAAAGGCCCTTGGCTGATATCCAACATGAGTTTGAAATACACCCCGCGGGTGGAATTCTGCAAAGTTATCAAAGTTTGTTGAGACTAATAAGTAGGAAGAAATAAAGGAAAAAGGTAGCCTAGGAAGCAGCAGACGGGTTCAGCAGAATGGTGGAGTCGGTGGTGCCGTCTGGTTGAGCGGCCGACTGGTCGGTCTCCGCTTAGTCACCTTCAGCAGCAGCCGGCTCACTTGGGCATGGCTCGTTGCTGGACGCGTGGTCGAGTTGAGGATGGCCGTCCGCTCCGACCTCTGGCGCCTCCTCTTCGTTTTCCTCCTCCTCGTCGTCTTCTCCTTTGTCACTGGAGTCGATCACCTAGGCTGAGTCCTCGCCATCCTCCGGATTTAGCCCGAATCATTCTGGTGGCGCCTCGGCACCGTTCTCGGCCAGCTCCGGGACGAAGATGCCGATGTCAGTCTACTCGGCGATTGCTGCCACCCGCCTGACAAGCTCACCCTCCACCACCGCCAGCTCTTCCTGGGCTTCCTGGCGAAACATGGTCAACTGGCCTAGATCTAGCCCAGGGTACCACGCCTTGACGAATTCCAAGGCCCGACGTGCTCCGGCCTGGGCCGAGGAGCCCTTCCATGCCTCAAGGCGGCTGGCTGCCACCTCCAGCCAGTCGGCAGTCCGGCTGGGGGTGCGCGGAGCCGGCAAGTCGGGCCACAAGGCGGCGATTGCCTGGGTGCCGACACGCTGAAGGTGGCACAACATCCGATGAGTCGGCCGAAGACGAGCCTAGATGCTGAGAAGCTGCTCGCGGAGAGTGCGAGGGGCATTGGCAGTGATCTCCTCGCCTTATGCCCTTCGTCCTTCGCGGTCGGCCTCAATAGCCTAGTTGGCGGCACTAGAGTGACCTGGGAAGAAGTCTGCCAGGACAAAAAAGCAAAGAGTCAGAACAGAAATGAGAAGTCGGCTTGATCAGAAGCCGGTGGTTTGAAGAAAGAGTAAAGAAGGTGGCTTACCGTCAACCATGTCCTTGATCTCGCCAAAGCCGGCCGTCAACATCGCCTCCTTGTCGGTCCAGGCGGAGCATTCGATCTCGAACTCAGCAAGGAGACCCGCCTCCTTGTCCCCCGCCTCCTTTTGAGCCTTCTTGAGAAGCTCTGCCTGCTCCGCCAGTTGCACGACCAGCCGGTCGCGCTCTTCGGCCAGCTTGCTGCAGTCCACCTCCTTGGCACGCAGCGTGGTTTGGCTTCGCCCAGCTGCCGTTGAAGGGTGGCGTTGGCTTCTGCAAAAGAAGAAGAAGAAACGACGTCAACAATCAGCGAAGGAAGATGAAGTTGCGAGGAAGATCCGGCACGACTGCTCAGCAGTCGGCCCGAATCACGGGGACTACAGCCCGCGGGTGCGCTAGCACGCCCCTGCAGAGAAAGAAGGAGACTTACTCCGGATCTCCGACAAGTCGACGACACGTTGATCCAACTCCTGGACTCTGGAGTTGAAGGCGGACGCACGGAGGTTATGGTAGTCCTGCAGCAAAGATATTAGTACTCGGAGCTTGCTAATTAAAGTTCCGGGCCGCCTGCTCAGTAGCCGTCCCGAAACTCGGGGACTACACCCAGTGGGTGTGCTGGCGCGCCCCCATGAAGCAATACAAGAATTAAAAATAAAGAAGCAAGAAGCGTACCCGGATGGCCTCTCGCGATTCCAGGAATGCCTTGTTGTAGAGCTTGAGAGCGTCGGCCTCGGCGCGGAGTTTGGCTTCAACGTCCAGGATTTCCTTGTTCAGAGGGCCTGTCCTGCCTCCCTACACCCACCCAGTGGGCGCGGCGCTGGTCGCCTCGATGTCCGGGATCGAGGAGCTTGCGGTACCGGTCTCCAACGGGCGTGACGCTGTGGCAGCCTTCGCGAGCCGGCGGCGTAAGGGTGTACGGACCCCAGGAGTCAGGCCCGTCACCATCTCGTTTCCGGCTGGTGGCGCCGGTGGGTCGGCCGACTGTTGGTCTCGTGCCTCCTCAGAATGTGGTGCCGTGTGCACGATTATGTCCGGCATGGCGACGTCACCGGTGTCCCTCTCCATGATAGGGTGCTCGCCGCCGGTTTCCCTAGTTTGCACCACGAACTCCGGTGGTGGCGGTGCAGAGTTCAGGGGGATAACAAACATCGCCGACTGGCGGTGTGCGACTTCCTCGGCCTGCTCCTTCACCACGGCGGCCGACTCGGCCTCCGCCAGCTTCTTCAAAGCGGAGGCCTCCGCCCTGTCTGCCTCAACCTTCTCCAGGCGGGCGTCTTCCTGCTCCTCGCACGCCTCCTGCGTGTTCCGCTCTGTCGCCTCCCAGAGGTCGGCGGCCGGATCGACCCACCGGGTGGTGGTGGAAGTCTCCGCCGACCCCACAATGGAGGTGGCGGCCGACTTCTCAAGAGAGATCGGGGCCCTACATCAAGGGAAACAAAGCGAAGAAACTCAGACAAGATCAGCAAGAAAGGAGAAAGTACAAGAGGAAGGCGGTACTTACGTGAAATCCAGCTGCGGCTCCTTCACCGACTTGCGAAAGCGGATGGCTTTCGCGGCCGCTTCATCCCGCTTGGTCACCACGGCCGAGCCCCTGGGCTTCTTCGGCTGGCTGCCGAACAGGCTCGGCACGGCCCTGCGCTTATGCGCACCAGCTCGGGCTACCGGCACGACAGACGAGCTCGCGCCCTGCTGGTTGGACCACGGCTGGCGGCACGGGACGACTTCCCCTGCGTCATCGTATGGCCAGTCCTCGAGGCCGGCTCCGAGCCCTGAGCCACCCACTGTGCCGCCCCCTCCCTCGGCGTCGTCCTCCAAGGCCGCCACCCCCAAGTCGGGGTAATCCACGTCGCTCTCCGCTCGGTCGAGGAGAAATTGATGCTCCGGCCCAGCGGCGCCGGCTGCCGGCTGGAAGAGGGCGCTCTGTTCGAAGAGCCGGTTGGTCAGGTTAGACAAACGGAACTTGGCAAAAAGAAAGAGAGAGAGAGAGAGAGAGAGAGAGAAGGAAAGAAAATTTACCATAGGCGGGGGGGTGGCGCAAGAATACGGCTCCTTGCCGAACCGCCACTCTTCCGTGAGCTTGTAGTTCGCAAGGTAGTTCACCATATGGGCTACCTCTGCGTGAGGCATCTCCTTGTTGCACAGCCGGCTTGGGTCCCGATGCCCGCTCATCTGACAGATCATGTGAGGGCGGCCCTGGAGCAGGAGCACCCGGTGCGCCACGAAGGCGGACAACAAGTCGGGCCCAGTCAGGCCCTTCGACTGTACCAACACCCGGAGCCGCGCGATGGCGGCGGCTCTAGAAGGCGATAGTGTCTTGGCCCGGTACGACCAGTTGGGCCGCCTCTCGGCCGGCGGGCCGGCAGCGTAAGCCGGCAGGTTGACCCAGTCACCTTCCACGAAGATGCTCTTCATGTAGAAGTACGACCGCTGCCATATCTTCACCGACTTGATCAGCGTGATGGGAGGAAATGGATTGTCGCCTCCTGGCCTCTGCACCGCGATGAAGGCGCCGCATTGAGCCGGCACGCCCGCGACGACAGTGCCGAGCTTGGTGTAGAACCCCCCCCCCAAAGCTCTATAGTGGGGAGGACGCCAAGGAAGCCTTCTCACAGTGTGACGAAGGCGGACAGCAGCACCACCGTGTTCGGGGTGAGGTGGTGCGGCTGGAGGTTGTAGAATTCGAGGAAGGCCCGGAAGAAGCCGCTCGCCGGCAGGCCGAGGCCACGCAGGCAGTGCGAGCGGAAGACAACGCGCTCGCCCTCCTCCGGCGCCGGCGAGATCTCCCCTTGTGGCGCAAGGCGAACCCTCACGTAGTCCTGGCTGGGCAGTCGCTGCGTCTGGCGGAGGAAGTCGATGTGGTCTTCATAAATTGTGGAGCCATCCCAGGATCCAGCGTGCGCCATGGGGATGAGTGGTTGACGGACGAACTCGATGGAGACGAACTGCGGCAGCGCTTCGGCGGGGCTCGGGGCACTGCGGCAAGAAGAAGAAGAGGGAGGGAGAGTGGGGTGGAGGGGGCACGGGTGCTTCGCCGCTCCCTCTCCTCCCCCTACTTATAGCCTACGGGCTACGAAGCCGAGGGGGTGGGCGTGGGATAGTGGGATTAACTGTGCCCACGACCCAATGCTCCTGCCTTTACCGCACGGGTACTGCGCGCAATAACTCCGCCTCGGCCGTAGCTGATCCGCTCGCGGCTCGAGGCCCGGTGGTGGCGGGCCCGACCTGTGGTCGCGTCCCGTCACGCGCGTGGGCTGGCAGGCCGACCCGGCTGGCCGGTGCCATGTGGCACGCCCATGACGGGCGGCGCGCAGAGAAGCTTAGCAAGCACGCCACCTCATTCCTACCTACCGATGCATTCGAGATCCCAGAAGGATCCGACTGGACGTATCCGACTCCTGCCGACCGGCTCCCCAGAAGTCGGATGGAGCTTCCTTCAGAGCACCCGGAGGAGGAAACTGTTGAGGCTCCCCGAATCCTCGAACCGTGGCCCAAGCTTCGGGGACTACTGTCGGAGTAATGGGCCACGGGTAGCCTAACCCGAGCCACTGAACCTTTCAAGACAACAGGGCTCGCTGCGCCCCTCAAGACGCCAAGATAGATCTCCGCCTTCTGGCGGCTGGTTGGCCGAGCGGCCGACTGGCCGAAGGAAGCCGAGTTCCAGAAGACGGCATCACGACAGGCCGGCCCCTAGCAGTCGGCCCGTAGCGCCCTCAAAGTCTGCACCCACATCAAGGAAACAAGTCAGGGTATGGCTACAGTGTAGCCCATCCCCCCCGAATCCAGGGCCGGGCGTGGCCACAGTGCCCCGTACAGGCGGAGATCTCCGCACGACGCGACATTGTTGCCTCTCCCCCCCAAACGTCACTCCTGACAGGCAGAGCCCTGTTCCCACGATGGTCTCTCGGTACGGCTTGCAGGCGGCGGGTCCTACCAGGCAGTGATAGCGCTGAAGACGGAGGAAGCCCGCACAGTCGGACCTAAGGGAAGCCGGCTTCCAGCAGGCAGCTTATCCCTCCCTCGTTCCCCGTGCGCCATTAACCAGATGGGGCACGGTGTGGCTATATTAATTGCCCACCAGGCGGCGGGACTGTAGCCACGCTCCCCTGACCAAGCCTGCGTCATTACTATCACGGCTACAGCGATCAGTAGCTGGCAAGACCCGCGAGCGGCGGGAGCGGCCTGTCAGCTACGTACCAGACCAGTCGGCGGGGCCCGCCAGGCGGCGGGCCTTAGCAGCCGGCGGAGAAGCCGGCGGCCGGAGACACTGACAGCCGGGTCCTACACCCGGCAGATTACCAATGTACCCCTGAGAGGGGTAGGCCTATATAAACCCCCCCAGGGCACCCATGCAAAGGGTTCCAACCGGTTAGAATTAGACCCACACCTAGAGGAGGAGAGAGCGTGCCTGCCTTCTTCCACCTCTAGCAAACAGCTCAAGGAGCACCATTGTACCACTTGTGCCTTAGTGACCATGCAGAGACCCCACAGAGCAGGACTAGGGGTGTTATCTCCTAGGAGAGCCCTGAACCTGGGTAAAGTACGCCGGCGTTCGTGTCTACGCCTCATCCCGCCTCCAGGCATCGGCGATGTTCTACTCGCTCCCACCATGATAAGCCATCCATTGGCATATGTCGCACCCAACCCCCGATAGTGGTAAGATGCTATGGCTATTGCTTACAAGCTCTTTGCTCTCTCTTTTTCTTATAAGCTTATTCTTTTTTTGTATGGCCACTTTGCGAAATGCACAAACCAAGATAGCAATTGGGTATATACGGGAACAATCTTGTGACACAAGGGATGATATGATACAAATATGATATGTTATGTATGCAATGGACGGTCTAGATCAATAATGTGCACAAGTAACGTTGCCGGCAATACTCCAATGGCTAGTCTCGATAGGCAAGTGATGCAAAATGGGCTAGGGGTTATCAATGCAATGGAAAGGGAATATACAATGGAGGGATGCCACGATACCAAGATGATATGGAGGTTACCGTCCTTGGTGATGATGAGTGGCGGTAATCTTGATGGAGATATTAAGATGATGGAGACCCATCCCTAAGTAGCCGAAACACCTTAGCAAACGGAAAAACCGCGAACTCAAAATCTCAAATGTCAAATGTCAAAATGGTGGTAGCGGGATGCGGTGGTGGTTGCGGATGCTCAATGGGATTGCGGAAATGTAATGATGGGTTTCGCGAGTAGGCAATGCGAAAATGGAGGGTAAGGTGGTGGACTATACATGGTGTCGGAGTTGGAAGCACGGTCCCTAAGTAGCCTAAATACCTTAGGAGACACAACTCACAACACAAATAAAATTGGGTTAAGTTGGGGGTGGAGGTGTATGGTGGGCAAGCCTATGCGGAAGTTATGGTGGTGGTTGATGAAGAAGCATCCATCCCTAAGTAGCCTAGACAGCTTAGTAGACTCAAATCACTCCTCAAGGAACCACTAATACGATGGGGAACAAAATTGGTTAGGTTGCGGAAGTCGGTGGTGGTGTAGCAGATGATGTGGTAGAAGCCCTAGGCAAAGATGCCAAAATTCCCAAAATTTGATGGAGTAAAATGATGTTGGTGGTATTTTTGTGGGAAGGGGGATGTCAAGAGCTTCAAAACGAGCTAAAGAATGTCAAAATTGGAGTTCAGATGAATTAGTTACGGCCGAAATAAGAATCAGCCGAAGTCTGAAACTACAGGTTACGAACGTCCGTAAAAGGACGAATGTCCGGTCGTCGGACGTCCGGTCGGGCTCAAAAATCCGTAAATTTTGTTCTGTTGGCTGGTTTAGGTTGTCCGGTAAGTTGCGGATGTCCGGTCATTCGGGAGGCTCCGGACGTCCGTAAAAACGTCGGTCGTCCAGTCGGTCGGGGTCAATGCAAGATGCGAGTTTCGGGACGCGGTTTTGGGTGGACAATGGAGATTTTGGGGTCAAAATTGATGAGATTTCGTGGATGGAAAGTGGGGAAAATTGGGGAGATGCTAGATCCACTTGAAACCAAGCAAATCCATGGATCAAATCCAACAAAACTACATCACACCAACAAATCACAAAAAATATTGGGGCTATTTTTGGGTGGGGATTTTCGAAATTGGGGAAGAACACAACAAAATCAAGCTAGAAAACAAAGAGGGGAGGCTCCGAAATCGTGATCAACGTGGCTCATGATACCAAGATGATGTAGGGTAGAACCCAAGATGGCCGATCTTTCATGAAAGGAGCGGATCCCGCAAAGAACACGAAGAACATGAGGGGAAACACAAGAGAATCACTCAAACCAACAAGAACGATCACACATGTGCGAGATCCTCGAAACACAAAGAGAGATACACGATCCAAAGTCAACAAAGGACGATACAAGAGGTAACCGGTTCTTCTCCGTGAGGAGGTCTTGAATCCAGGAGGGGATTTTCCAGTGAGGGGTCTAGAATCCAAGGTGGATCTTCTCCGTAGAGGCCGCGGTCTCTCTCGTGGAGTAGATCCATATGGATGAGCGAGGCTCTAGCTCACAAATGAGCTATCACAATGCTAACCCTAACTAGGAGGAGGTGGAAGAGTATATATAGTCTAGGTCCACGAAGGGCTAAGTGGGGGATACATGGGCCTTGGACCGATACTCTGCGCACAGACAGGCGTCGGTTGTTCGACGGGTACCGGACATCCAGTCGCTCGCGAGGGCCCTGTCGTCCGGTACTTGTCAGACGTCCGGCGTTTTGGCTCGGGATAGCTAGCACCGGATTTCTGGAAGTGGCCGTTCTTCTGGTCGCTGGTCATCCGGTGGTGTCGGACATCCGCTCGTTTGGCTCGGGCTTCCGGCTCTGGATTTCCATAGACGTTCGGACGTACGGTCGTTGGAGGGGGGTCGGACGTCTGGTAAGGACTGGTCGTCCGGCGGCTGTAGCCTCCGGGCAGCTCCTTCTCTTGTTCGTCGCGCTTGGTGTTCTCGCCGTCTTGTCCATGGTCTTCCTCTTGGTTCTTGGTCATGCATAGCACACATGTTTGAGGTAGTAGCCATGTCTCACACGTGGAAAGTGACGATACAGAGAGGAGCGAGTTCACCTTGTGTTCGATGGCGTATGTTCGAGGTATCGTCGTTTGTCCTCTTGGGGCTTGGAGAGTAGTCGGAGTGTACATGGGGACGAATGTGGGATGCTCTGCATTAGCCGGTCTTTAATTTGTTAGAGTAATGTTCAGGTCAGCTAGCTCTGTTTAATTGTTGAACTTGCTCGATTAAGAAGTGTGGGTGTGCTGTAGTCTCCTTTGTGTATCCAAATTATGCAATGACGTGGATTACCATTGTAACCAACTAACCATGGAAATTCGAACCAAAACTTTTGACGTTCAAACTCATCACACATGGGTTAAGCTATCTGAATCATTTGTGATGTCCACATATCGTACACAATTCTGAATAAGGGACCGTGTCTGATGACACTTTGCGCGCCAGTTTTTTGGCTGAAGCGATTTCAAATTTTTGGCTTCCGCGGAAATATCTACCTCCCCGCCCCCTCCCACTTACCAAAAGCCACATTTCCCCTCTTTATGCCTTCCTTTCCAAGTTGAAACCTTCACTCCTTGCTTGCAGCGTCGCCGCCTCCTCGCCAGTAACCCTCCTTCACGTTGCTTGGCCTCCTCTATCTAGGCAGGTAATCCACACCCGACCCCCATCCTCCTCCTCCTCCCTCCACATCCCACATGCCCTGACCGCCGGCGCGAGCACGACACCTTCCACCCAAATCACCGACCCCGCCACCAAATAAGCGCCGGCCTAAGCCATGGTGCATGCAGTATAGCCAGGACCTCGAGGAGCATTTGGCAGCGGAGAAGCAAATCGCAGCCGCATGCGTGGATGAGGTCGCAATGGCTGTCATTCGTGCCGACCACCAGATCTTGGAGGAGCACCTTGCCAATTGCTAGGTACGCCGGTTAAACATGCTCGGTTTACCCGTTGCGTGTGCTGCTCCTGCCTTTCCTTCACAAAATCTAGTGAATTGTGCTATCTAATTTCACGATGCAATCTGTTGCTCTAGTGTATATGTTCTATATGTCATGCAGTGTGGTGCTCACTTATTAACTGTTTTGTTAATTAGTTGTCGTCTTCAGTTAACTATTTTGTTCAATTCTGCAAATGTGATGTTCAATTCTTCAGGCTGCAATTTTTTATTGTCTTCCATGTGAGAAATAAATCGAATTTATATTTACAAAATTGTGGGTGCATTCTGCCATTGTATACCATGTGAGGAATAAATTGAATTTGGCTGTAGTAAATACATGAGAAACAAATACAATTGCTACAATTGGCTGTAGTTAACTGTTTGGTTAACTCTCTGATTTTCTATTAGGAGTATGTTATATTGTGCAATGTGGTGCTCAATTAATGTTTGGTTCATTTGTTGTGGTGTTTAGTTAACTTCTTGGTTCAATGTTATATTGTGCAATGTGGTGCTCAGTTAATGTTTGGTTCATTTGTTGTGGTGTTTAGTTAACTTCTTGGTTCAGTTCTGCAATGTGATGTCCAATTGTCGTGGGTAGAATTTTGTATTGGTGTGCATGTGAGGAATAAATCGAAATTGGCTGCACTTAATACATGAGAAACATATACAAGTGCTATATTTCCTAGTTCTTAATCATGCTTGGTTTGGGTTAATGGGTTTTCCGTGTGGCTTTAATTAATGGGACATTTACATCTATGCCCCTAATTTGCACCCACTCTCAGATTTACCCCTAATTTCAATGCCTGCTCAAATTTGCCCCTCCGCCGTTAGGTGCACTTACAGAAATACCCTTCTATGCCGTTACCGTCCGGCCAAAGCAGGTCAAAGCCGGTCAAAGGGCTTTGACCGTCTTGAAAAAATAGCAAAAAAATTCTAAAAAATCTGAAAATTTGTGGGATCAAAGATACTCAGGTTTGCAAGGTGCGTGAAATTTTTCATGCTGTTTGTATATTACAGGAGCTCGTGTCAAAGGAAAAACAATAAATATGTAAGCCTATGAACAGAAATTCAAAAAAATAGCAAGAAAATTCAAAAAAATATGAATTTTTTTGGCATTAAAGAGGCGCGAGTCTGCAAGCTGCGTGCAAATTTTTGTTGTGTTTGGACATTGGAGGGGCTTGTGCAGAAAAAAACAAAATTTGGCTCGGGAAAAAACTTGGGAAAAAATGACTATGTTGTTTTTCCTTGCAAGAGCTCCTCGCATTTCATTTGATCACAAAAACTTGCAAGTACCTTGTGCACCCAAGCCACTTTGATGCCAAAAAATTTCATATTTTTTTAAATTTTCTTGCTATTTTATTTCAAATTTATTGTTCACAAGCGTGCAGATTTTTAAATTTTCTTGCTATTTTAATTAATCTAATGAATCTGCAATGTGCTTATTTTTCATCAACATATTTTACTGATAGCATGCGAACCCTTACTTAACCTAGTGACTAACTACCTTATATGTGTTGCAGGCTCTGTTGGAAAAGGCAGTGCCTAGGAGGCGCTTAGGCACGCCTAGGCGCTAGGCAATGGCCAAACGCCTCGCCTAGGGCATAAGCAGAACTCTAGGTAGAGCAAGTAAGAAATTGTCTACCCAGGTGAGAAATCATGCCATATTGCACTGATATACCAAAATGGGACATATTCCAATCGTAGTAGTTGGTAGTTAACATAATTATATACCATGAATTAATAAAATACATATATAATAACCACATATGCACCCTGATAGTAAAAATTATATAACCGCCTAGGCTGCGCCTAGGGCGCTTAAGCACCGCATAAGCACTAGGCGAAGGCCAGCCGCCTCGCTTACGCCTACCACTTTTTCCAACCTTGTTGCAGGGAAACAATGGGAAGCGCTGAGGTTTACAATTGAGGTTAGCACGTGCATGGTCCATTGTCTAATAACACATTATCATGCAATTGCAGGAACCATTCTAATATTTTGGTTTTTAACAATTTGGTCTTGCACATGTAGGTCCTGCTGTCAGAGGTTTTGACCCATTGTTTGACCCTTTTTGCATATGGGGAAATGAGTTGTCCATGAATATCAATCAAGTCAAGAACCTCAAAAAGATTGTTAGGATAAAGAAATTTGCGACAAAAAACAACAAGATCTTTGTCTGCACAATGAAGAAGACATCAGTTCACTACAAGATGGTACTAACTATTATACCTTGCCTTTTTTATTCCTTTGCCCCATTTCCAATATAGAGAAGATATTTATGCACATCCTTGTTTTCAGGCCTTTCCAAAGCAGTTCACTGATGATTACCTCTCAAACCACCTCTATGGTCAGGAGGCGAGGAAGGTTTTCATACAACACCCACAACTCAATATTGAAGTGTTCCTGAAGAGGTCGAAGGACAGACGGTCAATCATCCACAGGCACTGGCCTAAAGTTGCAAAGACCTTCAACATGAATGAAGGCTCAATATTCGCCTTCCGCTTCAGCAGTTTTCCAGATGAGATGCATCTGTCTATATACCATCTATGATGCTACATGTTGAAGGTCCTACATGTTGCATGTGGAACTTGCTGCTGGTGCAGTTGTGTAATGGGGTAGCTGAGTGCTGAAGCTATATCATGTTGTACTCTAATGTATTTCAATTATGAAATTCTGCTTCCCTAGTATGTAAATGAAATATATTGTGTGCTTAATATGAATGTCAATTAGATTAATAAATGGATTATTAATAATAGGGAAATTAGCCTGCTAATGGCGAATTAGCCTGCTAATTGGGTTTTGATATTGCAAACGGTTGTTGAAAAAATACCATGGGCGATGACCTCAGGCAACGCACACAGTTTCTAGGATTAAACCGTGTTAGATCAATGAACAATCACACACGACTTTCTCTTGAAAACTATTTGCGTTAGGCCACCTTGTGCAAACGTTTACCACATAAAAAGTGTGTGTCATGGACAGCCTTTGCCACATAGTTTCTTCTATGGACCTTGTGTGCTACATTCAATAATGCAAATGATTTAGTGGGAAAAATTGTGTGTGATGTACCTGTGAACGGAAATGTTTTCCTCGGAGCGACTGTGTGGGGTGTGCATACGAACGGAAACGTTTAGTGGGGACTGACTGTGTGGGATGTACTTGCGACCGGAAACAATTTCGCCGTATAATTGTATTTTTAGCTCTACTGTATGTATTTCCGTATTTGAGTGCTCGACGGCCACACGCGACCTCATTTTGCCGAACGTGTGTGCGAGGAGGGCATATCCTCGACGGTTTTTGGGTCATGTGGGAAGGACCCCCCATATCGCCCACACTCACTTGGCGACGGTTCCAAATGCCCTTGCGGAAAGTGGGAAAAAACCTTTTGTTTAGGACCGACGCGCACTAGTGCATAGCTATAAGTGAATGCTATAGATGACAGAACACGAATATATATATATATATATATATATATATATATCAGACAAACTCAACATTGTGAAGATAAACCTTGAAGTTAAAATAATGTTGAAGACAAATCAAATGCGAAGACTATGTAATTATGATGCCACAAGAAATCCTTCGAAGATATTGTGGTGGTGGCGTTACCCACCGTATAGGAAGTATTAGACCCGGACACGGCACACAATTATCATGGCGATCCGAAGACAAATTCCGCGTTAATGTATTCACACTTAGAGTGTATGTCTTCATTGATTGAAGATATATGTTACTTCGTCTGTTGCACATCTAAGTCATCAATATGCATAAGCGTTAGGATGTGTGTCCAACCACAGGACATTTGAGGATTCTAAGATATTTAGCTCGCGCCACAGCTTGCAAAAGCTTTTGTCATCCAAGAGTTGGGGTGTAAGCCAAATATCGAAGAATTCGCTTCACAGCTAAGTGATGCGACTCCTTTGGTGCCGCTTGGAATCGGGCACACATGCAAATGCTAAGCATTATATCTGGCCTAGATGCACATAGATAGAGTAAAGAACCAATCATGGAGCGGTATACCTTTTGATCGAACTCTTTACCATTGTCATCGGGGCCCAGATGACTTTTGGTTGGCATTGACGTCATGTATCCTTTGCAGTCTTGCATTCCAAACTTCTTCAGGCAATCTTTGAGGTATTTCTCTTGAGATATGAAGATGCCATTGCTCTGCTGATGAATTTGTAGACCGAGGAAGAATTTCAGCTCACCCATCACGGACATCTGATATTGCTCTTGCATCATGTGCCCAAACTCATCACTGTATTTCTTGTCAGTGCAGCCGAAGATAATGTCATCCACATAGATCTGGCACACAAACAGTTCACCATCGTATGTCTTTGTGAAGAGAGTGGGATCTAGGGAACCAGGTTTGAAGCCTTTTCTCTTCAGGAAGTCTTTGAGTGTGTCATACCAAGCGCGAGGGGCTCATTTGAGGCCATACAGTGCCTTATTGAGCTTGTATACCATGGAAGGATGTATTGGGTCTTCAAAGCCAGGTGGTTGTGCAACATACACTTCTTCTTCAATCTTGCCATTGAGAAAAGAACTCTTCACATCCATTTGGTACAGGAGGATGTTATGATGGTTGGCATAGGCTAGTAGTATGCGAATAGCTTCAAGCCTAGCCATCGGAGTAAATGTTTCATCCAAGTCAATCCCTTCAACTTGAGTGCATCCTTGAGCAACGAGACGAGCCTTGTTTCTGACAACTTGACCATGCTCATCTTGTTTGTTGCGATAGATCCATTTGGTGCCAATTATGTTGTGCTTGCGAGGATCAGGACGCTTGACCAATTCCCACACACTTTTTAGCTCAAACTGTTGAAGCTCTTCTTGCATAGCTTGAATCCATTCAGGTTCCATGAAGGCTTCAGCAACTTTCTTTGGTTCAGATATAGAGACAAATGCAAAGTGCCCACAGAAATTTGCTAACTGTGTTGCTCTTGAACGAGTGAGCGGACCAGGTGCATTGATCATATTGATTATCTTTTCAATCTGCACTTCATTTGCAACACGAGGATGTATTGGACAAAGACTTCGGTCTTGTTGATCATTGTCTTCATTGTCTGCATTGACTTCAGGTTGTGCATTATCTTCAGCTTGATTAGGTGCAGAAATGATGAGTTCTTCTTCAGCCTGAGCCTCTGAAAGTATGATTTCTCCAGTAACCATAAGCTTGATGGATTCACTTGGTGAGACTTCATCTAGCATATTTGGCAGGTGCTCTCTTTGCAAGCCGTTAGTTTCATCGAACCGCACATCCATAGTTCCAACCACTTTATAGTGAAAGAGGTTGAAGACTCTGTAGGAGAGTGAATCCTTTCCGTAACCAAGCATAAAACCTTCTTGTGCTTTCGGTGCAAATTTTGAAGTGTGATGCAGATCCTTGATCTAGCACCTAGCACCAAACACTCTGAAGTACCTTACGTTTGGCTTCTTACCAGTTAATAGCTCATATGATGTCTTCTTTAGAAGCTTTTGAAGATAAACACGGTTGATGACGTGGCATGCAGTATCAATGGCTTTAGGACAGAACTTCCTTGGAGTCTTGTACTCGTCAAGCATCGTCTGAGCCATCTCAATGAGGGTTCTGTTCTTGCACTCCACGATGCCATTCTGCTGAGGTGTGTATGGATATGAGAACTCATGAGTGATGCCCAATGTATCAAGATAGGTGTCGAGGCTGGTGTTCTTAAAATCCGTGCCGTTGTCACTTCTAATGTGCTTGATCTTGATGCCATAGTTCATCATGGCACAATTGGAAAATCGTCTGAAAACATCCTGCACTTCACTCTTGTAGAGAATTATATGTACCCAGATATATCTTGAGTAATCATCAATAATAACGAAGCCATAGATGCAAGCAGTGGTAGTAAGAGTAAAGTAGTGAGTAGGGCCGAATAGGTCCATGTGAAGCAGCTTGAAGGGACGTGATGTCCTCATGATTGTCTTCGAGGGATGCTTGGCCCTCGTCATCTTTCAAGCTTCGCAGGCACCACATAGATGATCCTTCTTGAACTTGACACCCTCGATGCCTACGACATGCTTCTTCTTCGCAGGAGTGTACAAGTTCCTCATGCCAGCATGCCCTAGCCTCCGATGCCAGATCCAGCACTATGAAGCTTTTTCTAGAAGACATACGGCCAATTGTGGTCCTGCTGAGAAATCTACCATGTACAAATCGTCCTTTCGATATCCTTCAAAGACCAGAGATTTGTCATATTCCATAAGCACAAGGCAACGATATTTTCCAAATATCACAATCATGTTCAAGTCACAAAGCATTGAGACAAACATTAGGTTGAAACCAAGGGATTCAACAAGCATGACTTTATCCATGTGCTGATCCTTTGAGATTGCAACTCTACCAAGACCCAATACCTTGCTTTTACCAGTGTCAGCAAATGTGATGTGACTCTTGTCAAATGGACGTAAGGTTGAGTCCATGAGAAGACTTCGATCATTAGTCATGTGGTTAGTGCATCCACTGTCCATAATCCACTCAGAAGCCTTTGGTATCGTACCCTACAGTGTAGTTAGGGGGATAGGCTTCACCAAGTGAAATGTGAAGCATAAACATTTGACGAACAAGCATATTATCAAAGTGCAGTTAGGGGGTTAGGGCAGATAGGATGACTGTCGAGAAATCCAGGAATAAAATACATAGTAAGACCAATTTGGCATTTTATCTTGTGCCCCACAAGATGTTTAAGGTCCCCATCATAAGCATCAGACGCATTTGATTTCAGGCTGGAGACCTTTCCCTGCAAAAGAGAGTTAATTTTTCTTAGCCACCCACATCCTGAGGGGTGGCTTCGAAGTAATAAGTCTAAGTGCAGCATCTGAGAACATTGGCTTTGGAGCCCTAGAAAATAGCCTTGTAGGAGGTGAATAATACTCATAAGAATAATCAGAGTAGTTCTTGCTCTTATGAACATGGCAGTTTGATGAAACGCACTCATATTCATAGGCCTGAGTATGGTTTCCCTACAAAACATTGGTGTCAGGGTGACTCTGGTGAGTCCTCTGTCTATATGAAGCCTTTGAACCATATGAAGCCTTTGGTCTGGGGTTTGTCTTCCTCCCAGGTGGTGTCATGATGACATTCACCTAAAGATTCTCAAGACAACTTTTGGGTACCTAGATCTTCTTCAAAGGTGGTCCATTCCTGCAGTTAGTACCAATATACCTGGCAAACACTTCACCATTGTGATTCTTCAATAGTTTATAGTTTGCATCAAAGGATTCATCAGTGATAATCGGGTTAGCATAAGTGCAACCAGATAAAGTATATGGATCCACTGAAGGTCCCTTTGCAGCAACCCATGTGGTTTTGGGGTACTGCTCAGGCTTCTAGTAAGAACCATCAGCATTCATTTTCCTCTCGAACCCTACACCCTCTTTCCTAGGCTTTCGGTTCAGAATCTGTTTCTTGAGGACATCACATAGTGTCTGATGCCCTTTGAGACTTTTTTACATTCCTGTCTCAAGCAAAGTCTTCAACCTAGCATTCTCATCAGCAATAGTAGCAGCAGTAGAACATCCAGCAACAGAGACAACATTATCACGCTCAAGACATTTTAGACATGGTGGTTCAAATCCTTCCTGAGAGGAACTGATCTGTTGAGCATGGAGTGAATCGTTCTCCTTTTGAAGATCTTCATGAGCCGTTCTCAAGATCTCACGCTCTTGCTTCCTTTGAAGATAATCATAGGAGAGCTTTTCATGAGTAGTTGAGAGCGTTTCATGACGACTTTCAAGTTCTTCATACTTAACATGAAGATTTTTAATGTCTTCTATTAAGGACTGTGATCGGGTCATTTCTGCGTCCAAAAGGTCATCGCTTTTATCTAGCAATTTTTGAATATGTTCCATAGCATTCTGTTGCTCAGTTGCAATTTTAGCAAGTGTTTTGTAGTTAGGTTTAGATTCACATTCAGAGTCATCTTCACTTGATGTTTGAAAGGAAGCATCGCGTGAGTTTACCTTGGCACCACGTGCGATGAAGCAGTAGGTGGGAGCAGAGTCATCCTCATCATTAGCATCAGCGTTGGTGTCGAGGCCATTGTCTTTAGTGTTGAAAATGGACTTGGCGACGTATGCTGAAGCTAGAGCCAGGCTTGCCACACCTGAATCAGATTCCTCTTCAGACTCCACCTCCGCCTCCTCAGATGCAGACTCCTCCTCTGAATCCATCTCCTTGCCAACAGACGCATGAACCTTGATGGATGAGCTCTTCTTGTGTGATGAAGACTTCAACGAAGACTTGGAGGAAGACTTTGAAGATTTCTTCTTCTTCTTCTTCTTCTTCTTCTTCTTCTTGTCATCAGAATCATATTCCTTGCTCTTCTTCATATTATTGTTCTCATTGTCCCATTGTGGACATTCAGAGATGTAGTGACCAGGTTTCTTGCACTTGTGGCACATTCTCATCTTGTAGTCACGGGAGGAAGCTTCATCATTTCTTGAGCTGGATCTCGAAGACTGTCTGAAGCCTTTCTTCTTGGTGAACCTCTGGAACTTCTTCACCAGCATGGTAAGTTCCTTTCCAATGTCATTAGGATCCTCAGAACTGCAGTCAGATTCTTCTTCAGATGAGAAACAACCTTTGCCTTCAAAGCACGAGTTCGGCCATAGTTGGGACCATAGATATCTCTTTTCTTAGATTGTTGGAACTCATGTGTGTTGAGCCTCTCAAATATTTCATACGAATCGAGAGTCTTGAAGTCAGGGCGTTCTTGAATCATCAGGGCCAGGGTGTCGAATGAGCTATCGAGCGATCTCAGAAGTGTCTTTGACGATTTCATGCTAGGTGATCTCATTGGCGCCGAGTGCACGAAGCTCATTGGTAATATCAGTGAAGCGATCAAACATGACCTGGACATCCTCATTCTCATTTTTATTGAAACGGTTGAAGAGGTTGCGGAGAACACTGATTATTGAGTTTCTCTGGGTCGAGACGCCTTCGTTGACCTAGGAGAGCCAGTCCCAGACTAGCTTTGCAGTTTCCAGAGCACTAACATGACCATACTGTCCTTTGGTCAGATGACCACAGATGATGTTCTAGGCAGTCGAGTCAAGTTGAATGAACCTCTTGACATCAGCAGTAGTGAAACCTTCACCGACCTTGGGAACATGATGCGGAGCATCCTATGATCATCCCCATGTACACTCGAGCATATGCCATTAGACACAAGGTGAACTCGCTCCTTTCTGAATCTTCCCTTTCCGCATGTAAGACATGGATGGTACTTCAAACGCGGACCTTGTGCATACTCAGGTACACCCGAGGAGACCATGGAGAGCCCAAGGACCAAGGCCAAGCGTGCACGGAAGTGAAGGAAGGAGAAGGAAGAAGGGCCAGCTGCTACAGCGGCCGGACATCTGGCCTGAGCCCCGGAAATCCGGCATCGGCCATCCAGAGAGCACCGCAAAGGTCCACCGCAGCCTGGACATCCGGCCATCACCTCAGACATCCGGCTCCTCCCGAAGCCCAGACATCCGGCCCCTTCGCCCGAAAATCCGGCCCCTCCATCAGTGAATGCATCTGGAAGACCCAGGCCAGACCGGACGTCCGGCCCCTCCCGCCCGAACATCCGGCCCGTCCCGAAGCCCCGGACATCCGTCCCCTAGCCCGGACATTCGGCCCCTGCCTGCGCGCAGAGAACAGGCCAAGGGCCCATGTATCCTCTCCCACTTACCCCTTCGTGGACCTAGACTATATATACTCCTCCACCTCCTCCTAGTTAGGGTTAGCATTGTGATAGCTCATTTGAGAGATAGAGCTTCGCTCATCCATATCGGATCTACTCCACGAGAGAGACAGCGACCCCTCTATGGAGAAGATCCACCTTGGATTCAAGACCCCTCACGGGAAGATCCCCTTGTGGATTCAAGACCTCCTCACGGAGAAGAACCGGTTACCGTGTATCGTCCCTTGTTGACTTTGGATCTTGTACCTCTCTTTGTGTTTCAAGGATCTAGCACATGTGTGATCATACTTGTTGGTTTGAGTGTTCTCTTGTGTCCGCCTCGTGATTTTCTCCTCGTTTCCCTCCTTGTGTTCTTCGTGTTCATCGCGGGATCCGCTCCTTTCGTGAAAGATCGGGCCACTAGGGTTCTACCCTACATCATCTTGGTATCATGAGCGACGTTGATCATGAATTTGGAGCCCCTACCCTCTTTTTCTAGCCTTGTTTTGCTTGATTTCGTCCTAAATTCGAAAATCCCCACCAAAAATAGCCCCAAATTTTTTTGTGTTTTGTTTGTTTGATGATGTTTTGTTGATTTTGATCCATGGATTTGCTTGGTTTCGAGTGGATCTAGCATATCCCCAAGTTTCCCCACCTTCCATCCACGAAATCCATCCAATTTTGCCCCCCAAATCATCTATTTCCGCCCCAAATCGAGTTTCAAAGACCAAATCCCGATCTGGAATCTTCGGGCCGGACATTCGGGCCTCAGGCCGGACATCCGGGCCCCAAGCCAGACATCCGGCTCCTGGAGCACCAAATCTGCTCGGTTCTGGACAGACAGCCCCGGAAATCCGGGCTCCACCCCGGACATCCGGCCCCTGGGATTTCAGCCTTCCCCGTTTCACCGTTTTGTCCATAACTAATTCATCCGGAGTCCGATTTTCGCGTTCTTTAGCTCGTTGAAAAGTTCTTGACACCCCCTTCCAACAAAAATACTACCATAACCATTTGACTCCATCAAATTTTTGGAACTTTGGCATCTTTGCCTAGGGCTTCCACCACAACCTCCGCATAACCACCACTGACTTTCGCAACCTAACCAATTTTGTTCCTTATAGCATTTGTGGTTGCTTGAGTAGTGATTCGAGTCTCCTAAGGTGTTTAGGCTACTTAGGGACAGTTGATTCTTCATCAACCACCACCACCACCATAACTCCCACATAGGCTTGCCCACCATAAACTTCCACCACCCCAACTTAACCCAATTTTGTTGTGTTGTGAGTTGTGTCTCTTAAGGTGTTTCGGCTACTTAGAGACCGTGCTTCCAACTCCGACACCATGTATAGTACACCACCTTACCCTCCTTTTCTGCATTGCTTACTCCGCAACCCATCATTGCCATTCTGCAATTCCATTGAGCTCCCGCTTCCACCATTTTGACATTTGACGTTTGAGATTTTTAGTTCGCGGTCTTTCCGTTTCCTAAGGTGTTTCAGCTACTTAGGGACGAGTCTCCATCATCTTGGTATATCCATCAAGATCACCGTCACTCATCATCGACACGGACGGTAACCTCCATATCATCTTGGTATCGTGGTATCCCTCCATTGTATATTCCCTTGCCATTGCATTGTTAACCCCTAGCCCATTTTGCGTTACTTTCCTATCGAGACTAGCCATTTGAGTATTGCCGGCAACGTTACTTGTGCACATTAGTGGTCTACACCATACATTGCATACATACCATATCATATTGGTATCATATCATCTCGTGTGCCTCAAGTTTGTTCCCGATTATACACAATTGCTGCCTTGGTTTGTGCATTTCACAAAGTGGCCATATACAAAAAAAGAATAAAGCTTTTAAGCAAAAGATAAAGAGCAAAGAAGCTTGTAAGCAAGTGCCATAGCATCATACCACATTGTCATATCCGATCATCTTGGATCATACCACCGGAACATCATATACATAGTATACTTGGGATAGAAGTTCATACATTTTGCATCTTATAGGTTGTGCACAAGTGTCGTATCCGCCTATTGAGAAATCGTGCTAGCGTCTCTCTAGAGTTGTGCACAAGAGCATTTTCCGTGGATTCCACATTTTGAGCTCATTCCTTGGTTGCACGACCCCATTTATCTATCTGTGTGTGTGTTTCCGTGTGCCACATATTGCTATTGGTCTACTTGTTTCACTTGCAAATTTTTGAATCTCTTTCAACATTATTGACTCTTGCTAACATTTTGCATTAAATTTTTGTGCCACTATACTCACCGAGCTCCACCATAAGCCTTATTTGTGTAGGTGTTAGAAACCAACAAGAATTGGTACCAATTGTGCTATTTCCTTGTCCACATTGGAGTGATCATTGATCCACTTTCAACTTTGGTCAAGGTACATTTGGTATTCATTCTTCTCTTTCTACACTCACATTTTTCTCTTGGAGTGATGGATAGGCAAGGCATTTCATCTCCGGTCTTCGACAACAATGACGGCATGAACAACTACATCACCAAAGAGTCAATCTTCGATCTACAACGAAAAATGCAAGGCGCACAATCAAGATTGCGAGAGAGCATCGAGAACCTCTCCATTGACATCCGCCACTCCGAAGTGAGGAAAAGGGACTACATCGACAACAAGCTTTCCACACAAAAGGAGGAGCAAGATGCAAGGATGGAGGAGATTCGAACCTTGTTGATCAACAGTTCTTCCCCTTCATCATCCTCAAGGCGGCGACATTCGAATCACAGTCTTCGGAGCGCAAAAATGATGCAAGCGCAAGTCGTCCACGACCACATCTCCATGGCGACCACCATCACGTTCGTGATCCACCTCGTCATGAAGGGCAAGTCACCTCCAAGCAACATGTGCACGACGACGAACAACATCTACTACAAGCTCAAGTGCGACAACGCCAACATCATCATGACGATGCTCACCAAGCGCAAATGCACAAGTCCAAACAAGCCCTACTTCACGCCAAGTCCAAACTTCATGAGCACAAGAGAAGACCGCTAGACGAGCACCACCAAGATGGCGCTACGGCTACTACCACCACCACTTTGGCATCTTTGCCAAGTGCTAGCAAGGCATCTTCGCCTCTGGACATACGGCATCTTCGCCTACTTCCCATGAGTTCGCCTACATAGACATCTTCATCAACGAGGCAACCACCTACAAGCGAGTGGGACACTTCCAGCTTCGGAAGCCCCTCAAGGAAGATGGCCGAGCATGGGAATTTCCCTTCGGTCATGGAGACGAGCTATGAGGTGACACATCATATGGACCTCCTACAACAAGACGGCGACAAGAAGGTCGAGCTAGGGCCATCCCCTTCAACCACGGCGACGAGCATGAAATTCTTCAACTACATGAGGATGGCACCCCAAAAGGAATCATTCTCCGAGACAAGCTATGAGACCGCACATGAGACCTTATATTTGGTCTTAGAGGAGAGTGATGATGTGCCATCTTCGGCCTTCATCCACGGCTACGACCATGACATGATTGAGCTTGGAGACATTTGCACCTACATCTCTCCGACACCCATATGCCATGAGATGCCCCAATTGCCATGTGAGGAAAGCCACCAACACATGAGTGACATGAGTGACTCCACCATACATGACATTGAGAGCATTTCCTATGAGAGGATGAGTGCGACCACCACTAGCCCCACACTTGAGAGCATCCAAGAGGGAGGGAGTGAGCCATCACACTTAGTGAGTGAGGTAGTTGACATGGCACGTGAGGCCACTATGTTTTCTAACAACTTAACCTCTACTCCGAGTGTGTTTTCTTTGGTGCTAGGTCTCCTACATGACGACACGCCTATCCTCGACGAGTCCATACCTACAACGACGACGTTGGCCATGGTGGACGATGATGCACCCCCCACATGGTTCCATCAAGATGAAGATGACCACGACTTGGTCTTCGACACCTCACCTACAACACATGAGCGATGCTCCAAAGGTAACATAGGTGATGGTGCTTCTCTTGTCCCACTAGGGGACTATTTTATGAATGATTGCTTGCATGATGTTGACACACCTATACCCATGCTTCATGCTAGTGCGACTTCTTCATGTCATGACTTACCTATTTATGATGAATATGATGACGAGCATGTCGAGTTGCCTAGTTGTGATGCTATGCTCCATAGGATATCATGTGAAAATTCTTTTGGTCACATCATGTTTGACAATCCATTACCTTGTCATATGCTATGAGTGAGATATCCCATATTGCATCATTTCAATCTCAACATAGTGACTATGCATGCCCCATTACCATAAATCCCATTTGCACTTATGGCATAGATGACGAGATGATGGTCATTGGCTTTTGTTTCTCTTGCGATGATATTGCTATGCTTCCTTTACATGATTTGCGCAATTCATCTACTATGCCATGCCATGATCACATTCTTCCAAATATGCATTGTTTGGTATATTGTCAATCTTCTTCGTGTGATGTTTCCATTAATGCTCATGAGGAGACCCCCATAGTTTCCTCATACATATTAGGAGATTTTGATGCATTCCATACATTGCATGATTCTCATAATTGCTTGCACCGTATGCATTCCATGAATAACAATGCTCTACATATTTCTTGTGATGCATTACACAATTTGAGTCTCCATTATGCTATACATAACAACAAACCTATCATGATGGATGACATGTTTCTATATCACGCATCTCATTTATTCGAGCATTGGATATTTTGTGCTAACCAACACAAGAACGTGCGCATCATGATGGATGATGTGTACATCTACCACGCACACACAATTTTCCCTTTGTCTTTGTTTTGTGTACGTACTCACGTATACTCGTCAACCTCTCAATCCCAAGAGTTGACGAAACGAGCTCTTGAGAGCAAAGATGACTTGGGATCCCGAGAACTATCCTTCCCACTGCTCTCTTCGTGCAACGACTACGCGCATCTCTCTCACTTGGCTCTCACACGGCTATGGGCTATATAATGCTCTCTTGCTCATTTTACCGTGTTCACTTTGCATGTTATGCTTGCTTCTATTCCTTTGCCATGCAATTGTGACCCTTGCTTGCATCTACCCATGATTCACAATTATGCTACTCCTATGTGTATTTGCATGCTTGGTGGAGATCATTGTTACTATTGCCATGTTTATCATGTGCCTCATGCTATTGATGCTATTTTGCTCATATCTTGCTTTCTTGCTTGTGCTATGTCATGTGAATTATTCATGTCCACCATTTGCACACATGACATGTTTGACATGATTCCCTCTAGTATGTTGCATCTTCGCACTACTAGCTCACACTACTTGATTTCTATGATTGCTTGCTTTGTTGCATCACCCATGTTCCTTTCTTACTCGCTTTCTTGGGTTGATGACATATATGCTCGTGCCTCTCACTTGATACATCTTTTTCATTGTCGCTTGCCTCCAATTGTTGCATCTATTGATCGACGAGACTTGGACACTTTACTTGTGATGCATGCTTGCTTGATTGAGCCTATTGTATTTGGTTGTTCTTGCATCATCATATGCCTCCATACTATGAAGTGCTCCCTTGTCCTTTCTTATGATGAGCATGATGCATACACTTGTTGGGTATTTTACCACACGAATGATAGGTTTTTCATCTCCGCTAACCTCATTTGTTTTTCCAAGTGTTTGTCATGTTCTTTCATGTTGAAGGATTCACAAGGCGATACCGTCATGACACAATTTGGTCATGTGAAGGCATACACGATGTGCAACACCAACATTTGCGAGAATCTCCTAAAGGTGAACTCTTTCCCTTTGAGCCATCCTCAAATATGCATATTGGATGGGTCACTCTTTCATTGTTGTTTCCTTCTTCTTGTCTACATGTTACATCTATTGGATGGAGGACCAACATTGGAGATGGAACCCATGGACCTTCAAGTTGAGGAGCGCTCCGACTTATTGGATGCACCTTCGAACCACCACTCATGCCACGACATCGAGCATTGCTATACCAACACCTCCATATTTGTTGATTGTGTTCACACATGTCATGCTCGATGGACATATCATACACATGACAAATTTGCATCTTATGCATGGATTGACTCACATCATGATTGCCTTGTTGCATCTTGTATTCCCATGGCGTCCATGATATATGAGCTTGTGCATTTCCTTAGCAAATTTGTTGTGATCTTACTTGATGGCATATTCATGCATCATGATCATATTGCCTACCATCAATTGCATGATAACTTGTTCATATTGAGCATCCATTGCCATATTCATGCTATTGATAAACCGTCTCTCTATGACATCATTTTGCACCGTGGTTGCATTGATCGTATTTACAACACATTTGTGTGCGCAATGAATGTTTTTTCTCCCACGAATGCTTTGCATACCATTCCATATCTTTTGGATAAGCTTCATGCACCTTGTCATGACCAATCTTATTGCACGGACTCTTTCTTATTTCATGGACACTTTCCGTGCGCTAACCATTGTATTTCCGAGTGTCGTTTGTGTTCGCTCTTTTTGCATGTATACCACTCCGGCGAGACCTTGGAGTAATTGGATTGTGCAATGTCTTCAACTTCGTCCAACTAAAAGTCTGTCCACAACAACTGTTTCCATGGTGATGAGGATCACGATCCGAGGTCGGATCTTTCCCAAGGGAGGGGAGATGATGCGGAGCATCCTACGATCATCCCCATGTACACTCAAGCATACGCCATTGGACACGAGGTGAACTCGCTCCTTTCTGAATCTTCCCTTTCCGCATGTAAGACATGGATGCTACTTCAAGCGCAGACCTTGTGCATACTCAGGTACACACGAGGAGACCATGGAGAGCCCAAGGACCAAGGCCAAGCAGAAGGAGAAGGAAGAAGGGCCATCTGCTACAGCGGCCGGATATCTGGCCCCAGCCCGGACATCTGGCCCGAGCCCCGGAAATCCGGCATCGGCCATCTAGAGAGCACCGCAAAGGTCCACCGCATCCCGGACATCCGGCCATCACCCCGGACATCCGGCTCCTCCTGAAGCCCCGGACATCCGGCCCCCTTCGCCCGGAAATCCGGCACCTCCATCACCGAATGCATCTGGAAGACCCAGGCCAGCCCAGACATCCGTCCCCTCCAGCCCGAACATCCGGCCCGTCCCGAAGCCCCAGACATCCGGCCCCTTCCTGCGCAGAGAACGGGCCAAGGGCCCATGTATCCTCTCCCACTTACCCCTTCGTGGACCTAGACTATATATACTCCTCCACCTCCTCCTAGTTAGGGTTAGCGTTGTGATAGCTCATTTGAGAGATAGAGCTTCGCTCATCCATATCGGATCTACTCCACGAGAGAGACCGTGACCCCTCTACGGAGAAGATCCACCTTGGATTCAAGACCCCTCATGGGAAGATCCCCTTGTGGATTCAAGACCTCCTCACGGAGAAGAACCGGTTACCGTGTATCGTCCGTTGTTGACTTTGGATCTTGTACCTCTCTTTGTGTTTCAAGGATCTAGCACATGTGTGATCATACTTGTTGGTTTGAGTGTTCTCTTGTGTCCCCCTCGTGATTTTCTCCTCGTTTCCCTCCTTGTGTTCTTCGTGTTCATCACGGGATCCGCTCCTTTCGTGAAAGATCGGGCCACTAGGGTTCTACCCTACATCATCTTGGTATCATGAGCCATGTTGATCACGAATTTGGAGCCCCTACCCCTCTTTTTCTATCCTTGTTTTGCTTGATTTCGTCCTAAATTCGAAAATCCCCACCAAAAATAGCCCCAATTTTTTTTGGGTTTTGTTTGTTTGATGATGTTTTGTTGATTTTGATCCATGGATTTGCTTGGTTTCGAGTGGATCTAGCATATCCCCAAGTTTCCCCACCTTCCATCGACGAAATCCATCCAATTTTGCCCCCCAAATCATCTATTTCCGCCCCAAATCGAGTTTCGAAGTCCAAATCCCGATCTGGAATCTTCGGGCCAGACATCCGGGCCTCAGGCCGGACATCCGGGCCCCAAGCTGGACATCCGGCTCCTGGAGCACCAAATCTGCTCAGTTCTGGACAGACAGCCCCGGAAATCCGGGCTCCACCCTGGACATCTAGCCCCTGGGATTTCAGCCTTCCCCGTTTCACCGTTTTGTCCATAACTAATTCATCCGGAGTCCGATTTTCGCGTTCTTTAGCTCGTTGAAAAGATATTGACACCCCGCTTCCAACAAAAATACTACCATAACCATTTGACTCCATCAAATTTTTGGAACTTTGGCATCTTTGCCTAGGGCTTCCACCACAACCTCCGCATAACCACCACTGACTTTCGCAACCTAACCAATTTTGTTCCTTATAGCATTTGTGGTTGCTTGAGTAGTGATTCGAGTCTCCTAGGGCTTCCACCACGCAGCGGAGACTTTGATTATCCCTGCAGTCGACATAGCTAAAACTCCAGGTGGTTAAACCGAATCATAGAGAACAAGGGGGCACCTTGCTCTGATACCAATTGAAAGTGCTGGTTATCGACTAGAGGGGGGTGAATAGGTGATTTTTATGAAAGTCTTCAAAACAAGGGGGCTTTGAAGATAAACAGTAGAAATGAACCTATTGATATGCACCAGAAGAAAGACTACACTAGACAAGCCATAGTCAAGTAAGCAATGAAGTGAAAGCACGAAGACTATCAGCGGCTAGGTAGTATGGATCAGGATGGAAAATAGTATGAAACCAAACAAAAATAGTCTTCACACAGTGAAGTCAATCAGATCATGCAAGCAGGCAATGACTTCACAAAGACAAACTATAAGTAAAGAGAGGTAAAGGATAGAACCAGTTGCTTGCACTACAGGAAACGGGTAATTTGCCATTTGTGGATCACAGACGGCAAAGACCTAAATCGATACAGCAAAGATTTTTCCATCAGGAAGCAGACGGAAAACTCAGACGGCAAAGATAAGTCGGCAAAAAATACTTTGCCATCAGCTTTTCATCGGGAAGACGGCAAAGACTTTGCCGTCAACCAATCCCAACAACACACGGCAAAGCAATATCTTTGCCGTCAGCCGAAACACAATCTTTGCCGTCAGCTGATCTAATTTAGAGACAACAAAGATTTTTTTTAAATTTAAAAAAAATCATAGGACATTTTTTAAAACATTTCTCATGGCATTCTTCATAGATCGCTTTACACAACAAGTCTATTACAATCGGTTCGCAGAACAACTGACCATCGAAAATTGGCAGCTACAACATCAATATTCTTCATAGAGTTTGTATATCAATTTACAGAGCTCAACATCAATATTTTCGATGATTAATTTATACATTCATGCTACAGAGAAAAAGGGCCATGCAACTCTGCCGCCTTGCTGCAGACCGCACCGGGCATGGGGCTGCGCCCGGCGGCAGCCGCTTGGTGTCCTACACCCGATGGAGATGAGCGGCACCGGCCCTGTGTGCCCGACACTGCTCTCTGCGTTGGCCAGTGAGGCGAGCGAGGCAGACACCGGCAGTCAAACAGCACGGGCGGCGACGGGCGGCGCTCGGTGGCGCGGGCGGAGGCAAGCTCCAGCGCGTGGACGCGGGTGACGCCCGGTGGCGCGGGCGGAGGCAAGATCCGGAGGGCGGACGCGGTGGCGCCCGGTGGCGCGGGCGGACAAGGGCGGAGGCGGTGGCGCCCGGTGGCGCAGGTGGACGCGGGGCACTATACTTCCTTGTCCTTCTGGCCGTCTACGTCGTCGTCGGTGCCGTCATTGGAGAGCTCCGCTCCCGGTTGGCCTCGCCAGCGCAGCATCGAGGAGTGCCCTCAATTCCGGTGAGGGGACGCGGCGAGGTCCGGCGAGGGGACGAGGTGTCGGGGTCCTGCGAGGGGATGCGTCGTCGGGGTCCGGCGAGGGCACGCGGGGTCAGTGTCCGACGAGTAGTGGAGTGGTGCTGCGGTGGGTATCGAGAGAAGGGAGGCAGGAGATGGGATCGAGCAAAGCGGGTGGGTGGGGATTTTGTCGGTGGGGCGTTTGTGGGGTCTTGGGAGGGTGGGCTACCGCTGCGTGGGTTGGTGCGATGTTTAGTGGGGTCACGCATGGGTGGTGGGGGTGCGTGGGTAGGAGGGGCTGCCATGTCATCGATCCATGTGATCGATCTATGTCGTGTATTTCTTCTTTGCCATCTAGGTTTTGTTTTACAGATGGCAAACGTTACACTTTGCCATCTAGTTTTGGTTTACAGATGGTAAACATCACACTTTGCTGTCTGCAATAAAAAAATAGACAACAAACACTTTGTCGTCTGTATTTTTTATTTCAGACGGCAAAGTATACTCTTTGCCGTTTGTAAAAATTAAAGACAGACGGCAAAGAGTCTTTTCCGTCTATAATAAAACATGTATACGGCAAAATATTTTTTTTCTCGGTAGTAATTCTTTGCCGTCAGCAGCTGACGGCAAATGTCCTCTTTGCCGTTTGGCCTGACGAAAAGATGATGGCAAAGATGCCTACTAACGGCAAACTAGCTGTTTCCTGTAGTGTTGGTGAGGACAAGGATTTGTTGGACCAGTTCCAGTTGCTGTGAAAACTGTGCGTCTGGTTAGGGAGGCTGAGATTCAACTCAGAAGACCGCATCTTCACCATATTCCCCTTGAGCTAAGGACACACAGTCCTCGCCCAATCACTCTGGTAAGTCTTCAAGGCAGACTTCCAAACCTTCACAGACTTCGTTCACCGGCGATCCACAATGACTCTTCGATGCTCAGAATGCGACGCCTAACCGGCTGGAGGATTCATAGTCCTCAAGTGTAACAAGTCTTTAGATCACACAGACAGAAAGACTTCAGTGATGCCTAACACTCTTTGGCTTTGGGTGTTTAGGTCTTTGTCATCGCAAGGATCTCTCTCAAATGCTTCGGAGGTGGGTATCTCTCAAATGACAAAAGGCGTGCACTAACTCTGAGCAGCCACCAATTTATGGTGTAGGGGGTGGGCTATTTATAGCCAGGAGGCAACTCAACCTGATTTGTCCGAAATGACCCTGGGTCACTAAGGAACTGACACGTGTCCAACGGTCCGATTTCAAACACACGCGGCAACTTGACTTGGGCTACAAGTAAGCCGACTCATCCAGCTCTGGATAAGATTTGCTCTCATTGTCTTCGCTCGAAGACATAGGATTTGGTTGAGCATCACATAAGTCACTCTGACTTTGTTAACTTGGACCCCACTTAACAGTAAAGTGGTTCCTATGACTCAACAAAGAAGAAAAGGAAACAACGAAACAACCATGTCTTCGTACACCATAGTCTTCACGTGAATGTCTTCTCAAGTCATAATCTTCGTTGTGAATATCTTCACAGACCACCATTGTCTTCAATGTCTTCACACATTTTCAGCGGTCATCTCTAGTAGGTAAACCGAATCAATGAGGGACTTCTACCTTTGTTATCCTACAATTCTCACAAACACATTAGTCCCTCAACCACGTTTGTCGTCAATACTCCAAAACCAACTAGGGGTGGCACTAGATGCACTTACACATAGACGTGCTGAACCTTGTGTATATATGAATCTTTTGAGTTGTTGATTGTGAATGTTGGCTATGAATATGAACGTGTCCTGTGAACCTGAGTTTGATACGAATGTTTACCTTTTCTGTTGTAGTTGTGTGTGAACTTGTTAGTATGCCTATTGTGGGATTTGTGATGTGTGGGTGTTAATGACACACCTTCTTCCCGAGAAGAATTGCACCTGCTTTGTTAGGGTAGCAACGGCGCATCAACTCTTTTTAATATTTTTGCTCTGCCTTCCCCCTCCCCTGCTCAACCCCCGCTGTAATGTTTTTGGCCTCAAAACAAACATAGTACTACGTTGTTTGGGGGGCTTGAAGAAAAATTGAGTGCTGGTTTCTGTAGGTTGGCCCGCCCAGCAAATGGGCTGCTGGTCCCCCATGGACTGGGAGGCTAAAAATACAAGTTGTATGGTTCAGAGGCAAGTAAAAACTGCCATCGAGAGCCATCCACTGAAGAAGAAAAATCGCTCCTGATGTGCTTCTTCAGTCGCGCCGCCGGCCCCCTCTTTAATCCAGTTTGCTCGGGGATCTAGCCGGTATCATTTCTTCCAAAGGGTGAACAAGTATCAGCTAGGCCTAGGTTTTGTTTTTTAACATGCGTAGCCCACGACATACGGAGATAGTGGTTTCAACATATTTTTTGAGGTCCATACCGACCTATGGGCTTTTTCTTAAAGATCAGCAGCCCAATGTATTTTTCTTAATAAAACGTAGATCTCTGCTCTATTTATCTATATATAAGAATAATAATGTTGTCTCCAATTTATGTTTTCCCTTCTAACCACATTATATATATTTATATTACTACTATTATCGTATATTTTATAGAGACTTATATATACATTATAAAAACATCCTACATGTTATTAACATATAAAAGTAAATGTTTAATAGAATTTGGGAAGGAAAATCCTGGTTGTTTTTGTCTCACATGCAAGCAAAATCCTGCTGATTGCTGCTACCTCTTGAGCATGCGTTGATTTTCCCTTTTAGAGGAAAGGGTGATGCAGCAAAGTAGCGTAAGTATTTCCCTCGGTTTTTGAGAACCAAGGTATCAATCCAGTAGGAGACTACACGCAAGTCACCTAGTACCTGCACAAACAAACAAGAACCTCGCAACCAATGCGATAAAGGGGTTGTCAATCCCTTCACGGTCACTTACGAAAGTGGGATCTGATAGATATAATAAGATAAATATTTTTGGTATTTTTGTTGTATAGATTGAAAAGTAAAGATTGCAAAATAAATAGTAAACTAGAATTGTAGATTGAAAACTTATATGATGTAAAGTAGACCCAGGGGCCATAGGTTTCACTAGTGGCTTCCCTCAAGATAGCATATATTACGGTGGGTGAACAAATTACTACCGAGCAATTGATAGAAAAGTGCATAGTTATGATGATATCTAGGCATGATCATGAACATAGGCATGACATCCATGTCAAGTAGACCGAAACGATTCTGCATCTACTACTATTACTCCACACATCGCCCGCTATCCAGCATGCATCTAGAATGTTAAGTTCAAAAGAACAGAGTAATGCATTAGGCAAGATGACATGATGTAGAGGTATAAACTCAAGCAATATGATATAAACCCCATCTTTTTATCCTCGATGGCAACAATACAATACGTGTCGGTTCCCTTTTTGTCACTGGGATCGAGCACCGCAAGATTGAACCCAAAGCTAAGCACTTCTCCCATTGCAAGAAAGATCAATCTAGTAGGCCAAACCAAACTAATAATTCGAAGAGACTTGCAAAGATATCAAATTATGCATATAAGAATTCAGAGAAGAATAAAATATTGTTCATAGATAATCTTAATCATAAACTCACAATTCATCGAATCTCGGCAAACACACCACAAAAAGAATTACATCGAATAGATCTCCAAGAACATCGAGGAGAACTTTGTATTGAGATCCAAAGAGAGAGAAGAAGCCTTATAGCTAATAACTATGGAACCGAAGGTCTGTGGTAAACTACTCACACATCAACGGAGAGGCTATGGTGTCGATGTAGAAGCCCTCCGTGATCAAATCCCCCTTTGGCAGATCATCGAAAAAGGTCGCCAAATGGGATCTCACGGGTATAGAAGGTTGCGGCGGTGGAAAAGTGGTTTCGTGGCTCCCCTGGATGTTTTCAGGGTATCAGAGTATATATAGGCAAAAGAAGTAGGTCGGTGGAGCCGCAAGGGGCCCACGAGGGTGGGGGCGCGCCTGGCCCCCGTAGGCGCGCCGCCCTACCTCGTGGCCTCCTCGCTGCTTCCTTGACGTCCACTCCAAGTCTCCTAAATTGTGTTTGTTCCAAAAAGAACCTCGCGAATGTTTCATTCCATTTGGATTCCGTTTGATATTCCTTTTCTGCGAAACACTGAAATAGGAAAAAAAATAACAATTTGCACTGGGCTTTCGGTTAATAGGTTAGTCCCAAAAATAATATAAAAGTGTATAATAAAGCATCCCCAAGCTTAATTCCTGCTCGTCCTCGAGTAGGTAATGTCTACTACACAACCTTCTTCTTGTAGACGTTGTTGGGCCTCCAAGTGCAGAGGTTTGTAGGACAGTAGCAAATTTCCCTCAAGTGGATGACCTAAGGCTTATCAATCCGTAGGAGGCGTAGGATGAAGATGGTTTCTCTCAAGCAACCCTGCAACCAAATAACAAAGAGTCTCTTGTGTCCCCAACACACCCAATACAATGGTAAATTGTATAGGTGCACTAGTTTGGCGAAGAGATGGTGATACAAGTGGTATATGGATAGTAGATAATAGTTTTTGTAATCTGAAAATATAAAAACAGCAAGGTAACTAATGATAAAAGTGAGCGTAAATGGTAATGCAATGCGTTGAAACAAGGCCTAGGGTTCATACTTTCACTAGTGTAAGTTCCCTCAACAATACTAACATAATTGGATCACATAACTATCCCTCAACATGCAACAAAGAGTCACTCCAAATTCACTAATAGCGGAGAACGAATGAAGAGATTATGGTAGGGTACGAAACCACCTCAAAGTTATTCTTTCCAATCAATCTGTTGGGCTATTCCTATAAGTGTCACAAACAGCCCTAGAGTTCGTACTAGAATAACACCTTAAGACACAAATCAACCAAAACCCTAATGTCACCTAGATACTCCAATGTCACCTCAAGTATCTATGGGTATGATTATACGATATGCATCACACAATCTCAGATTCATCTATTCAACCAACACAAAGGACCTCGAAGAGTGCCCCAAAGTTTCTACCGGAGAATCACGATGAATACATGTGCCAACCCCTATGCATAGGTTCACAATGTCACGAAACCCGCAAGTTGATCACCAAGACATACATCAAGTGTTCTCAAATCTTTAAAGACTCAATCCGATAAGATAACTCCAAAGGGGAAACTCAATTCATTACAAGAGAGAACAGGGGGAGGAGAAACATAGGATCCAACTATAATAGCAAAGCTCGCGATACATCAAGATCGTATCATCTCAAGAACATGAGAGAGAGAGATCAAACACATAGCTACTGGTACATACCCTCAGCCTCGAGGGAGAACTACTCCCTCCTCGTCATGGAGAGCACCGGGATGATGAAGATGGCCACCGGTGAGGGATCCCCCCTCCGGAAGGGTGCTGGAAGAGGGTCCCGATTGACTTTTGGTGGCTACAGAGGCTTGCGGCGGCGGAACTCCCGATCTAATCTCCGTTATGGAAGTTTTAGGTTACGTAGGTATATATGGGTGCAGGAGGTACGTCGGTGGACCGAAGGGGGACCACGAGGCAGGGGGCGCGCCCCTACCCTCGTGAGCTCCTCCTTCATCTTCTGACGTAGGGTCCAAGTCTATCCGGTAGGTTTCCTTCCAAAAATAACTTCTCCAGTTGATTTCCTTCCGTTTCGACTCCGTTTGATATTCCTTTTCTTCAAAACACTGAAATAGGCAAAAAACAGCAAATCTAGGCTGGGCCTCCGGTTAATAGGTTAGTCCCGAAAGTAATATAAAACTGGATAATAAAGCCTAATATTGCCCAAAACAGTAGATAATATAGCATGGAGCAATCAAAAATTATAGATACATTGGAGACGTATCAGGCATCCCCAAGCTTAATTCCTGCTCGTCCTCGAGTAGGTAAATGATAAAAAGAGAATTTTTGATGCGGAGTGCAACTTGGCATAATTTCAATGTAATTCTTCTTAATTGTGGTATGAATACTTAGATCCATAAGATTCAAGACAAAAGTTCATATTGACATAAAAATGATAATACTTCAAGCATACTAACTAAGAAATTATGTCTTCTCAAAATAACATGGCCAAAGAAAGCTATCCCTAAAAAATCATATAGTCTGGCTATGCTCCATCTTCACCACACAAAAAATTTAAATCATGCGCAACCCCGATGACAAGCCAAGCAATTGTTTCATACTTTTGATGTTCTCAAACTTTTTCAATCTTCACGCAATACATGAGCGTGAGCCATGGACATAGCACTATAGGTGGAATAGAGTGGTGGTTGTGGAGAAGACAAAAAGGAGAAGATAGTCTCACATCAACTAGGCGTATCAACGGGCTATGGAGATGCCCCTCAATAGATATCAATGTGAGTGAGTAGGGATTGCCATGCAACGGATGCACTAGAGCTATAAGTATATGAAAGCTCAAAAAGAAACTAAGTGGGTGTGCATCCAACTCGCTTGCTCACGAAGACCTAGGGCAATTTGAGGAAGCCCATCATTGGAATATACAAGCCAAGTTCTATATTGAAAGATTCCCACTAGTATATGAAAGTGACAACATAGGAGACTCTCTATCATGAAGATCATGGTGCTACTTTGAAGCACAAGTGTGGTAAAAGGATAGTAGCATTGCCCCTTCTCTCTTTTTCTCTCATTTTTTATTTTTTTATATTTTTATTTGGGCCTTTCTCTTTTTTATGGCCTCTTTTTTTTTCTTTTTTTTGTTTGGGCTTCTTTGGCCTCTTTTATTTATTTATTTTCGTCCGGAGTCTCATCCCAGCTTGTGGGGGAATCATAGTCTCCTTCATCCTTTCCTCACCGGGACAATGCTCTAGTAATGATGATCATCACACTTTTATTTACTTACAACTCAAGAATTACAACTCGATTCTTAGAACAAAATATGACTCTATATGAATGCCTCCGGCGGTGTACCGGGATGTGCAATGACTCATGAGTGACATGTATGGAAGAATTATGAATGGTGGCTTAGCCACAAATACAATGTCAACTACATGATCATGCAAGCAATATGACAATGGTGGAGTGTGCCATAATAACGGAACAGTGGAAAGTTGCATGGCAATATATCTCGGAATGGCTATGGAAATGCCATAATAGGTAGGTATGGTGACTGTTTTGAGGAAGATATATGGTGGGTTTATGGTTCCGGCGAAAGTTGCGCGGTACTAGAGAGGCTAGCAAAGGTGGAAGGGTGAGAGTGCGTATAATCAATGGACTCAACATTAGTCATAAAGAACTCATATACTTATTGCAAAAATCTACAAGTTATCAAAGCAAAGTATTACGCGCATGCTCCTAGGGGGACAGATTGGTAGGAAAAGACCATCGCTCGTCCCCGACCGCCACTCATAAGGAAGACAATCAATAAACAAATCATGCTCCGACTTCATCACATAACGGTTCACCATACGTGCATGCTATGGGAATCAAAAACTTAAACACAAGTATTTCTCAAATTCAAAACTACTCAACTAGCATGACTCTAATATCACCATCCTCATATCTCAAAACAATCGCCAAGTATCAAACTTCTCTTAGTATTCAACACACTCATAAGAGAATTTTATTATTAATCTTGTATACCTAGCATATTAGGATTTTAAGAAAATTACCATGCTATTTAAGACTCTCAAAATAATATAAGTGAAGCATGAGAGTTCATCTATTTCTTCAAAATAAAACTACCACCATGCTCTAAAAGGTATAAGTGAAGCACTAGAGCAAATGACAAACTACTCCGAGAAATATAAGTGAAGATCAATGAGTAGTAGAATAATTATGCAACTATGGGAAGACTCTCTAACATTTAATAATTTCGGATCTTGGTATTTTATTCAAACAGCAAGAAAAGCAAAATAAAATGACATCTAAGAATAGCAAACATCATGTGAAGAAGCAAAAACTTAGGATCAACCGAAACTAACCGATAGTTGTTGAAGAAGAAAGGTGGGATGCCAACCGGGGCATCCCCAAGATTAGATGCTTGAGACTTTGAAATATTATCTTGGGGTGCCTTGGGCATCCCCAAGCTTGAGCTTTTGTGTCTCCTTAATTCCTCTCATATCACGGTCTCCCTAAATTTCAAAAGCTTCATCCACACAAAACTCAACAAGGACTCGTGAGATAAGTTAATATAAACCATTGCAAAAACCTTATCGTACTCTACTGCTGCAAATCACTACAATTATTATTCAACATTGCATACTAAATGCCTCTGCATATTTAATAGTCCTATCCTCAAATAGAATCATTAAAGAAGCAAACATATGCAAACAATGCTAACATAACAGCAATCTGCCTAAACAAGATAGTCTGTAAAGAATGCTGCAACATCCATACTTTCCTAGATCCAAAAATTATGAAAGAAAATTACCACTGTAGTAAATTTATCAGACCTTAATATGAAAAAGGTTTCAATATTTTATCACATTCTGACTTTTCTAGGGAATTATTGCAACTGCAGTAAACTTTCTGTTTTCAAACAGCAACATGTGGACTTGTAACATAGGCATAGTAAAGGCTATCAGTGCCACTTTTATTGAAATAAAACATGCAAAACATTGTTCTAAATAACAGCAAGAAAATCCTAACAAAATAAATTGACGCTCCAAGCAAAACACATATCATGTGGCGAATAAAAATATAGCTCCAAGTAAAGTTACTGATGAACGAAGACGAAAGAGGGGATGCCTTCCGGGGCATTCCCAAGCTTAAGCTCTTGGCTATCCTTGAATATTACCTTGGGGTGCCTCGTACATACCCAATCTTAGGCTCTTGCCACTCCTTATTCCATAGTCCATCGAATCCTTACCCAAAACTTGAAAACTTCACAACACAAAACTTAACAGAAAACTCGTAAGCTCCGTTAGCGAAAGAAAACAAAACACCACTTCAAGGTACTGTAATGAACTTATTTTTTATTTATATTGGTGTTAAACCTACTGTATTCCAACTTCTCTATGGTTTATAAACTCTTTTACTAGCCATAGATTCATCAAAATAAGCAAACAACACACGATAAACAGAATCTGTCAAAAACAGAACAGTCTGTAGTAATCTGTAACTAACGCAAACTTCTGGAACCTCAAAAATTGTAAAATAAATTTCTGGACCTGAGGAATTTATCTATTAATCATATGCAAAAAGAATTAACTAAATATCACTCTCCAATAAAAAATGGCAGAAATTCTCGTGAGCGCTAAAGTTTCTGTTTTTTACAGCATGATCACAAAGACTTCCCCCAAGTCTTCCCAAAGGTTCTACTTGGCATAAACACTAACTAAAAGCATAAAACCACATCTAAATAGAGTCTAGATGAATTATTTATTACTAAACATAAACAAAAATCAAGGAACAAGAATAAAATTGGGTTGCCTCCCAACAAGCGCTATCCTTTAACGCCCCTAGCTAGGCATGATGATTTCAATGATGCCCACATAAAGGATAAGAATTGAAACATAAAGAGAGCATCATGAATAATATGACTAGAACATTTAAGTCTAACATACTTCCTATGCATAGGGATTTTGTGAGCAAACAACTTGTGGGAACAAGAATCAACTTGCATAGGAAGGTAAAACAAGCATAACTTCAAAACTTTAAGCACATAGAGAGGAAACTTGATATTATTGCAATTCCTACAAGCATATGTTCCTCCCTCATAATAATTTTCAGTAGCATCATGAATGAATTCAACAATATAACCAGCACCTAAAGCATTCTTTTCATGATCTACAAGCATAGAAATTTTACTACTCTCCACATAAGCAAAATTCTTCTCACGAATAATAGTGGGAGCAAACTCAACAAAATAATTATCATGGGATTGAAAATTGAAATCAAGATCACAAGTTTCATTGTTATCATTATTCTTTCAAGCATACATGTCATCACAATAATCATCACATATAGTAGGCATGCTTTCATCATAATAAATTTGCTCATCAAAACTTGGGGGACAAAAAATATCATCTTTATCAAACATAGCTTCCCCAAGCTTGCGGCTTTGCATATCATTAGCATCATGGATATTCAAGGAATTCATACTAACAACATTGAAATCATGCTCATCATCCAAATATTTAGTGCCAAACATTTTATAGATTTCTTCTTCTAGCACTTGAGCACAATTATCCTTTCCATCATACTCACGAAAGATATTAAAAAGGTGAAGTGTATGAGACAAACTCAATTCCATTTTTTATAGTTTTCTTTTATAAACTAAACTAGTGATAAAACAAGAAACTAAAAGACTCGATTGCCAGATCTAAAGATATACCTTCAAGCACTCACCTCCCCGGCAACGGCGTCAGAAAAGAGCTTGATGTCTACTACACAACCTTCTTCTTATAGACGTTATTGGGCCTCCAAGCGCAGAGGTTTGTAGGGCAGTAGCAAATTTCCCTCAAGTGGATGACCTAAGGTTTATCAATCCGTAGGAGGCGTAGGATGAATATGGTTTCTCTCAAGCAACCATGCAACCAAATAACAAAGAGTCTCTTGTGTCCCCAACACACCCAATACAATGGTAAAATGTATAGGTGCATGAGTTCGGCGAAGAGATGGTGATACAAGTGGTATACGGATAGTAGATAATAGTTTTTGTAATCTGAAAATATAAAAACAGCAAGGTAACTAATGATAAAGGTGAGCATAAACGGTAATGCAATGCGTTGAAACAAGGCCTAGGGTTCATACTTTCACTAGTGTAAGTTCCCTCAACAATACCAACATAATTGGATCACATAACTATCCCTCAACATGCAACAAAGAGTCACTCCAAAGTCACTAATAGCGGAGAACGAACAAAGATATTATGGTAGGGTATGAAACCACCTCAAAGTTATTCTTTCCAATCAATCCGTTGGGCTATTCCTATAAGTGTCACAAACAGCCGTAGAGTTCGTACTAGAATAACACCTTAAGACACAAATCAACCAAAACCCTTATGTCACCTAGATACTCCAATGTCACCTCAAGTATCCGTGGGTATGATTATATGATATGCATCACACAATCTCAGATTCATCTATTCAACCAACACAAAGGACCTCGAAGAGTGCCCCAAAGTTTCTACCAGAGAATCGCGAAGAAAACGTGTGCCAACCCCTATGCATAGGTTCCCAATGTCACAAAACCCGCAAGTTGATCACCAAGACATACATCAAGTGTTCTCAAATCTTTAAAGACTCAATCCGATAAGATAACTCCAAAGGGGAAACTCAATTCATTACAAGAGAGAAGAGGGGGAGGAGAAACATAGGATCCAACTATAATAGCAAAGCTCGCGATACATCAAGATTGTATCATCTCAAGAACATGAGAGAGAGAGATATCAAACACATAGCTACTGGTACATACCCTCAGCCTCGAGGGAGAACTACTCCCTCCTCGTCATGGAGAGCACCGGGATGATGAAGATGGCCACCGGTGAGGGATCCCCCCTCCGGAAGGGTGCTGGAATAGGGTCCCGATTGACTTTTGGTGGCTACAGAGGCTTGCGGCGGCGGAACTCCCGATCTAATCTCCGTTATGGAAGTTTTAGGTTATGTAGGTATATATCGGTGCAGGAGGTACGTCGGTGGACCGAAGGGGGGGCCACGAGGCAGGGGGCGTGCCCCAGGGGGGTGTGCGCGCCCCTACCCTCATGAGCTCCTCCTTCATCTTCTGACAAAGGGTCCAAGTCTATCCGGTAGGTTTCCTTCCAAAAATAACTTCTCCAGTTGATTTCGTTCCGTTTCGACTCCGTTTGATATTCCTTTTCTTCGAAACACTGAAATAGGCAAAAAAACAGCAAATTTGGGCTGGGCCTCCGGTTAATAGGTTAGTCCCGAAAGTAATATAAAAGTGGATAATAAAGCCCAATATTGCCCAAAACAGTAGATAATATAGCATGGAGCAATCAAAAATTATAGATACGTTGGAGACGTATCAGTAGGTAAATGATTAAAATAGAATTTTTGATGTGGAATGCAACCTAACATAATTTTCAATGTATATCTCTTTATTGCGGCATGAATATTTAGATCCGAAAGATTCTAGACAGAATTTTAATATTGACATAAAAATAATAATACTTCAAGCAATGCTAACCAAGCAATCATATCTTATCAAAATAACATAGCCAAAGAAAGCTCATCCCTACAAAATTATATAGTTTGGCCATTCTTCATTTTCGTCACACAAAATGCTCCCATCATGCACAACCCCGATGACAAGCCAAGCAATTGTTTCATACTTTAGTCTTTTCAAACTCTTTCAACTTTCATGCAATATATGAGCGCGAGCCATGTATATAACACTATGGGTGGAATAGAATATGATGATGGAGGTTGTGTGAGAAGACAAAAAGGGAGAAATTCTCACATTGACGCGGCTAATCAACGGGCTATGGAGATGCCCATCAATTGATGTCAATGCAAGGAGTAGGGATTGACATGCAACAGATGCACTAGACCTATGAATATGTGAAATCTCAACAAAGGAAACCAAGTGAGTGTGCATCCAACTTGCTTGCTCACGAAGACCTAGGTCATTTGAGGAAGCCCATTGTTGGAATATACAAGCCAAGTTCTATAATGAAATACTCCCACTAGGATATGAAAGTGACAATATAACAGACTCTCTATCATGAAGATCATGGTGCTACTTTGAAGCACATGTGTGGAAAAAGGATAGCAACATTGCCCCTTCTCTCTCTTTCTCTCATTTTTTGGGCCTCTCCCTTTTTTATGGATTTTCTCTTTTTTTTTCTCTTTTTTTGAAGAACTTTCCTCACATGGGGCAATGCTCTAATAATGAAAATCATCACACTTTTATTTACTTTACAACTCAAGAATTACAACTCGATACTTAGAACAAAATATGACTCTATGTGAATGCCTCCGGCGGTGTACCAGGATATGCAATGAATCAAGAGTGACATGTATGAAAGAATTATGAAGGTGTCTTTGCCACAAATACGATTTCAACTACATGATCATGCAAGGCAATATGACAACGATGAAGCGTCTCATAATAAACGGAACGGTGGAAAGTTGCATGGCAATATATCTCAGAATGGCTATGGAAATGCCATAATAGGTAGGTATGGTGGCTATTTTGATGAAGATATAAGGAGGCTTATGTGTGATAGAGTGTATTATATCACGGGGTTTGGATGCACCGGCGAAGTTTGCACCAACTCTCGAGGTGAGAAAGGGCAATGCACGGCATCAAAGAGGCTAGCAATGATGGAAGGGTGAGATTGCGTATAATCCATGGACTCAACATTAGTCATAAAGAACTCATATACTTATTGCAAAAATCTACAAGTCATCAAAACCAAGCACTACGTGCATGCTCCTAGGGGGGTAGATTGGTAGGAAAAGACCACCGCTCGTCCCCGACTGCCACTCATAAGGAAAGCAATCAAAGAAAACCTCATGCTTCAAATTTGTCACACAACGTTTACCATACGTGCCTGCTACGGGACTTGCTAACTTGAACACAAGTATTTATCAATTCCATAATTACTCAACTAGCACAACTTTAATATTACCACCTTTATATCTCAAAACAACAATCAAGAATCAAACTTCTCATAACATTTAATGCACTCTATATAAATGTTTTTATTATACCCATCCCGGATGTCTATCATATTAGGACTAATTTCATAACCAAAGCAAATTTCCATGCTATTATAAAAGACTCTAAAAATAATATAAGTGAAGCATGAGAGATCAATAATTTCTATAAAATAAAACCACCACCGTGCTCTAAAAAGATATAAGTGAAGCACTGGAGCAAAATTATCTAGCTCAAAAGATATAAGTGAAGCACATAGAGTATTCTAATAAATTCCGATTCATGTGTGTCTCTCCCAAAAGGTGTGTACAGAAAGGATGATTGTGGTAAACTAAAAAGCAAAGACTCAAATCATACAATACGCTCCAAGAAAAACACATATCATGTGGTGAATAAAAATATAGCCTCAAGTAAAGTTACCGATGGATGAAGACGAAAGAGGGGATGCCTTCCTTGGCATCCCCAAGCTTAGGATTTTTGTTGTCCTTGAATTTTACCTTGGGGTGCCTTGGGAATCCCCAATCTTAGGCTCTTGCCACTCCTTGTTTCGAAATCCATCAAATCTTTACCCAAAAACTTGAAAACTTCACAACACAAAACTCAACAGAAAATCTCATGAGCTCCGTTAGTATAAGAAAACAAACCACCACTTTAAGGTAATTTAATAAACTCATTCTTTCTTTATATTGGTTTTAGACCTACTGTATTGCAATTTCTATATGGTTCATACCCACCAATACTAGCCACAGATTCATCAAAGTAAGCAAACAACACACGAAAAACAGAATCTGTCAAAAACAGAACTGTTTGTAGTAATCTGTAGGTTTAGAATACTTCTGTAACTCTAAAAATCTTGATAAATTAGGACATCCTAAATAATTTGTATATTGACTTACTGCCGTTGGAATCAGTATTTTATCGCTCTCTGGTTAAAAATGAAAATTATTCTCGTGAGCGCATACTTTCTGTTTTTTTCAGCAAGATCAAATAACAATCATCCAACAAGATTCTAAAGGCTTTACTTGGCACAAACACTAATTAAAACATAAAAACACAATCATAGAAGAGGATAGATGATCTACTTATTACTAAACAGGAACAAAAAGCAAGGAACAAAAATAAAATTGGGTTGCCTCCCAACAAGCGCTATCGTTTAACGCTCCTAGCCAGGCATTGATAATTTCAATGATGCTCACATGAAAGACAAGAATTGAAGCACAAAGAGAGCATCATGAAACACATGAAAAACACATCTAATTCAAACATACTTCCTATGCATAGGCATATTATACGCAAACAAATTATCATAGCAAGCAAAAACTAGCATATGCAAGGAAGCGGAAAGAAACAATAGCAATCTCAACATAACGAGAGGTAATTTAGGAACGTGAAAATTTCTACTATCATATTTCGTCTCTCATAATAATTACATGTGGGATAATAAGCAAATTCAACAAAATATCTATCACATAAAATATTTTCAACACGATCCACATGCATGCAAAGTTGACACTCTTCCAAAATAGTGGGATTAACATTAACTAAAGTCATGACCTCTCCAAACCCACTTTCATCAACAATTGCATAAGATTGAACATTCTCCAAATATGTGGGATCTAAATTTGACATTCTTCCAAACCCACTTTCAATATTGCAAACATTATTATCAATCTTATATTCATCATGAGGCTTAAATAAGTTTTTAAGATCATAAGAAGAATCACCCCAATCATGATCATAAGTAGTGGACATAGCAAAACTAGCATCCCCAAGCTTAGGGTTTTACATATTATTAGCACAATTTACATTCATAGAATTTATAATAACATAATTGCAATCATTCTTTTTATTCAAAGATCTATCGTGAATCACTTTATAAAGAACTTCATCACAATTTTCAGATTCACTGATTTCAAGCAAAACTCCATAAAGATAATCTAGTGCACTCAACTCACTAGCAATTGGTTCATCATAATTGGATATTTTAAAAATATTAGCAAGAGGATGAGGATCCATAAGAATATATATTTAGCAAGCGAAGAAGCAAGCTAATAGAAGGCACATGGTAACATGAGCAAACAGAAGGACGAACGGAAGAGGGAGAACGGAAAAGAGGCGAATGAAACGGCATGGGTGAAGTGGGGGAGAGGAAAATGAGAGGCAAATGGAAAATAATGTGATGCGAGGGATAAGAGTTTGTGATTGGTAGTTGGTATGTCTTGACTTGGTGTAGATCTCCCCGGCAACGACGCAAGAAATCCTTCTTGCCACCTCTCGAGCATGCGTTGGTTTTCCCTTGAAGAGGAAAGGGTGATGCAACAAAGTAGCATAAGTATTTCCCTCATTTTTTGAGACCCAAGGTATCAATCCAGTAGGAGACTACACACAAGTCACCTAGTACCTGCACAAACAAACAAGAACCTCGCAACCAACATGATAAAGGGGTTGTCAATCCCTTCACGGTCACTTACGAAAGTGAGATCTGATAGAGATAGTAAGATTGTTTTTGGTATTTTTCTTGTATAGATTGAAAATTAATGATTGCAAACTAAATAGTGAACTAGAATTGTAGATCAAAAACTTATATGATGTAAATTATACCCAGGGCCATAGGTTTCACTAGTGCCTTCTCTCAAGATAGCATGTATTACGGTAGTTGAACAAATTACTTCCGAACAATTGATAGAAAAGCGCATAGTTATGATAATATCTAGGCATGATCATGAACATAGGCATCACGTCCGTGTCAAATAGACCAAAACGATTCTGCATCTACTACTATTACTCCACACATCGACCGCAATCCAGCATGCATCTAGAGTATTAAGTTCAAAAGAACAGAGTAACGCATTAGGCAAGATGACATGATACAGAGGGATAAACTCAAGCAATATGATATAAACCCTATCTTTTTATCCTCGATGGCAACAATACAATACGTGTCGGTTCCCTTTCTGCCATTGGGATCGAGCACCGCAAGATTGAACCAAAAGCTAAGCACTTCTCGCATTGCAAGAAAGATCAATCTAGTAGGCCAAACCAAACTGATAATACAAAGAGACTTGCAAAGATATCAAATCATGCATATAAGAATTCAGAGAAGAATCAAATATTGTTCATAGATAATCTTAATCATAAACCCACAATTCATCGGATCTCGGCAAACACATCGCAAAATGAATTACATCGAATAGATCTCCAAGAACATCGAGGAGAACTTTGTATTGAGATCCAAAGAGATAGAAGAAGCCATCTAGCTAATAACTATGGACCCGAAGGTCTATGGTAAACTACTGACACATCATCGGAGAGGCTATCGTGTTGATGTAGAATCCCTGCGTGATCGAATACCCTCCGGAAGATCGTCGGAAAAGGTCCCCAGATGGGATCTCATGGGTACAGAAGGTTGCGGCGGTGGAAAAGTGATTTCTTGGCTCCCTTGGATCTTTTCAGGGTATAAGAGTATATATAGGCGAAAGAAGTAGGTCGGTGGAGCTGCAAGGGGCCCACGAGGGTGAGGGGCGCGCCGCCCTACCTCGTGGCCTCCTTGCTGCTTCCTAGATTGTGTTTGTTCCAAAAAGATGCTCGCGAATGTATCATTCCATTTGGATTCCGTTTGATATTCCTTTTCTACAAAACACTGAAATAGGCAAAAAAACAGCAATGTGCACTGGGCTTTCAGTTAATAGGTTAGTCTGAAAAATAATATAAAAGTTTATAATAAAGCCCATAAACATCCAAAACAAATAATATAATAGCATGGAACAATCAAAAATATAGATACGTTGGAGACGTATCAATTGCGTACAAAAGCGCGCGAAGATTTTAAGGACCAATGTAATAATAACGCGCTCATTTTTATTTTGAGCAATAACTTGCTAATTTGTTAATTTTATATATAAAAAAGTGTCGCTCCGGTTTATTTTTGGATATTAATTGCTCCTTCTAACCTAACATTATATATAGAACGAGCCCAGCTAATTCATGTGTTTCAAGAAAGTGCAAATGGGCTGGCATTTCTTAGAAAATATAAATGAGCCGCATTGATGTGAAATTATTTGTTCACCCAGCCCAGCAAATGGACAAAACATGGGTTAAATATATGCCACATTTTTGCAGGTTGACATGTGGGCCAATAGGTCGAAGCCTACGCAGGGCGTTGTCAACTTGGTCAACAAATGATTATGACATCCACAGCCATTGGATTTATATCCAATGGCTAGCATGCACCTTCAATCTCTCGTCTTCTTCCTCTAGTGTCGCCGGGACCGCCTGGTCCGGCCTCCGGTGGCTAGTGGCTCTGCTTAGCATGCATCGCTGTGAAGCGGTACCCCACCGGCAGCCAGGCTATCCCTCCACCCCTCCACACCTCCTCTTATTCTCCACCGACTGCAGCCCCACGCTGCACCAAAACCAGTTATAACCCTTCTCCCCGTCTCAATCTGTGACTCCACTGCCGCGTCTTCCAATCTTTGGGTCGTTCCCATTCAGGGCCACGGCGTCGTCCACCGCCCCACTGCGCTCGGTGCTGCGTGGTCAAAAAACGTGAGTCATCGGAAGAGGACTATACGTGGAGAGCCTGACGGATGGAACCCAGGAGGTCCATGGTCGCAAGGGAAATTCCTCCTTATTAAGCCGAAAAAATGTTTCCTTCCCCTGACAGCTGGGACCCACCAGCTGTATCTTCGCACGGAAGGAAGTGCCTCCTTGTTATGCGAAAAAAATTATTCCTCCCGTTGACAGCTGGGACCCGTCAGATTTGGTGGCTGGCTTGTGGCCCTACTAAGCGGACGTGTACGCAGGGCTTTGTCAACTTAATCAACAAATGATTGTAGCAGCTGGACCATTGGATGTTAATCCAACAGTCGTGCTCCTTCTTCAACCTCTGTTCTTGCTCCTGTCTCCCGTGGGCGGCACCGCGACAGTGCTGCCACGCACCCGAACCAGTCAAGTTTCCCACTCCTCTCCATCTGCGACACCACTGCGGCATCTTCCCCATCTCCGGGTCGTTCCAGTCTGGTGCCTCGCCGTCGTCCATCGGTCTTGGTGAGCTCAACACGGTGTGGTCAATGTTATCAACAAGCGAGAGTCATTGGAAGATGACTGTACGTGAGAGGCTGACAGTGGGGATGCACCACGCCCATGGACGCATGCATGCAACTGCATCCTTTTTACCCTGAAAAACAATGTTTTCTCCCCCTGACTGCTGGGACCCACCAGCTACATCTTTGCATGCAAGGAAGTGCATGACAGTCGGGACCCACCCGGTCGAAGCGTACGTAGCGTTGTCATTCTGGTCACGAACGTGTACGTACATACTGGTCGATGTAGAGGCATGCACGTGTGGTAGTAGAGGCGCGCACGTGTGGTAGTAGAGGCGCGCACATAGCATGTACACGTACGTACAACGGCCAGGGTGCAAGAAAGTAAATACGGCCATGTACGTACATACGGGCGGGGTCTCGAATGCCTACTCGCCCATACGTACGGCCAAGGCTCGTGTACATGGCTGTGGCTGGGTCGGAACAGAGAAACTGCGTCGTCGTCATGTTCATGGGGAGGCAATGGAATGTGTCGTGTTCATCGGGAGGCAACGGAACACGTGATGTTCATTGGGAGCCAACCGGCTTGGACGGAACAGGCGATGGAAACGAGGCCTGGCATACCATAGAACGGAGGAAACAGCCTTGTGTTCGACCGGCCAAGGTGGAAACTGGATCCTGTTCATCGGGAGGGGTCTGGCGTACCGCAAAATGGAGGAAACAGGCCTCCTATGGTCGAAACGGGGTCCTGTTGATCGGGAGGGGTGTGGCATACCGCAAAACGGAGGAAACGGACTTGTGTTGGAGCGCTACGGTGAAACGGCGGTCCTGTTCATCGGGAGGGGTGTGGCGTACCGCAAAACGGGACTCCATGGGATACTATTCATCTCCACTGTCGACCTCCTCCAGCCTCCACGGGCTACTGTTCATCCACCGTCCACCTCCTCCAGCCTCCGCCTGCGACTGTTCATCCATGGGCTCCTGTTCATCCAGCCTCCACCGCGCGCTCCTCCACCGGCTACTGTTCAACCAGCCCTCTCTATGGGGGTCCTATTTAACCACCCCTCCACGGGCTACTGTTCATCCAGCCCTCCACCAGCTACTGTTAACCAGCCCTCCACTGGCTACTGTTCAACCAGCCCTCCATGGGGTCCTGTTCATCCACCGGCTTGATCGATTGGGGTACTGTTCATCCAGCGGCAACGGCCTCTACTACCACGGGTTCCTGTTCATCCAACCCCCACCGGGAACTGTTCATCCAAACCCCCCAACAATGCCACTGTTCATCTAGAGGCAGCATCGATCGACCTTAGTTAGTAGCAGTAGCGAAGGAATCACTAAGGTTCAGTTAACAGTAAGGGATCGATCGATCGCTCGGGTTCAGTGTAACGCATAGCCTGAATTGCAATCGCTCGGGTTTAGTTAGAGCCCAACGCCTCAAACCCATGCGCGTACATGTATGAGAGAAACGCGCATCGCTCGGCCCCTGACCACCCACCGAACCGGGAACTCCCCGATATTTTCCGCGCCCTCGCTTCTACCACAGTTTTTTCCGTCATGGACGGCCCAAAGAATGTCATGCAGCTGCATCTCCGGCCCGCCTAAAACGAAAAGCCCATTCTCTGTCATGATTTTTTTCATAGAAGTAGGACCCCACCACATCTATGATGATACCGGGTTTTGTCACAATTATCTCTACTATTAAAGTCCTTGCTTGCTCCTTGGCTCGGGCAAGCTCCGCGTGAAGGGTCTCCACGGTGGCAGCTCCATCTGCAGTCACAACATATTAAAGATACTGGCATCATGCTGCTCTTATTATGTGACAATCACCAGAAAAATCACTGACCCTGTACCTCGTCAAGCCGCTTGTTGACAAGCACGATGTCGGCATCTGCCGCATCCAGCTACCGCTTTAGTTCGGCAAACCCATCAGTCCGGCTAGCCACCGGAGCTTCAACCACCTGCGCATAAAGGCCGTCTGATTATTACCTGGGACTATGATCCTCTGTTTGCCACCGTTTTTGACAACAACCAGAGTCTCAGGAGCTACTATCTACACATGGCACATCTAAAAATGTGCGGTACTGTCAAAAATGAACATCATTTCACGTACCTCAAAACCCGCCAGTAGACTCATAAAGGCTTCATGCAACCCGCTTTCGGCGGACGAAATCCATTCAATCACCGTACCCATCAATGTGCGATGCTCTTCTGAGATAGCCGCTTGCTCTAGCAGATCCCTCAGTACGTCCGACCGCACACCAGACGGTGCCGGACTCTTTTGATTGCTCTCTTCAAGAGCCGGATACTAAGGACTTCGGGTGGCCGTAGGATTACCTTCTGGCCTTGTCGGATCAAGAGAAACCCTCCGCGATGACACCTCAGGGTCGCCCGCCTCATGAGGCGGTATGGCAGGGGGAGGCGTTTCGCTCTCCATCATCTCTGGAAGAAGATCCCCTGAAGACGAGCTCTGCTGAGAAGGGCTAAGATCCGAAATGCTAGAAAAATACCTCAGTTATTTTCCTCAGAGGTAAAGCGAGATATTTTCATTTACCCTTTTACTTACAACTCGGTGGAGGGCTGATCCCCTTGAGGGCATAGTGCGGCTAGGGTATTCCCTAGGGTAGGACCCTCCGACGAAGATTTCTTCCCCCATTTGGAGACCGTTGTCTCCGGGTCCTCAGAGGCGGTTCTCTTTCGTCCCTGAGGAGAGGAAATTTCAGTTCCTCCCCCTGGCTAACCTCCTTCGCGGAGGCGCTAGCCTCCTTGTTCCCCCCTTTATCTTCTCCTGAGGGCGCTTGATAAGGCGCGATCTCCAACATCCTGGTTAGTACGGGATTTGGTGAGGTCTCAGGAAGGGGGGCCAAACACTTGATCAACTTTGCCTTCGCTATCCAATCCTGGGTCAAAGAGCAGCTTTTTAGGGCAATGTTGTGATAAATAAACGGATAGTGTGTTCGGATGCGGGGCTACTTACTTGGGTATCCGGGCGATTGCAGCTTAGACCTGCATCCTCAGTGATGTCCGGACACATTATTTGTGGTCCGAAGAACAATTTGTACATCTCTTCGTGCGTCATGCCGAGGAAATGTTGAATAGCTCGCGGTCCTTCCGGGTTGAATTCCCACATGCGAAGGGGCCAGCGTTTGCAAGGCTGGACTTGACGAACTAGCATGACTTGCACTACCATAACCAGACTGAAATCTCTCTCAAAGAGATCTCGGATACGGCTTTGCAGTATTGGCACGTCCTTGGCTGGACCCCAGCTCAGCCCCCTGCTGATCCATGACATCAGTTGTGGTGGGGGGCCTGAGCGAAAGGTGGGGGCAGCTACCCACTTGGCACTTCGGGGAGCTGTGATGTAGAACCACTCCCGTTGCCACAATCCGGAAACCTCTGGGAAGTAACCCTGAGGCCAAGGAGCATCAGCAATTTTGCTTATTGAAGCGCCTCCGCACGCTGTGTGCTGCCCCTCGATCATCTTCGGCTTCACATCGAAGGTCTTGAGCCACAGGCCGAAGTGAGGGGTAATGCGGAGGAAGGCCTCACATACGACAATAAATGTCGAGATGTGAAGAAGGGAATCCGGGGACAGATCATGAAAATCTAGCCCGTAATAGAACATAAGACCCCTAACAAAGGGATCCAGAGCGAGGCCTAGTCCTCGGAGGAAGTGGGAGACGAACACGACACTCTCGTTGGGTTCGGGAGTAGGGACGACTTGCCCTCGGGCAGGCAGCCGATGCGAAATTTCGGCGGTCAGATATCTGGCCTCTCTCAACTTCTTGATGTCCTCCTCCGTGATGGAGGAAGGCATCTACCAACCTTGAAGGTTGGATCCGGACATAGTTGAAGGTCTGAAGTGCCTAAACCTGAGCTTTGGGTGTTGGAACTCGAGGCGGGAGGCGGATTCGATTAAGATCGAGAGGAAAAGGCCTTGTCCCCTTTATAAAGAGGGTGAATATCAAGCGTCCTCCTCGTGGCTATTTGGGACTTGCCTAAGATCTAGGAGTCCTACCAATAGGCACGGTTGGGTTACCCACGTCCGTATTGATGAGAATCCCGTAATAAAGGGGACACGATCTCTGCTTCGACAAGACGTGCCAAGGAAACCGCCTCGCGAGACATGCTGAGATAGGTTATGAAAAACGATTCGAATAAAGACTTGGCTGTGGTGTGATGTCACACTATAGGGTACTTCAGCATATTAGATTTGTGGAAATATTATTCTCTCGACGGTGGTATGTGGAACTTGTTTAGCAGAGCTGGACACGATCCTCGTGTTCAAAATCTTCTATGAAGTATTCAGAGGAGGAACCCGCCTTGAAATGCCGAAGACAATCTGCGCGCCGGACTCATCGTCATTGAAGCCTGGTTCAGCGGCTACTGAGGGAGTCCTGGATTAGGGGGTCTCCGGACAGCTGAATTATATCCTTTGGCCGGACTGTTGGACTATGAAGATACAAGATTGAAGACTTCGTCCCGTGTCCAGATGGGACTCTCCTTGGCATGGAAGGCAAGCTTGGTAATACGGATATGTAGATCTCCTTCCTTGTAACCGACTCTGTGTAACCCTAGCCCCCTCCGGTGTCTATATAAACCGGAGGGTTTAGTCCGTAGGGACAACAACAACAATCATACCATAGGCTAGCTTTTAGGGTTTAGCCTCTTCAATCTCGTGGTAGATCAACTCTTGTACTACTCATATTATCAAGAACAATCAAGCAGGACGTAGGGTATTGCCTCCATCAAGAGGGCCCGAACCTGGGTAAACATCGTGTCCCCTGCCTCCTGTTACTATCCGCCTTAGACGCATAGTTCGGGACCCCCTACCCGAGATCCGCCGGTTTTGACACCGATAACCGGGTTTCATAGGATTAACAAAGCTGGGAGGTTGTTTAACATAAACTTCCTCCTCAATTTCACCATTTAGGAAAGCACTTTTAATGTCCATTTGATACAAGGTGATATCATGGTGATTATCATAGGCAAGTAAGATGCAGATGGACTCAAGTCTAGCAACGGGGGCATATGTCTCACCATAGTCCATACCTTCGACCTGAGTGTAGCCTTGGGCGATGAGACGTGCTTTGTTGCGAACTACTTGTCCATCTTCGTCTTGCTTGTTGCGAAACATCCATTTGGTACCGATAATGTTGTGGTTGTTGTCGGGCTTCTCGACCAATGTCCACACTTGATTTCTCTCAAAGTTGTGTAGCTCTTCATGCATGGCATTTATCCAATTCGGATCTTCCAATGCTTCTTCAACCTTCATAGGTTCAATGCTAGAGATGTAAGAATAATGTTCACAAAAATTAGCCAAACAAGTTTTAGAGTGAGTGATTCTCCCGGTTTGAATGTCATTGAAGATTTGTTCAACGGGATGGTCTCGTGAAACTCTTGCTCGGACTCGTGGGAGCTTTTGTTTGGGTCAGGGTGGAGCATATTCTTCATCATCTCGCTCTTTTTCTTGGCCTTCTTCATTGTTGATGTTGTTGTTCTCTTGTCGAGGTGGAGAAGGAGGTTGATGAGGTTCATCTTGGTGTACTTCCTTGTTTTCTTCATCTTGGCATGTTCCACTTGTGTATGCTTCCATGTCAAGTCTTGGTTCACCTTGTCGTGAGGTAGAAGCTTCCACTTGGACGGACGAGGTACTCTCCTTCACCTCCGTTGGACGAATCTTGCTAATATAAAAGTCTTGGATTGCTTCTGAATGGTCTTTGTTTCCTACATCAATTGGAAATTGCTCTACTTGTGAGCCATTAGATTCATCAAACTTCACATCTACCGTCTCTTCAACCTTACGGGTGAAATTGTTGTAGACACGGTAAGTGTGAGAGTTTGATCCATAACCAAGTAGGAAACCCTCATGAGATTTAGGAGCAAATTTAGAACGACGATTGAGGGAGTCCTGGATTAGGGGGCTCCGGACAGCCGGACTATATCCTTTGGCCGGACTGTTGGACTATGAAGATACAAGATTGAAGACTTCGTCCCATGTCCGGATGGGACTCTCCTTGGCATGGAAGGCAAGCATGGCAATACGGATATGTAGATCTTCTCCCTTGTAACCTACTCTGTGTAACCCTAGCCCCCTCCGGTGTCTATGTAAACTGGACGGTTTAGTCCGTAGGAAAACATACAATCATACCATAGGCTAGCTTCTAGGGTTTAGCCTCTACGATCTCGTGGTAGATCAACTCTTGTAATACTCATATCATCAAGAACAATCAAGCAGGATGTAGGGTATTAACTCCATCAAGAGGGCCCGAACCTGGGTAAACATCGTGTCCCCTGCCTCCTGTTACCATCCGCCTTAGACGCACAGTTCGGGACCCCCTACCCGAGATCCGCCGGTTTTGACACCGACATTGGTGCTTTCATTGAGAGTTCCAATGTGTCGTCATCATAAGGAGGGATTGCTCGTCTCGTTGTCAAGGACAACATCACCTCTGGGGGAGCCCTGGCTTTAGGCCAAACTCTCCGACTAGGCGGCTTCATCATGACTGCCCGCTCGGCCGCTACGCCGACGATGACTTCTCGGGTCATCGAAAATAGCCTCCACATCTGCTCGAAATTCACCGAGCAGATGGATCCAATGGAGCTCTCCTCTTTGAATAGCTCTTGGATCGCATCGCCGCTCTGGGACTCGCTACGGACTACGAGCGGATTGGGCTTAAACCCGACCAAAGGGAGATTAACTCTCCGCCGGTCACCCATCAGATAGTGGTGGTGGAGGAGCAATGCGGCGATTCTCCCTCTATCCTGAGGACGAACTATGTCCCGATTCCCGAGCTCTCCGAGCCAGATACCCGCCCATGGGAGGACATCGCCCTAACCCTGAACCTAGAATCAGGCCGCATGCCAAACCTGCGGGGCAACATCCCGGAGCCCGAACTTCCAAGATCAAAAACTCCCCCGCCCCAGGGTCTCAGATTGGGTCAAGGTCTGGACTTAAATCCACCTACCCACCCAGATACAAACGATCTTTCCAACATTAGGCAAGAGCCCCAAGAGACAGTACATCACTGTTGGGCCAGATTCCTCCTTGTAATGAACAAGGTCAAGGACTATCGCGAGGAAGACGCAATTTCGTTCTTTTGCACCAATTGCACGGACAAGGGAATCCTCAATGCCATAAGTCGCCGTGACCTAGCACACTTCGCTGACTTGGCGGCCATAGTATGGAAGTACTGTGCGATGGAAAGCGCCTGGAAAACCCAAAAAAAAAATTTGGGATAATCCGGCTCTGACAAAACCCCTAGTCCGAACTAAAAGGGTGCACTCTCATAAGTCGCCCAACTCAATTACAAAGAAGCAAAAGCCCACTACAGGGCGTGGAACCGTATTGGAGGGATGGCTTAACGGGCCATGCAAAATTCATAGTACAGCGGATACCGTACCAACACACAGCCTTAGAGCATGTTGGGTACTCCGGCAGGTGGTCAAAAGCGGTGAGGATCTCCTCATCCAAAACACCTCAGAGCACCATCCCATGGATAACAATACAATATTGACATTCTTCAAGACCTTCGCCTAAAAAAATAGGCGTAAGCGAGCACTCCGCAGCCTTGCCTAAGTCTGCCACATGGCAGCAATAAATCCATGGAGCGACACGGCCATCACCTTCAATGCCAGTGACGAACCTAAATGCCGAACAGCCCGAGCACCAGCCGCCTTGGTCCTCAGTCCAATTGTGGACGGCTTTCGGCTCACTAAAGTGCTCATGGATGGCGGCAGCGGATTAAACCTCATTCATGAGGAGACTCTTCAAAAAATGGAAATAGACAGAAACCGCATTGAGCAAAGCAGCACGACCTTCAGAGGAATCATCCCTAGTCGGGAGGCACGTTGTGCTGGGAAAATCACACTAGATGTGGTATTCGGCACTCCGGAGAATTACAGGATCGAAGAAATTACATTCCAAGTGGCCCCGTTCAGTAGCGGATACCACGCCCTTCTAGGGCGGGAGGCATTCATGATCTTCCAAGCCATACCCCATTACGGGTACATGAAGCTCAAAATGCCCGGGCCCAATGGAATCATCACTCTAGCTAGTGATCCGGACATAGCACTTTGCGCCGAGAACAAAACAGCCGCACTGGCCCTCGAGGCATTATCTGAAGCCCTTGTGGTGGAGGAATTAACTGTGCTGCGCTCCATAGTGGATAGGGATGACGTGATACTAGACAAAAGATCCAAGTCCACTTCTTTTAAACCAGTGGATGAAATAGTCAAATTCCAAGTCCATCCAACGGACCCCACAAAAACAGCATCCATCGGGGCACAGTTAAACCCCGCTATAGAAGCCGCACTACAGGAGTTCCTGTGTGAGAATTGGGACATATTCGCCTGGCATCCTTCAGACATGCCAGGAATCCCACGCAGGCTGGCCGAGCATAGCCTTAACATTCTAAAGGGATTCAAGCCGGTCAAGCAGACTCTTCGGCGTTTCTCCGGAGCTAAGCGACAAGCCATGAGAGAGGAGCTAGCCAAGTTACTGGAGGCCAGATTCATTAGAGAAATAAAGCATCCGAACTGGCTAGCTAACCTGGTGATGGTACCAAAGAAGGACAAATCCTGGCGCCTATGCGTCGACTTCAAGGACCTTAATAAGGCTTGCCCAAAGGATCCCTTCCCCCTCCCTCGCATCGATCAAATTATTGAAGCTACCACAGGACACGGCTCATTGTGCTTCCTCGACGCATACTCCGGTTACCACCAAATTAAGAAGGCGGAATCCGATCAAGCCGCAACGACATTTATAACTCCATACGGCCCCTTATGTTTTAACACAATACCCTTCGGGCTCAAAAACGTCGGCGCAATGTATCAGCACATGATTCAGACATGTCTGGAAAAGTAGATCGGCAAAATAGTGGAGGCATACATCGACGATGTGGTCGTTAAAACCAGACACGTCGACTCCTTAATAGATGACTTGAGGCTCACGTTCGACAATCTCCGAACATACGACATCAAGCTCAATCCAGAAAAATGCGTTTTTGGCGTACGCGTCGGAAAGCTCCTGGGCTTTATCGTCTCCAGTAGAGGAATAGAAGCAAATCCGGCTAAGATCCGGGCTCTATCACAGTTGGCTATCCCAACTGACCTTAAACAAATCCAGAAGTTAACTGGATGTGTGGCGGCCTTAAGCCGCTTTATCTCCCGATTAGGAGAAAAGGCACTCCCCCTCTATCGGCTTCTTCGACGCACCGAACACTTCGAGTGGATGGATGCAGCCACGGCCCGATTGGAAGAAATAAAATCCATCTTGGCCACCAACCCAATCTTGGCCGCACCAAATGTCAGCGAACCAATGCTGTTATATATAGCGGCAACACACCAAGTTGTAAGCGCAGTGCTCGTCGTTGAACGAGAGACGGACGGACATAAATTCCCACTTCAAAAGCCGGTATATTATGTATCCACTGTCCTCACTCCATGCAAATCACGATACCCACATTATCAAAAGATAGAATACGCGGTATTCATGGCATCCCAGAAATTACGACACTACTTTCAAGAGTGTTCAATTACGGTGGCCTCAGAAGTACCACTCAATGACATAATAAACAACCGCAATGCCACGGGCTGGATTGCCAAATGGGCTATCTAGCTCCTCCCGTTCGACATAACATGTACACCACAGTGAGCCATTAAGTCGCAAGTACTGGCCGATTTCATCGCCGAATGGACAGAAGCCGAACTCCCTAAAGAGTACGACGCATACTCCAATTGGATCATGCACTTCGACGGCTCTAAAATGCTGGCTGGTCTGGGGGCTAGCGTCGTCCTGACGCCCCCACTGGAGATACAGTGCAATACGTACTCCAAATACTATACACAGACTCCAATAACGCAGCCAAATACGAGGCCCTATTACACGGTCTCCGGATGGCAGTTTCCATGGGCATTCAACGCCTGGAGGTGCATGGGGACTCGAACCTCGCAATATCCCAAATAAATGGAGACTTCGATGCCAAGGATCCGAAAATGGCGGCATATCGCAACGTCGTCCTCAAAATGTCAGCCCGGTCCAAGGGGCTTGAATTCCACCATGTGGCTCGGGAAAACAATCAGGCGGCGGATATCCTCGCCTCTATCGGTGCTAAGCGCGACCCTGTCCCACCTAACATCTTCCTAGAAAAACTGTTTAAGCCATCCATGGTATGGAAAGGGGACACACCGGTAGAAATAGTACGGACCCGGCCACAACATCAGATACCGAACACTCTGACACAATCGGAGGCTCTGCCATCGAAATAACACCTTCAGCCCACATGATAATGGCCGTCATCGCCCCGTGGATAGAACCATTCCTAGCCTACCTAACCAGGAAGGAACTACCCGAGGACCAAAATGAGGCACGCTGCATAGTGCGGCGATCTAAAGCCTACAAGGTCCACGAGGGAGAGCTTTATAAGAAAAGCACTACCGGAGTCCTTCAAAGGTGCATCTCCGAAGAGGAAGGGCGGAAGCTTTCGGCAGAAATACATGCTGGACTCGGCGGCCATCACGCCGCAGCCCGGGCCCTTGTAAGCAAGGCCTTCCGTACAGGTTTCTATTGGCCGACGGCCCGAGCAGATGCACAGCATCTGGTCCAACATTGCATCAGTTGCCAGCTTTTTGCAAACCAAAGCCATATGCCACCTACCGCTCTCCAAACAATCCCCATTACTTGGCCCTTTGCGGTCTGGAGGCTTGATATGGTTGGACCCCTTAAAGGGGGAACCCATAAGAAAAAATACTTGCTGGTCATGGTGGATAAATTCACCAACTGGATAGAAGCCAAACCTGTCAAAACGGCTGAATCCGGACTGGTGATAGACTTCATATCTGGGGTTGTACACCATTATGGCATCCCCCACAGCATCATCACCGACAACGGCACAAACTTTACAGCCGACGAGGTGAAACTTTGGTGCAGCAACATGGGCATCAAGCTCGATTATGCTTCTGTCTATCACCCGCAAACTAACAGTCAAGTCAAGCGAGCAAATGGTCTTATCATGAGCGGCATCAAACCCAGATTAGTGCGGTCCTTAAAGGAATCAAACACACACTGGGTAGAGGAGCTCGACTCAGTACTATGGGGGCTGCGGACCATGCTGAATTGCACTACTGGATACACACCGTTTTTTATGGTGTACGGCGCAGAGGCGGTTCTGCCTTGCGACATAATTCATGACTCACCTTGAGTGCGCATGTATGAAGAAAAAGAGGCCGAGCTCAATCGGCAGGACAGTTTGGACGCCCTGGAGGAGGAGCGCGACATGGCAAAAGCCCGTTCCGCATTCTATCAGCAACATGCTCGAAGGTATCAAAGCAGAGAAGTACGGGCCAAAACCTATAAGGTTGGCGAACTAGTTCTACGGCTGCTGAAGAAGAAAAAGAACAAGCTCAAGCCAAAATGGGAAGGTCCCTTCATTATTGACCAGGTTCTGACCGGTGGAGCGTACCGTCTGCAGGATGCATCGAACAATCGACTCGAGCCAAACCCATGGAACGCAGCCAGACTCCGAAGATTCTACGCCTAGTGTCGGACTCTATGTTCGTCTCCTTACCTCCGTCAATTTTTTGCATATCAATTATCTGTTTTTCTCTCTTTCTCTCTTTTTATTCTCCTCAAGGCCTTAAAAGGCTAAACTTGTGTCTTGGTTACACAATCTTGACGCGCTAACCGTGCTCATTTTGCCTGGGGGCTTCTTATACAGAAGCTTAATATAACTATTTTTCTGGGCTTTATGCCCCACACATGTGTTATTCTTCCGCATGTACCTTTTTTCGCCATTATATGCATCGATATGACTTAAGTTTTGGCTAAGCTGGGTTGCCTGGCTCTTGTATTTATGCCCTACGTTCCCGTTAATTCGGCTAGGGCATAAGGGGAGCACCTCTGCGATGGTTACTGCCGGGTCAGCCGGATGTGTACCTCATACTGGGTGAAGCCGAAAGCTAGTGTTCTTAAGGGAATATTCGGTCGGTGAACAAAAGATGACTTTTATTTAATTTACAACATGCCCCCAGATGTTTATAGCCTGCGTCTCTTTTCGCAGTTCGGACATGCACATTAGGGCATGCGTACCCAGGGAAAGGAACCCTTAACGGAACTATTCGCCTTGGAAGATGTTTCTTACTATTCATGTAATATAACATAGCTAGTTGGGTACTTGTCTGTTCAAGCACTTATGACCCCTATGCCTGGTTTCCATGCATACCCTGGTTTTTACATAACCGAGTGGGTATTCGTATACACTCCGGACTATCGGGTCCAGAAGTCGAAGCGAAAAGGTCCACCATGACAAAAGATTTACAATCCAGCTAGGGACATTATATATGTCACTTGAAGTACACAGTCACTAAGACTGATTAAATTCTTCTTCTATACCATCCAACAGGCTGTCTAGCCTACAATCCTGTTGGGGATACTTTGCGGCTAATTCTACTTGGTCATACACCAAACTGACGGGGATCTCTTTCCCCTCGGGCCCCACAGGTCCGACCTCGGCCATGTGGTTTGGGTCAGCTTTGGTATATCGCGTCTTCACCATAGCCCAGGCTTCCCTTGCACCTTGTCGGCAGGATGATATCTTGCATAATTGGAAGCGCCGCCGCGCTCCCTTGAGTTTCTCTATAAGCTCCCCCATGCCTCCTAGCGGGGACGCGGATGGCCACAAGGCTTGACCAATACCCTGCATCACCTGCCAAACTTGTTTGTGCAGTTGTGAGAGCTCTGGTAGAAGATCACCCGCAGACCCGGGCATCTCCTCCGCGGGACGACCCGTCGGCATACCTGCAGACATAACTCTGTTAGCCGGTTTCTTCGCCGAACTCCTTCAAAAGTTTGTTCAAGCACTTACTAAAAATGCCGCGCCGAAGCCGCTAATTCTCCTTCACGGAGTCCGCAAGCTAGGCTCGGACATCTTTCAGTTCCACGTCCAGCCGGATATTGGCGTCCTGGAGATTATTTTTCTCCTGCCTGACCCACGTAAGCACGCGCTCGCCAGCATTTAGCTGTAGATTAGCACGTTGCACATCCTCAGGCACGCCCTCCGGATTCACTCCGGGGTCATCTGCAACATCTATTGTCAGATTTGCATGCATGCCGCATACTATCTAGTACCTGTAATTCTTTGCAATGAAAGCAAGTGTTACCAGAGGGGGCCTTCTCGGACTCCCTCAATGCGGCCACCGCGGCCTGTAGCTGGGCTTTGCATTCTTCCAGCTCTTGAGACAATTGGGTATTCTTCTCTGTAAGAACATGCACAAATAATGATCCTTAAATCAGTTGTGCCAACTATTTCAAGTCTCAGGGGCTACTGATATATATAATCGCCATATTTTCCTACCCGTATATCCTTTACATACTGGTCTGTGGCTCTGGCAAGGCCATTTTGAGCAGCACGGATGTACGCGTCTCCTGAGTTGAAGGCATCGAACGCCTCTTGGGAGAAACAAGTGTCACGGAGTACGGCCCGGTGACACCTGTGATTCATGGTGCTCTCCACTTCAGAATTTGTAGCGGATAGTCTGTCCGCATCCTCTGTAGGAGGAGCATCCGGCGTTCGCCCAGTGTTAGCTTCCGCCTCTATGTCCGGCCCTGGAGCCTGACTGGTGGAGGCGTGATCGGCAACCTCTCCGGATATAGTCCGGCGAGCGTTCTTCCTACTAGGAAACATGGACATCATTATATTTTAAGAAAGATGACAACCATGGAGCAAGGTTCTGTATCATACCTCTGCGCCGGCGTCTCAGTCTTGACCGCCTTCCTTTTTGCCCTACCCGGCTTCGGTGCCTCTTGTTGGCGAGTCACTGCGGGTTCGGCATGGTGTCCCGAACGCCTTCCCTGTAAAACACCATATGTGTATGGTAGGTGAAGTGCATAAAAGGGGATCCTTCTCGGAAGTTGGAACTCTGGTTTTTTCTTACATGCGATGTAGGGAGTAGCCCAGGATAGTCGGCTATGATGGCCACCATGGCATCATCGCAGCTCAATTGATAGAACGTCATGTCTATCAGCTCCACAAATATGTCCGTATCCTCTTCAAGTCCGGGGTCGAGGGCCCGGTCAGGATCCTCCGGTTGTGGAGGCGGGCTGTTGACCTCCCTTACAGATTTTCGCAGTTCCTGCCGTGAAACGGCTAGGTGAGTATTTACGACGAAGAATGCGGGAAGGTTGGGAGTAAAGAGTGACAGCTCACCCAGCTTGGAGGGTTGTACATGGAGAATCCATCCCGTGGCTTAATACGGATGAACTCCTCTTCCTCTCCCTTGAACAACTCGGACAGAAATTTTTGCTAAAGCAGCAGCGGAGTCTGGTCCCTTACGCCCACAGCGGGTGGCATCATCTTCCCCGTTAAAGCACCACAGGGGGTGCCCTCGATATTGAAGCGGTTGCACCCCCCACATTATGCATATTGACATAACCTTGATTATTGTCAATCATGATTGAGCCAGCACTTTAATCCGGTCCATCAGATAAAGGACTTCTCCGTTATCGTCCTCCTGGGGGCTCTGTGGGCGCCAGCTTCGGCGTTTCTTCAGAGGAGCATTGTGGAACTCGGGAAGACCCCTCCGAACAGGATCTGGAAGGGGGACGTCCTCCATGTAAAACCACTCCGAAGGCCAGTCCTCGGACGTCTTCTTCGGGGTACCGGACAGGTATCCGGTCCCGGCGATGCGCCATATTTCAGCTCTGCCCACTTGATATAGTGACCCCTCCTGTGTACGGGGCACAAGGCAGAATAGCCTCTTCCACAGCTCGAAATGAGCCTCGCAGGCAAGAAACAGCTCGCAAAGGGCAACATAACGAGCGATGTGTAATATGGAAGCAGGGGTGAAATTATGCAACTGGAGGCCGTAAAACTCCAGGAGCCCGCAGAGGAACGGATGGATTGGAAATCCAAGTCCCCTTAGTAAATAAGGGACAAGGCATACCCGCTCCCCCTTGGAGGGATTGGGTAAGCTCTCCGCTTGCTCCCCGCCATTATAGGTGGCGAGCCCGGCTCGAACGGGGACCATATATGCTGGAGGGAGAAATCCCTGGGTCTGCAACTCTACTAATTGGCTGTGCTGGACGGAACACTTCTCCCAGTCACCGGGCTTAGGGCTACGGGAGCGGGAGGAGGAGCTGCGGTGGCCGGCCTTGTTGGAATGGATTTTTCCGAGCATGCTCCGATGGATACTCGCCGTGAGAGGATGGTGTGGTTTGGATCTAAGAATCCCTGTCCCTTTAATAGGCAGTTTATTTACATAGCTAGGGTGGCGAATGTAAAAATTCCCTGGCTCATCGCATTCGCTCGACACGTGGAAGATAGCCCTTATTGGGCGTAGAAGCCAAGAAGTGCAACATTTATGAGGAGCCAGACACTACTCAACAGATATTCAGAATTTGGAGAAGAACCCGCTTTGCAATTCCGAAGACAATCTGCATGCCGAACTCATCGGCATTGAAGCCTGGTTCGGGGGCTACTGAGGGAGTCCTGGATTAGGGGGTCTCCGGACAGACGGACTGTTGGACTATGAAGATACAAGATTGAAGACTTCGTCCCGTGTCCGGATGGGACTCTCCTTGGCGTGGAAGGCAAGCTTGGCAATATGGATATGTAGATCTCCTCCCTTGTAACCGACTCTGTGTAACCCTAGCCCCCTCCGGTGTCTATATAAACAGGAGGGTTTAGTCCATAGGACAACATACAATAATACCATAGGCTAGCTTCTAGGGTTTAGCCTCTACGATCTCGTGGTAGATCAACTCTTGTAATACTCATATCATCAAGAACAAGCAAGCAGGACGTAGGGTATTACCTCCATCAAGAAGGCCTGAACCTTGGTAAACATCGTGTCCCCTGCCTCCTGTTACCATCCGCTTTAGACGCATAGTTCGGGACCCCCTACCCGAGATCCGCCGGTTTTGACACCGACAACGATGCTTATCAAGAATGTAGCACTTTGGGCCGAATACTCGAAAGTATCCAACTTGGGGTTTGTTACCGGTAAGAAGCTCGTATGTCATCTTGCCGAGTAGCTTGTGAAGATACAAGTGATTTGTTGCATGATAAGTTGTCTCAACGGCTTCCGCCCGAAAGTGTTTTGGCGTCTTGTACTCATCATGCATCGTTCTCGCCATCTCAATAAGAGTCTAGTTCTTCCTCTCAACAACTCCATTTTGCTGAGGTGTGTATGTAGCCGAGAACTCATGTGAAATTCCTTCTTCATCAAGAAAGGTATCCACATTTTCGTTCTAGAAATCCGTTCCATTGTGGCTTCGAACCTTCTTGATCTTCACTTAAAATTGATTTTGGGCCTTCCTAACGAAGTTCTTGAAGATCTTTTGGACCTGCAATTTATCATCAAGAAAGAACACTCACATAAATATTGAAAAATCATCAACTATGACTAGACCAAATGAGTTACCACTGAGACTTTTGTAGGCATTGGGACCAAAGAGATCCATATGAAGTAGCTCGAGCAGCCTTCTCGTAGTCATGATGTTCTTCACCGGATGACTTCCTCCAACTTTTTTTCCTGCTTGACAAGCACTACACAATCTATCCTTGTCAAATATAACAACTTTCACTCCAAGGATATGATCACCTTTAATAAGCTTATCAAGATTTTTCATGCCCACATGACCTAATCTTCTATGCCACAACCAACCTTTAAAAGATTTAGCAATTAAGCAAGTTCTAGGTTGAGCCTTTTTAGTGAAATCAACAATGTAAAGATCACCTCTACGTAAACCGGTAAAGACCATATTGTGGTTATCTCTATGAAACACTTGGCAATCTACTTCAGTAAATAGGACATTGAAACCAAGGTCAGCAAGTCTAGATACGGAAAGTAGATTATATACAAAAGATTCAACGAGCATAACATTTTGTATGGAGCTATCATGTGAGATGGCCACCTTACCAAGGCCAACCACCTTACCCTTTGAGTTGTCACCAAAAGTGACATACTTTCGAGGGCCATCGTTTTCAGGAAGCTCACGAAACATATCCTTGTCTCTGGTCATGCGATCGGTACACCCACTGTCAAGAACACATTCCTTTCCTCTAGCCATGTGACACCCCATATGTAACCTGCCATATTTGTATTCCAACTCTTGCCGTTTCCGGCACTAAGTTATGTTATTTCCTTGTTGTCGGGTTTTTGTCTTCGTGTTGCTTTTGTCTTTGTCATGCATCTCATATCATGTCATCATGTGCATTGCATTTGCATACGTGTTCGTCTCATGCATCCGAGCATTTTCCCCGTTGTCCATTTTGCATTCCGGCGCTCCTATGTCCTCCGGTGTCCTTTTCTACCACTTTTCGTGTGCGGGTGTTAAACGTTCTCGGATTGGACCGAGACTTGTCATGCGGCCTTGCTTTACTACCCGTAGACCGCCTGTCATGTTTCGTGCCATTTGGACTTCGTTTGATACTCCAACGGTTAACCGAGGGACCGATAAGGCCTCGTGTGTGTTGCAGCCCAACACCTCTCCAAAGTGGCCCAAAACCCACCTAAACCCCCTCCACCATCTAGATCGTTCGATCACGATCGCGTGGACGAAAACCGTGCTCAATTTGGAGCCTCCTAGCTCCTCCTACCTATTAAAAGGCCCCTCCACCAAATATCCCGGGCCATTTCGCACCCTAACCATACCCAGCTTCTTCCTCCGCGCGTCGGACAACGTCTGCCGGTGCCGGACAACGTCCGCCGCCGCCCCGCACCAGTCATGGGTTGCCACATGGCCCGCCGGATGCCCCCGCGCCGCGGCCCGCCCGGGCTCGAGGCCGGCCCTCCCTGCCGCCGATCCGGGTCGAGCCCCGCAGCGCCCGCGCCGCCATCTCCCTCGCCACGCCCCACCGCCTCCTCGCCGGCCACCGCCGCCATCGCCGACCGCCGCCTAGCGCGCCGGAGCTGGCCGCCGCTCCGCCTCGTCGTCGCTGCACCCGGCGCCGGCCACCACCACCGCGCCATCGCCGACCTCCGGCGCCGTCCACGCCTGTCCCCGCTCTGGATCCGGCTCCCCCGTTCTTCCTCCGGCGAGCTCGGACGAACTCCGGCGAGATCCGCTGCCACCTCGGTTCGCGTGCCGGACGAACCCTAGATCTGGGTTGACTTTCTCTCCAACTCCCCATAATTTTTGGCAATTTTAATCATGGCATAACTCTGCATCCGTGGCTCGGTTTCGGGAGTGTAGCATATCGAAATGTTTGTCTCGACGAGTACTTCATTTCATCTCATTGCATCATGTTCATTTGAGCTCATCTTGATGTCCTAAATGCTGTTGGAAGAGTGCTAGTTTCTGTTAGTTTCAGATTCATATCAGCAATTGGACTTTTGTCATTTTTGCCATGATTGATGTGTGCCTCCTATGAACTTGAGCTCTACATGTGATTTGAAGTATGCCATGCCATCTTTACAGGGGTGTATGCCATGTATTTTTGTGATCTCTGTGGTGACTAGCACAAGCATGCAAAGTAGGTGTCGTAATGTTGCTGATTTCAGGGACTTAGAAATATTCTAAGTCTTTGTCCTGTCAATATTTTTATGCCATGTATTCATGTTGCTACCGACTGATCCATGCCTTTTTGAGCATGATCAGTAAGGATGTTTTGTAGATATTGTTGTGCTCTATCCATCCATGTCTTTGTTTGCAATTATGGAGCACCCTAGCTTGACTCAATCGAGCTCTACTTTTGCTATAAAATGTTCCTGGCAGAATGTTTACGTGTTAAGCATTTTTGCCGAGGTTGTTGTAGTTTATCCATGCATGCTATGTTGTTGTTCTTGCCATGTTTAGCTTCTATGCCATGTCTACTTGCTGGGTGTATGTTTAGTTTGTCATGCAATGCCTTGTGGTGAGTGCATCGAGCTCGTAAACATGCCTACTTAATATCTGTTTGCTATGTTCCAGTTTTCTACTATGTCTGAATCTGTTAACAATAATTGCTATGTTCACATGGTTACCATTGTATTTTCTGATCCCTTTTGGCTTATGGTCAGTAAGGGACGTTTGTTGTATGCTGTGAGTAGCTTCATGTCATGCCTTGCTTTGCCATGATATGTTCCTGTAGCATGTTGTTATCTTGCTCTAAACATTGCTTCCTGGTGTTAAATTCCTGGCATGTTGTTATTTTTCACTAAGTCTGTAACCTGATATCTTTTGCACTTTTGCCATGCTTGTTTGAACCTGCTACTGGGTGAATTAGCTGTAGCTCAGTGTTCATCTTTTGTCAAGCATCTTGAGTGGATCCCTGACATATATTTTGTTATTATGTCTGAGTGCTGTAGCATGTTGTTCTTGGTGCATTTAGATGGCCTCGTGCTGTTAATCGCAGACCGGTGCCATATTTGTTTTGCTTGCCATTTGCAAACCGTGCATCCGATTTCGGTGATCTTCATATCGATTTCGACGTGCGTGTTTTGGCTCGATGAGGTTCTCTACCTTGGGCATATCATCTCTGCCAAGGGCATAGCTGTTAATCCTGAGAAGGTGTCTGCAATTGTGAATTGGGAACCATCTCAGAACATGAAGCAACTCCGCAGCTTCCTTGGGCTAGCAAGCTATTCTCGAAGGTTCGTTGAGAACTTATCTAAGATCACGAAGCCTCTTTCCAACCTTCTATAGAAGCATGTGAAGTATGTCTGGTTGCCTGAATGTGACATCGCTTTCAACATCCTGAAAGAGAAGTTAGTCACTGCTCCAGTTCTGACTCCTCCTGATGAATCCAAACCGTTCGAAGTTTTCTGTGATGCTTCCCTTCAAGGTCTTGGTGCAGTGTTGATGCAAGAGAAGAAGGTTGTGTCCTATACCTCTCGCCAGTTAAAGCCCAATGAAAAGAACTACCCCACTCGTGACCTCGAGTTGGCGGCAGTTGTCCATGCTCTTTAACATGGAGACATCTCTTATTGGGAAGAAAAGTGGATATCTTCACTGATCACAAGAGTCTCAAGTACATCTTCACTCAGTCCAACCTCAACCTCAGGCAGACTCGTTGAGTCGAAATGATTCAAGAGTATAATCCGAGTATCAAATATACTCCAGGCAAGGCCAATGTAGTTGCTGACGCATTAAGCAGGAAGGCTTACTGCAACAGTTTGATTATCAAGCCTTACCAACCAGAGCTTTGTGAAGCTTTCCGCAAACTCAATATACAAGTTGTTCGTCAAGGATTTCTTGCCAACCTCCAAGTCTCTCCTACTTTGGAAGATCAGATTCACGAGGCTCAACTTCTTGATGCTATGGTGAAGAAGGTGAATGTTGGGATTGCCAAGAGTCAACCCAAGTACAAGTGTTATCGTCTTAATGACAAGGATACTCTATTCTTTGATGATCGCATTGTTATGCCTAAAGGTGACCTTCATAAAGTCATTATGAACGAGGCTCACAATTCACTCCTCTCTATTCACCCTAGAAGTACAAAGATGTACCAGGACCTCAAGCAGTCATATTGGTGGACTCGAATGAAGCGCGAGATTGCTCAGTTCATGAATGAATGTGATGTCTGCAGAAGAGTGAAAGCAGAACACCAACAACCAGCTGGTCTCCTCCAACCTCTTGCCATTCCAGAATGGAAGTTTGACGATATTGAGATGGACTTCGTGACTGGATTTCCAAAGTCCAAGCGTGGCAATGATGCTATCTTCGTTGTCATCGACAAGCTCACCAAAGTGGATCATTTTCTTCCTATCAAAGAATCTATCACAGCAGCTCAATTGGCAGAGCTATATACCTCCAGGATTGTCTCTCTGCACGGCATTCCGCAGTTGATATCTTTAGATCGTGGCAACATCTTTACCTCTAAGTTCTGGGATTCTTTTTAGAAGGCCATGGGCACCAACATTCATTTCAGCACAGCTTTTCATCCTCAAACCAGTGGCCAAGTCGAGAGGGTCAATCAAATTCTTGAAGATATGCTCAGGGCATATGTCATCTCTTTCGGTATGAAGTGGGAAGATTGTCTTCCATATGTCGAGTTCTCCTACAATAACAGCTTTCAAGTGAGTTCGGGCAAGGCCCCATTCGAGATTCTCTATGGCAGGAAGTGTCATACTCCTCTTAACTGGTCAGAGACTGGTGAGCATCAACTTCTTGGAAATGACTTGATCACAGAGGCTGAGGAAATGTGCAAAGTCATTTGTGAAAATTTCAAAGCCGCGCAATCGTGTCAGAAGAGTTACTATGATAGCAAGCATCGTGACTTGGCTTTCGAGATCGGAGACCATGTCTACCTCCGCGTCTCTCCAATGAAAGGTACTCGTCGCTTCGGTATCAAAGGGAAGCTTGCCCCTAGATACGTGGGTCCTTTCAAGATCATTGGCAAAAGAGGCGATCTCGCCTATCAACTTGAGCTTCCATCCAACTTTGCAAACATGCACGATGTGTTTCACGTGTCTCAACTCCGCAAGTGTTTCAAGACTGCTGACCGCACCATCGACTTCGAAGAGATTGATCTCCAAGAAGACCTGTCTTACCATGAGCACCCCGTTGCTATTCTTGAAGAAACTGAGCGCAAGACTCGCAACAAGTCTATCAAATTCCTGAAAGCCAAGTGCTCACATTCCGACCGTGAAGCCACCTGGGAACGCTAGGACCACCTCCGTTATGAGTACCCGGAGTTTTTCTAGTCCTAGATCTCGGGTCGAGATCCTTTCGTAATGGTGGAGTGTTGTAACACCCCGTATGTAACCTGCCATATTTGTATTCCAACTCTTGCCGTTTCCGGCACTAAGTTATGTTATTTTCTCGTTGTCGGTTTTTTGTCTTCGTGTTTCTTTTGTCTTTGTCATGCATCACATATCATGTCATCATGTGCATTGCATTTGCATACGTGTTCGTCTCATGCATCCAAGCATTTTCCCTGTTGTCCGTTTTGCATTCCGGCGCTCCTATGTCCTCCGATGTCCTTTTCTACCTCTTTTCGTGTGCGGCTGTTAAACGTTCTCGGATTGGACCGAGACTTGTCATGCGGCCTTGATTTACTACCGGTAGACCGCCTGTCAAGTTTCGTGCCATTTGGACTTCGTTTGATACTCCAACGGTTAACCGAGGGACCGATAAGGCCTCGTGTGTGTTGCAGCCCAACACCTCTCCAAAGTGGCCCAAAACCCACCTAAACCCCCTCCACCATCTAGATCGTTCGATCACGATCGCGTGGCCGAAAACTGTGCTCAATTTGGAGCCTCCTAGCTCCTCCTACCTATAAAAAGGCCCCTCCACCCAAAATCCCGGGTCATTTCGCACCCTAACCCTAGCCCCCTCTTCCTCCGCGCGCCGGACAACGTCCGCCGCCGCCCCGCACCAGTCACGGGCTGCCACGTGACCCGCCGGACGCCCCCGCACCATCGTCGACCTCCGCCGCCGTCCACGCCCGTCCCCGCTCCGGATCCGGCTCCCCCGTTCTTCCTCCGGCGAGCTCGGACGAACACCAGCGAGATCCGCCGCCGCCTCGGTTCGCGTGCCGGACGAACCCTAGATCTGGGTTGACTTTCTCTCCAACTCCCCGTAATTTTTGACAATTTTAATCATGGCATAACTCAGCATCCGTGGCTCCGTTTCGGGCGTGTAGCATATCGAAATGTTCGTCTCGACGAGTACTTCATTTCATCTCATAGCATCATGTTCATTTGAGCTCATCTTGATGTCCTAAATGCTGTTGGAAGAGTGCTAGTTTCTGTTAGTTTCAGATTCACATCAGCAATTGGACTTTTGTCATTTTTGCCATGATTGATGTGTGCCTCCTATGAACTTGAGCCCTACATGTGATTTGAAGTATGCCATGCCATCTTTACAGGGGTGTATGCCATGTATTTTTGTGATCTTTGTGGTGACTAGCACAAGCATGCAAAGTAGCTCTCGTAATGTTGATGATTTCAGGGACTTAGAAATATTCCAAGTCTTTGTCATGTCAATATTTTTATGCCATGTATTCATGTTGCTACCGAGTGATCCATGCCTCTTTTGAGCATGATCAGTAAGGATGTTTTGTAGATATTGTTGTGCTCTATCCATCCATGTCTTTTTTTGCAATTATGGAGCACCCTAGCTTGACTCAATCGAGCTCTACTTTTGCTATAAAATGTTCCTGGCAGAATGTTTACGTGTTAAGCATTTTTGCCGAGGTTGTTGTAGTTGATCCATGCATGCTATGTTGTTGTTCTTGCCATGTTTAGCTTCTATGCCATGTCTACTTGCTGGCTGTATGTTTAGTTTGTCATGCAATGCCTTGTGGTGAGTGCATCGAGCTCGTAAACATGCCTACTTAATATCTGTTTGCTATGTTCTAGTTTTCTACTAAGTCTGAATCTGTTAACAATAATTGCTATGTTCACATGGTTACCATTGTATTTTCTGATCCCTTTTGGCTTATGGTTAGTAAGGGACGTTTGTTGTATGCTTTGAGTAGCTTCATGCCATGCCTTGCTTTGCCATGATATGTTCCTGTAGCATGTTGTTATCTTGCTCTAAACATTGCTTCCTGGTGTTAAATTCCTGGCATGTTATTTTTCACTAAGTCTGTAACCTGATATCTTTTGCACTTTTGCCATGCTTGTTTGAACCTGCTACTGGGTGAATTAGCTGTAGCTCAGTGTTCATCTTTTGTCAAGCATCTTGAGTTGATCCCTTACATATATTTTGTTGTTATGTTTGAGTGATGTAGCATGTTGTTCTTGGTGCATTTAGATGGCCTCGTGCTGTTAATCGCAGACCAGTGCCATATTTGTTTTGCTTGCCATTTGCAAACCGTGCATCCGATTCCGGTGATCTTCATATCGATTCCGACCGAAATCAACTCATCTTTCCAGTGGCACTCTTTTTTTTCCAAGTTGTGGCCAGGTTCAATCTTTCCTTTCCAAAACATGCATATGCATCGCATATCGCATCCCGCATATCATGACATGTTTCGCATCATGTTGCTTGTGCATTGCACGTGGTTGATTGTGTCTCCCTTTGCCTCTGTTCTTGCTTTGGTTAGAGCCAAGAGACGAGTATGTGATCGAGGAGCCCGTTGAGTACGCTTACGAGGATCAAGCTAACGTCAACTCGGAGAACTTTGCAGGCAAGATGACCATACCCTCGAAATCACTTCTATCTTTGCTTGCTAGATGCTCGCTCTTTTGCTATGCCTATGCTACGATACCTACCACTTGCTTATCATGCCTCCCATATTGCCATGTCAAACCTCTAACCCACCTTCTCCTAGCAAACCGTTGTTTGGCTATGTTACCACTTTGCTCAGCCCCTCTTATAGCGTTGCTAGTTGCAGGTGAAGATTGGAGTTTGTTCCTTGCTGGAACATGTTTATTGTTGGGATATAATTATTATATCTTGTCTATTTTAATGCATCTATACAGTTGGTAAAGGGTGGAAGGCTCAGCCTTATGCCTGGTGTTTTGTTCCACTCTTGCCGCCCTAGTTTCCGTCATACCGGTGTTATGTTCCTTGATTTTGCGTTCCTTACACGGTTGGGTTATAATGGGAACCCCTTGACAGTTCGCCTTGAATAAAACTCCTCCAGCAATGCCCAACATTGGTTTTACCTTTTGCCACCTAGCCTCTTTTTCCCTTGGGTTCCGTGGACTCAATGGTCATCTTTATTTAAACCCCCGGGCCAGTGCTCCTCTGAGTGTTGGTCCAACCTGTCAGCTGCCGGTGGCCACCAGGGGCAACTCTGGGCTGGCCTACCGGAACCTTGGACAATCAGGTGTGCCCTGAGAACGAGATATGTGCAGCTCCTATCAGGATTTGTCGGCACATTCGGGTGGCTTTGCTGGTTCAGTTTTACCATTGTCGAGATGTCTTGTAACCGGGATTCCGAGTCTGATCGGATTGTCTTGGGAGAAGGAATATCCTTCGTTGACCGTGAGAGCTTGCGATGGGCTAAGTTGGGACACCCCTGCAGGGATTTGAACTTTTAAAAGCCGTGCCCGTGGTTATGGGCAGATGGGAATTTGTTAATGTCCGGTTGTAGATAACCCAAAGTTAACTTAATTAAAATGAATCAACTGAGTCTGTGGCCTTGATGGTCTCTTTTCGGTGGAGTCCAGGAAGAGAACAAGGTCTCGTGTTATGCTTGATCGTAGGTTGTTCTAGGATCACTTCTTGATCATAGTTCATCGATCGTGCCTTTGCCTTCTCTTCTCGCTCTCATTTGCATATGTTAGCCACCATATATGCTAGTCGCGTGCTGCAGCTCCACCTCATACCTTTTACCCTTCCTATAAGCTTAAATAGTCTTGATCGCGAGGGTGTGAGATTGCTGAGTCCCCGTGACTCACAGATTCCTTCAAAACCAGATGCAGGGACCGATGATACCGCTCCAGGAGATTCGACTGAGCTCAAGTGGGAGTTCGATGAGGACTCAGGACGACACTACATTTCCTTCCAGACGATCAGTAGTGGTGCCTAGTTGGGGCGATCATGGACTTTGTCGCATTTGGGGTTGTTCTTTATTTTGGTTCCGTAGTCGGACCTTGAGTGTAATTGGATGAATGTAATGATATTTATGCTATTGTGTGACGTGGCGAGTGTAAGCCAACTATGTACCTTTTTCCCTTATTCATTACATGGGTTGTGTGAAGATTACCTCACTTGCGACATTGCTTACAATGCGTTATGCCGCTAAGTCATGCTTCGACACGTGGGAGATATAGCCGCATCGTGGGCGTTACAAGCCATGTAGCCGCGAAGATTAGCCATAAGACCAAAGTGTCTCATAGACTCATCGAGATCAAAGTCACTATCATCATCCTCATCATAGTATCCATGTTCAAGATTGTCTTGTGATGGATCAATTCCTAGAGAGGGTAATTCATTAGATAAATGGTCATCACAATAGTCATCTTTATGAATTCTAATGGCTTCGGAGATGATATTGCTAATGATTCCAACATCTCGTTTGGCACATGTAAGATTACTAAGCTCAAATAAATAGTCACCATATTTGGGATCATTGGAGCTCATTTTACTCAAGGCAATAGACTTATGAAGAATTTCATCAAAGTTTTGCAAGGAATAGTTTGGAAATTGTTCCTCAAGAAATATCCATATGGTGTAGGCACAATCAAGAGCAGGCAATCTAGCAAACAAGTTTCTAAGCAATCCTCTAGTGATTAAATTGATAGTTCTAAGATTATGGATCATGTCAACATGAGGTGCACAAGGGCTAGTAATGTACTTGTTCAAATGATATTCATTGAAAATCCCAAACATCTCAATTTTCCACTCATGAAAGAACTTTCCATCAAGTATAGGCACTCTACGTCTAAGACTCCCCAACGTAGACTCATCCATCTTCCTCCAAAGGTGTTTAAACCAAAGTAATGGAGACCAATGCTCTGATACCAATTGAAAGGATCGAGAAGAGGTGTCTAGAGGGGGGTGAATAGACTCTTAACAAAGAAAAGTAGTAGTTTTTTATTTCTTCAAGTTAAGGTGGAGTTCTAGCACAAGTTTAAACATTCACAATACATTCAAGCAAGCATGGAAAGAGCATATAAGCAGCAGAAAATAAAGGATGCAATTTGCAAGAAAGTAAAGGGATGGGATTGGAGTGTGCAAACGCAATTGGAGACACGGAGATTTTTGGCCTGGTTCTGATAGGTGGTGCTATCATAGATCCACGTTGATGGAGACTTCAACCCACGAAGGATAACCGTTGCGCGAGTCCATGGAGGGCTCCACCCACGAAGGTTCCACGAAGAAGCAACCTTGTCTATCCCACCACAGTCATCGCCCACGAAGGACTTGCCTCACTAGGGTAGATCTTCACGAAGTAGGCGATCTCCTTGCCCATACAAACTCCTTGGTTTAACTCCACAATCTTGATGGAGGCTCCAAAGTGACACCTAACCAATCTAGGAGACACCACTCTCCAAAAGGTAATAGATGGTGTGTTGATGATGAACTCCTTCCTCTTATGCTTCAAATGGTAGTCTCCCCAACACTCAACTCTCTCTCTCACTGATTTGGAATTGGTGGAAAGATGATTTGAGTGAAAAGCAACTTGGGGAAGGCTAGAGATCAAGATTCATATGGTTGGAATGGAATATCTTGGTCTCAATACATGAGTAGGTAGTTCTCTCTCAGAAAATGAATGTTCAAGTGTAGGCACATTCTGATGGCTCTCTCAACGAATGAAGAGTGGGTTGAGGGGTATTTATAGCCTCCACACAAAATCTAACTGTTACACACAATTTACCAAACTCGGTGGGACCGAATCAGAAAACTCGGTCATACTGATTCAGTTCAAAATGTGAACGTTAGGCTTTTCAGTGGGACTGATATGATCAACTCGGTGGGACCGATGTGCTGGGGTTAGGGTAAAAACTCATCTCGGTTTGACTTATTACACAAACTCGGTGAGACCGATTTTGGTAATAAGCAAAACAGAGAGTTGGTCAGGCAAACTCGGTGGGATTGAAATAATTGCAACAGGAAATAGAGAGTTTGCAAGCCCATCTCGGTGAGACCGAGATCCCATCGGTGAGACCGAATTGATTAGGGTTTCTGGCAGTGGCTATGTCAAGTGAACTCGATGGTGCCGGATGGATCAAATCGGTGGGGCCGAGTTTGAATTTTGGTTTGGGACATATGTGGATATGAGAAAGAGGTTGAGGGCTTTGGAGCATCTCACTAAGCACATTGAGCAAGCAAGCCATTAAGCAACACCTCATTACCTTTTAATAGTATTGGCTTTTCCTATGGACTCAATGTGATCTTGGATCACTGAACTGAAAATGTAGAGTCTTAAGCTTCTAAGCGTGAGACAATCCTTTGTCCTTAGCATCTTGAAGGGGTTCCACATCCTCTTGTCCACGCCACTCCATCTGTTGAACTTATCTGAAATATACTAGATCAAAACATTAGTCCAACAAGAGATATGTTAACATTAATTACCAAAACCACCCAGGTAGCACTTGTGCTTTCAACCATGCCGCATCGAGAGCACCAAGGCGGTGAACGACAGCGAGGCCTAGGAAGGGGATGATGCGAAGCCGGGGATGACGCGGCAGTGGATGCCCACACGGAGAGGAGTATGAGGGTTCACTGGTTCGGCTGCAGTGTGAGGCTGCCGTTGCCGCAGAATAACAGGGGGTGTGGGTGAGTAGTGGGATGGCCTGGCCAACGGTGGGAGTAGTAGGGGGCGGTGGGGCCTCCGCGGCAGCATAGCCGGCCATGGGAGGCAGGAGTAGGCGGCACGACCGGCGCTGGTTTTGGCGGCTGGAGCAAGAAGACTAGAGGTTGAAGAAGCACTACGACCATTGGATGGACATCGTACAGTCACTGGAGGTAGAATCGTTCATATTGACTAAGTTGATAAAGCCCTCCATCCCCGTCAACTTAGTAGGCCCACAAGTCAGCCTCCCACTATGGTGGTTCGCACCTAGCAGGGGGAGTATTATTTTTTTTGACCACGCCGCGTCGAGCGCATCCAAGGTGGTGGACAAGGGCGAGTCCCGGGACAGCAACGAGTCGGAGATGGGAAGATGCGGGAGTGGAGTCGCAGATGGAGAGGTGTACGAGGGTTAACTGGTTCTGGTGCGGTGTGGTTCGGCAGTCAGTGGAGAAGAACAGGAGGTGGGGAGGGGTGGAGGATGGCCTGGCCGGCGGTGGGGTAGCGCTTCACAGCGAAGCGTGCTAAGCAGAGCTGCTAGCAACAGGAACCGGGAGTAGGTGATCTTGGCTACTGTGGAGGAACAAGACGGGAGATTGAAGATGGATGCCGGTCATTGGATGTAAATCCAATGGCTAATGATGTCAGAATCATTTTTTAACTAAGTTGACAACGACTTGCGTTGGCTTCGACCTATTGGCCCACATTGCAGCCTCCAAAAATGTGGCACATATTCAACCCATTTTTTCAGAATTTGCAGTCCATTTGATCTTTTTTGGAGAATTACAGTCCATTTGCTGGGCTGGGTGAACAAATAATGTAGCGTCCATGCGGCCCATTTTTTAAAAACTACAGCCCATTTCACTTTCTCGAAATACATGAATTTGCTGGGCTGGCTGAAAAAATAATGTAGCCTCCATGCGGCCCATTTATTTTTTTCCTAAAAAATTACAGGTTTGCACTTTGTCGAAATACACGATTTTTTTGGGCTGGTTCTAATTAAAATGCTGGGTTGGGCGCAACAATGTTATCAAAAAATAAACAGGGGCTGAGCATTTTGTTATAAATATATTTAAATAATAAGTGATTGATTGTTACATTGGTCCTTAAATCTTACCAAACTTTTGTACACAATCACCAGGATTTTCATTGCCTTAATGTAAAAAAATCAGTATTTCATTGTTAAAAAATTATTTTTATAAGTTAATAAGATGTGGGATATTGTTTTCTTATCTAGCAGTTTCTGATCTGAAACTGAAACTTGCACTTTGTTATCTGAAATTGAAACTTGTAGTTTCTTCTCTGAGAATCACATTGTCTGCACTTTTATACTCCTATGAAACTACATTTTTTAGGTGCTAAAAATAGATCTCTAGAATTCATAAAATACTTCATATGATCAGTACTTTAAATATGAAATTCAAAAGACATTCATATCTGAAAGTACTCTCAAAATACAGAACACAAAACACAATTCACAACCTGCAAATACTGACAACCCTAAGGTCCTCCTGACAATTCACAACCTGCCCGACTATTGGGCTGGGGGCAGTCCCCTCGTATTCCTCGGCGGCAGACAGCCGCCCTGTGAGACGATGTGAACGGCGAGGGAGAGGATGGCGGGGAAGCGTTGTCGGGCCAACTGCTTTTCTCCTCTTGCAGTTGGGTTCGGTCGACGAAGACTCCATCAGTCGCTCTGGCACCACACCCTCACATATGGCACCATGTAGATGCTCGATCCTTCAATCTCTGGTGGGTGCTCCATCTGGGATCGATACTCCCACCATCACTGCCTCATGATCGGATTCGGTGAATCTGTTTGCTCCATGGCCCAAAGGAATAGCTCTATGTACTCCGGCCCAACTCCCTTTGGGAGTACCGCCACCTTTTCGCTCTATTACAGATATTGGGCCATGGATGTCGCCATCACCGCTAGTTAGTCCTTGTTGTCAAACCAACACTATATCTCCAACATCCTAGCTAGCTTCACAGGGTTGCCGTCTGCGATCCTCACGTACCGGTTGTACTCCTCCATCGATCTACTTCTCCACATCACCTTCACTCGCTGGTGGTGGTTTTTGAATGGAAGAGGAGAGGAGCGGTGTTGGTTTTGGATTGGAACAGGAGAGAAGAGGCGGTGGTTTTGAAATGGAAGAGGAGAGGAGCGGTGCTAGATTTAGATTGGAACAGGAGAGGAGCGGCGCTGGTCTTGGAAGTATTTTTTTATTTTGCGTATTTTGGGTCAAAGTTTGACCACGTACTGTATTTTACAAGCAAAATGTGAATGCATGTCACCAAAAATTGTATCGTTTGGTTCGTATCAGAATGTACTTTCAAATTATATTACTTTTGCAACATATAACCTATATTTTATTTGTGAAAATCATGATCAACTATGACCCAGAATAAAAGGGAGACTAGTTAATATGGGGTCGCTTTCCTAGTTGAAGGGTAAATTGATTTGGATTTTGATCCAGTAACAGTGCACCGGCCCTCTCGTCCAATCCTAAGTCGTTGTCGGACGCTCCTCTCCCTCTTCTCCATTGTAACCACCTCCTTTCCTCTCCATCATCTCCATTCCAAGACCACCGTCTCGCCTCTCCCTCTTCTCCATTGCAAAACCACCGTCTCGTCTCTCCCTCTTCTCTATTGCAAGACCACCGTCTCTCCTCCCACCTTCCAAAGGTAGCACCGAACCTCTCAGAATGACATCTATGGAGAGGATGCAGTAGTGAATCAGGCAGATCGCCGACAGCGACCAGGCAAAGTTAGCTAGGTTGAAGGACATCCTTACTTGGTTTGACAATGAGTGGGAAATTTCATGGATGGTGAGGGCCATGTGGCAATGTATGCGAAAGAGCGAGACGGCGGTGATGAGGGCGATGATGTACTACTCGGTGGCAGTTACGCCGCAGTCCTTTGAGTTCATCGAGTATCTCCTCTGGGTGATGGAGTAGACAGATTCGCCCAAGGTGAAAGTTAGGCAGAGGTGGTGGGCGTACAGGTCGAAGGTCGAGCATCCAGAGGATAACGAATCTACCGAGTACGGTGTGCCGTTCGTGAGGGTGCAGAGCCAGCCAGAGCCACATGAGTATTTGTTCTCCCACCGCAAGAGGAGGCCGGATGGCGCAACGTTGCTTCCCCGCCATTCTCCACGGTTCCCTCGACGCTCTCCTCGTTTCAATGGGGGTGCTAGGGTTTAAGGTAAGCTTAACACTAACCTAATCTTCCATCTGCTCATGCTTACAATCAATGTGATGGCTAATGAAAATCATGCTTACAATCAGTCTCCGAGTACTACGCCAATCACCCTAAAATAGCTCTGGACCTTTGGTTCAAAGTTGTGACATTGTGTACAAATAAAGAAAAATAGATTGGTGCTTCTTTCAGAAAAGAGTACTCCCTAGAAAAAAGCCAATATAAGCTACTAGTATTTGGTCAGAGGATTTGCTGCCGAGAAAGATCCGTCGACAGAGAGCGCCACACATCCCACTGGTGGTGGATGCCAATGAGTGCATGGAGCATGGTTGGTGTCAGTATTTTTTTACTTGGCACACCTTGCACTCTACATATATGTCGATTCTATCCGTACATTTGTGTAGTTCCATCAAAATGCAGCCGAATAACCCTGTTTGCGTAGATAATGAAAAAGTGTGATTATATTATATTGGCACTAGTTGATGAAATGTACACTAATAAATATATGAAAATGTTGCGATAGTATCATAGTATGCCATGCTGCAAGGGCGAGATGGTCCGTGCGATGCCTCACACGGTAGGCCTCATACTATAAATCGACCCAATTCTCCCCGATACACCTTCTGCCAGTGATGAACATCAGTGTATAGCGGTAGTACAAGGAGGGGCCTTGAGACTTTCCAATCTCTATTTTTGTGCATATAAACTAAAATTAAGCACCCAGTTTGCAGAAACTCTTAAACATTAACAATGGGACTAGTTGATGAAACATATACTAACAAAGAGAAGCACTTTCTTTATCTACATTGGAAATGAAATGATAGAGAGGACACTCGCTCTATTTTAACTATATTATTACTTCATTTTATCAGTGGCACTAGGGTCGAGCAGGTGGCAAGCGAGGTGTACCGTACGTCGCAAGGATGGAGGTCAGGGGTGCTTAGACTGGGATGCTGAAGCTGGCCCTTTCAATCCCTATCTTCCCCCCAGATGTTTTTGTGGTAGCATTTGGGTTGTAATCCAAACTTGGTCGAGCTGGTGCTACGTCCCCCTACCTGCCTAGCTTATGTGGCGAACTTGTCTCCTACTAGTGCACAATCCGTTCTAGTAGTAGTTGCATAGACCACATCTAGTACGCTGCAATGGATGCCTACCTTTGTGTCAATATCTACAAGGGTTGGATGAAGAGCAAGAGCCAAGTGTGCGTTACAAGCAAAGAAGTATCGGCCAAGAGGAAGAGGGACAAGGACGAAGTCGAGCACGTGGACGAGGTGTCCGAGTAAGGTGGCAGTGTCGTTGCTCATGGTGGTTCTAATGCAGTATCTACCGGATTAGTTGCTTAGTTTAATTTCAGGGTGCTTAGTTTTATTTGAGGGGTGTGTTGTGCTGAGCCCCCAACAGAACTATGTTATGTTCCTTCTCGTTACTTTAACTCTCTAGTACGTACATACTAGTATTTCTTATAGTTCATCTTTTAGTTGGTATAGTACTACCACTCGTTTCTTCACATTATATACATACAATATATATGGCCAACATCATATAGCCAGCAGTTTAGCTGTCAAAGAATTTCAGGGTGCCTAGTTTTATTTGAGGGGTGTGTTGTGTTGGACACCATTATTGTGACTCAAATCTCTTTTGCCATGTTATAATGACATAAATACATATGGAGAAACATGCCACCTCTCCCTCTATCTCACTATAGTACAATAAAATGTGGGGCCTACTTGAGCCCAACATCGTTCTTATTTTCCTGTAAAATTATTCGCTTGGTTACTCCTGACAAGCGGGGCCATGCTTATCATTGTCAGAATCGGCTTATTTTTGTCATATAACATGGTCAATGGGTTTGACGTGAAAATAACAATGTCTAATGGCATTTTGAGGAAACATCTAATGGAATGATGACATTTTTAGATATCTAATTGCATTTTTGAACAAGCATCTCACAGATCGATGGCATTTTTGAGTAGTTGTAACTTCTAATGGCAAAACTAAGTAGTGATACAAAACTAGTGGCATAAATAATAAGTACCCAAGAATTAAATAGGTATGCAAATTTCTTTAATAGAATTTAGGACCCCATTTAAGCATGTACTAGCTTTTTAATAGTACTATTGATAACCCACAAGTATAGGGGAGCGCAACAGGTTTCGAGGGTAGATTATTCAACCCAAATTAATTGATTCGACACAAGGGGAGCCAAAGAATATTCTCAAGTATTAGCAGTTGAGTTGTCAATTCAACCACACCTGAAAGACTTAATATCTGCAGCAAAGTATTTAGTAGCAAAGTAGTATGGAAGTAATGGTAACGGTGGCAAAAGTAACAGTAGTAGTTTTTGTAACAATCGTAACAGTGGCAATGGAAAAGTAACTAAGCAAAGATCAACATGTGAAAAGCTCATAGGCAATGGATCAATGATGGATAATTATGTCGGATGCGATTCCTCATGCAATGGTTATAACATAGGGTGACACAGAACTAGCTCCAGATCATCAACGTAATGTAGGCAAGTATTCTGAATATAGTCATACATGCTTATGCAAATAACTTGCATGGCATCTTTTGTCTGACCCTCCCGTGGCAGTGGGGTCCTATTGGAAACTAAGGGATATTAAGGCCTCCTTTTAATAGAGTACCGGACCAAAGCATTAACACTTAGTGAATACATGAACTCCTCAAACTACGGTCATCACCGGGAGTGGTCCCGATTATTGTCACTTCGGGGTTGCCAGATCATAACACATAGTAGGTGACTATTGACTTGCAAGATAGGATCAAGAACTCACATATATTCATGAAAACATAATAGGTTCAGATCTGAAATCATGGCACTTGGACCCTAGTGACAAGCATTAAGCATAGCGAAGTCATAGCAACATCAGGCTTAAAACATAATGGATACTAGGGATCAAACCCTAACAAAACTAACTCGATTACATGGTAAATCTCATCCAACCCATCACCGTCCAGCAAGCCTACGATGAGATTACTCACGCACGGCGGTGAGCACCATGAAATTGGTGATGGAGGATGGTTGATGATGACGATGGCGATGGACTCCCCGCTCCGGAGCACCGAACGGACTCCAGATCAGCCATCCCGAGGAAGATTAGGGCTTGGATGTAGCGACCCGACCTCAAACGGTCAAGTCTCTGTGCTTCAGTGTCATCCTTGGATCGGTAATGCTGACACACACAGTACTTGAGGTTTTATAACAGAGTAGCAATCACACACTTATTACATCGAATGTCTCAAAAGAGAACTTATTACAATATATATGGCTTAAGGACATCTAATACGATAACAGCGGAAGGCTTGGAAGATAAAATGAGTCCATCAACTCCAACGGCATAGCTGAGCTGCACGGCAACGACCTAACGAACCTTACTCGTCAGAAAAGTCTGCAACATAATACGTTGCAGCCCGAAAATGGGTCAGCACATGGAATATGCTGGCAAAATAACACAGTAGAGCAAGAACAGAATAATGCTATCACTACATGCATATTTGGCTGGTGGAAAGCTCTATGGTTATAGTTTTTACGAAAAGCCAATTTTTCCCTACAACAAAGGAATAGATTTTATTTAACTATCATGGTAGTTGAAACATCATTGAGAAGGTTCCTCCAACTCAATCCCAATTAAAGTAATTAACAACCCAACAATATTATTTAATACTGATGAGGTACTTAGGATACTCCAAGTATTAGATACTCAAGATGTCCATAACCGGGGACACGGCTAACCATGATTGGTTTATACACTCTACAGAGGTTTGACACTTTTCCCCACAAGACTCGATCTCCTCCGTGGGATTTCTCGCACTACATGGTGTTTGAGAAACGGATGACCGAGACACAGTCTTTCAGAAGCATTAACTCCTTACTCCGGGCAGACCATACCAACCTACATCCTTCTACCTGCCGATCCACCTCTTCGGAAGCTTCATGCAACTTACTCAACTATGCTAGAGCCCATAATAGCTTGTGTCTGCACACGGAAATTTCTAGCATGAAAATATCTCAGTTCCCTTTGAGCCTGGGTGGCAGGCCATAGGATTATCACACGGGTACTCCGGGATATCCTAGGACAACACTGGATTCCCCAGGTGCCCAACAAACAATCCACCCAGATGTGTATTCAAGTTTCCACCTTAAGTTGAACCATTAATTAACAATCTCACATCTCTCATGAATTTCACTCACCCAAACCACGTCTACGAGCATAGAATAGCAATATAAGTGTAGGATCGAAATTATGTCTAGAGGGGGGGTGATTAGACTACTTGACCAAATAAAAACTTAACCTTTTCCCAATTTTAGTTCTTGGCAGATTTTAGCTAATTTAGGACAAGTCAAGCAATCATCACACAATTCAAGCAAGCATGCAAAGAGTATATGGGCAGCAGAAAGTAAAGCATGCAACTTGCAAGAATATAAAGGGAAGAGTTTGGAGAATTCAAACGCTATTGGAGACACGGATGTTTTTCCCGTGGTTCGGATAGGTGGTGCTATCCTACATCCACGTTGATGGAGACTTCAACCCACGAAGGGTAAAGGTTGCGCGAGTCCACACAGGGCTCCACCCAAGGGCAACGGTTGCGCGAGTCCACGAAGGGCTCCACCCACGAAGGGTCCACGAAGAAGCAACCACCCACAAAGGGTCCATGAAGAAGCAACCTTGTCTATCCCACCATGGCCATCGCCCACGAAGGACTTGCCTCACTAGCGGTAGATCTTCACGAAGTAGGCGATCTCCTTGCCCTTACAAACTCCTTGGTTCAACTCCATAATCTTGTCGGAGGCTCCCAAGTGACACCTAGCCAATCTAGGAGACACCACTCTCCAAGAAGTAACAAATGGTGTGTAGGTAATGAACTCCTTGCTCTTGTGCTTCAAATGATAGTCTCCCCAACACTCAACTCTCTCTCATAGGATTTGGATTTGGTGGAAAGAAGATTAGAGTGGAAAGCAACTTGGGAAGGCTAGAGATCAAGATTCATATGGTAGGAATGGAATGTCTTGATCTCAACACATGAGTAGGTGGTTTTCTCTCAAAACATATGAGTAGGAATGGTGTGTGTGTTCTGATGGCTCTCTCATCGAATGAGAAGTAGGTGGAGGGGTATATATAGCCTCCACACAAAATCCAACCATTACACAGTTTTCCAATCTCGGTGGGACCGAATCAATGAACTCGGTCGGACCGAAGTAGTAAACCTAGTGACCGTTAGGAATTTCGGTCGGACTGACATGCAACTCGGTAGGACCGATTCGGTTAGGGTTTGGGCATAATGTAATCTCGGTGAGACCGATTACACAAACTCGGTGAGACCGAATTTGGTAATTAGCTAACCAGAGAGTTGGTCAGGCAAACTCGGTGGGACCGATTTGCTCTTTCGGTGAGACCGAGTGGAACTCGGTGAGACCGAAAAGTTACAAAGGGGAAACACTGAGTTTACATTGCAATCTCGGTGGGACCGATTCGCTCTTTCGGTGGGACCGAAAAGTTACGAAAGGGAAACAAAGAGTTTGCAACCCCATCTCGGTGGGACCGAGATCTTTATCGGTAGAACCGAATTGCTAGGGTTTGGCAGTGGCTAATGACAAGTGAAACTCGATGGCGCCGGATAGGAAGAATCGGTAGGACCGAGTTTGGCTTAGAGTTTAGGTCATATGTGGATATGGGAAAGTAGTTGAGGGTTTTGGAGCATATCATTAAGCACATGAAGCAAGAGGCTCATTAAGCAACACCTCATCCCTCCTTAATAGTATTGGCTTTTCCTATGGACTCAATGTGATCTTGGATCACTAAAATATAAAATGAAGAGTCTTGAGCTTTTGAGCTTGAGCCAATCCTTTGTCCTTAGCATTTTGAGGGTTCCACTTTCACATCCATGCCATGCCAATCATTGAGCTTTCCTGAAATAATCATCTTGGAATAGCATTAGCTCAACGAGCTTTCCTGAAATAATATATAAGCAAGCATTAAGCAAACATTAAGTGTAGCTTATGATCAAAACACATGATCATCGATGTCTCACAAATAATGACATAGTATCAAGCACTCAAAAGCAGAAAAGGTTCGAAAAACCACCAAATAAAGCAAGAGAGAAAAGCAACACTCTCTCTCTCTCTCGAAGCCTATGATCTATACATCTTCTCCCCCTTTGGCAACAAGTTACCAAAAAGTTCCTAGAAAATGCATAGCACTAGATCGACGCTCAGGCTTGATCTTCAGGTGGTGGTGGAGTCCGGATCACTCCAAGGACGAAGGCTTCTGTAGATGTTGAAGTAGTCGCTGGAGTTTGAGCTGAAGTAGACGCTGGAGCTGAGGCTGTAGCTGGTGCAGACGTTGTAGCTCTGGTGTCAGCAACTGGCAGTGCAGACGACCTCAGACCTCGTGGCACTCTAGAAAAAGCATGAGTCGTGGTCCTGCCTCTCCTCTCATTCATGTCCTCCTGGAGCTGCTCCACTGTAGACTGAACTTCCGTTACCTTGACATCCAAGTCAAAGAACTTCTGTTCCATGATCCTCTCTAGGCTCTGCTGATTCTTAGTGAGGTTGGCCAGACTTTGCTCAATTCTCAGTGTGGATGCAATCAAGTAACCAAGCTGCTCTTGTTTGGTCTTCAAGAAGTATTCAGATGCCTCTGCTTGAGTAGGCATCCTGGCAGCTTTCTCCTTCCTCGCCTTCTCCTTCTTTGCATATGCTTGTGCAGACAATGGCTCATTCTCTGTCATCACAACTTCATTGTTCTCAAAATCTGGACGGATGGGCAGGTGTTCCTTATCCAACAAATATACGCCCGTGCCCATCTTGGAGTTGATGAGCTCCTGAATCTGAGGGGCATATCCACAGCTCCTCTTCTGATCTGCCGGAGTCCTTTTGATCGTTTCCACTATGAGGCTCATGACTTTGAATTTCTGAGGCACATCAAACACATGTAGTAAGTTGATAGCATGGCCTCTGGTCATCTTGTGATCTCCAGACTTGGGCAGTAAGGTGTGCCGTAGTATCCAATTGATCGTCGGGAGCCCTGACAGAAGGTAATGTACTGAGCCAAACTTGAAGGTATCAAGTGCTTCATTTGGGATCTCCTTGTACATATTTGACATTGCGTTGTGGTCCATCTTCTTCTTGGCATAGATATCCAAGTCCTCATCTTGCTCTTCTGGGGCATTGATGATCTGTGCCCACTCAGCTACTGTAGATTGGTACCTTGTACCCTCAGACATCCATGTAATCCTCCCATCTGGATAAAAGTGAGCGGTGGAGTAGAACTGCATGATGAGTTCCTCGTTCCACTTTGTGAGCTTCTGCCCAACAAAGTCCTCTACTCCACATGCTCTGAAGCTGTCCTGAACTCCTGGGTAGTACTCTTCATTGTCCTTGATGTAGGTCCAGTCGACCCATCTCATGTCACAAACGATTGGTTTCTTGTCAAGCAAAACAGTCTCATAGAAATCTTGCTGCTCCTTGGTATGAAATCTGTAATCCATGGCAGTCCTTCTCCTAGAAGCGTATGGATCTGCTTCTCTCCACTTCCTGAGCCCTAAGTCTCTCCTGAGCTTCATATCCTCAGCCACAGGATGAGCATCGTTGTGGTCTGGGATCTTGGGCTTGAGCTTCCGAAGGACATTCTCTTCCTCATCCTCAGCAACAGTCTCAGGCACTGGGGCCTTGTTCTTCTCAGTGGCTGGTATGCTTCTTGTGTTTCTCTTTGGTGCAATCTTAGGCTTAGATGCAGCCTTAGGTGCTTCCTTGGGCTTGGATGCAGCTGTTCCTGACCTTATAGCATCTCCCATGAGTTTGGCTACCTTGGGCGCTGGTGCAGCTGCCTCTTCTTCCTCATCCTCTTCTACCATGATGGAGGCCTTGCCAAGCACCCTAGCCACAGTCTTTTTCACTCTCTCTTTCCTTTTCTTGCTCTCAGCTGCAACGGGCTCAATGGGAGCAGGCTTCTCAGTTGAGGCTCTAGCCTTTGACATGGGCTGCCTGCCTGCTGGCCTCTTGATTTTCAGGCCTAGCTTTGAGCCTTGAGCTGGCTCAACTCTCTTGGAGGTGGCCTCTTCCTCTGCCACATAGTCTTCATCCTCAGAATCAGACGTTCTCTTCTTCCTTTGACGTGTGGCAGCCTTAGGCAGATTGCTGGGGGTGCTCCTGCTGCCATCATCAGAAGAACATGAGGGGCTAGTGCCCTCACTCATCACAACTTGCTGCTCAGACACATTCTGGCTGTCACTTTGATCAGACATGTTGCAAACTGACTGCTGACCCTATGAATAGATTATGGATAAGATAGAGTGGATGAGCATCACAAAAAGCAGAGATTTTTGCAAAAGATTAATTCAAAAACTTAGTTTTAGTTTTCCACAGAAAGCATCTCGGATCAACCGATTTTCAAACACGGTGACACTGAAGCAGTTTTGGCACCAGAACTGGTGAACTCGGTCAGACCGAGTCACAGTTCGGTGGCACCGAGACTGCTAGGGTTTCACAGAATTCCAAAATCGTTCGCACCGATAAGTTATTCTCGGTCAGACCGAGTTTCACTTGTGCAATGGCAAAAGCCAGATCGGTGGGACCGAGTTTTTCAACTCAGTGGGTCCGAGATGGTTTCGGCGGAAACCTAACCCTAAAATTTTCGAATTAAGCCTAATCTACGAGTTCATTGACTGGATAGGAGTGTTTCAATCGTGGCAAGAATCATGATGATCACAATGTGCTAGGAATCGGAGTGGAGAATAGCACAAAGATCGAGTCCATACCCTAGTTCGGCGGAGACTCGCTACGGCGGCAACGGCGGGGCAGAATTCCATTGACGGCGGCGGAGACCAGCGACTGGAGGCTGCTGGCGGCGAGAAGACGATCCGGAGACCACGAAGGCAGAGCAGGCTATCGCGCGGGCGAGGAGGTTTCGGAGAAATTTCCAAAATTTTGCCCGTCACTATATATAGCCCGACCCTGTCGGTGTGACCGAGTGGAACAACTCGGTGGCACCGAGATGCAAAACTGTGTGCAGTTATTGCAACTCGGTGTGACCGAAAAGTTCAAATCGGTTGCACCGAGATCGAAAACCTAGATCAACTTAATGAACTCGGTAGGGACAAAAATGGAGTATCGGTCAGACCGAGATTCATAAAGAGGTTTTGGAAGTTTAAGTCTATGACGAATTGGGGACTCCGAGCGCTCCTCACACAGAGTGGTTCGAATCTGACTTGATCAAATTTTGTGATGCAGCATGAATAGAGTTTGAGACGAGAAAAGCATAGATAGCTAGAGGAGGTTCTTAGGCATTCTTGTCCATCCACTTGGCAAAAGAGGATAAAGCCAAACAGTCAAAACAACAAGTGGATGTCCTCGAATGAGTAAAATATGCAATCAGCATGCTCACACAATAAGATAGCAAATGAAATATGTGGCAAAGCATGCACAACCAATTCTAGCATCTATCAAGCAATTTGCGATGACTAGGTCATCTATATATGAGTATATTGACTTAGGAGTCAAGTGAGAACACTTGATCGTAGGTCATACTCATCGTTTAAGCTCAAGTGGGGTTACCACTTTTACATAAAGCATTGTTTTGTTCACATCTTTAGAGTTGCTTTAGCTCAAGTCTTAGAGTAAAGCTCCCCCTAGATGTGATATCCCCCCTAAGAGGGATGAACTAACCTTGGGTTTTGTCGATGATGACTTCATGTAGATATTGAAGATGTGGATGCTCAATGTTGATGTAGATCTCTTGGAGCTATCCATTTGAGTGAATTGGACTTTCAATACCTACATGGGTTAGTCCCACAAGGAACAAACAAGGATATCCATAGACATAGAGTGATGCACACAAAAGATGATGTCCATGAAAACTTTTAGGTTACCTTGTCCCTTGTCTTACCAACAAGAGGGTTTGTGACTCCTTGAACTAGTGCAAGATGTGGAAGTTGATTGCACTTGTTCTTGCCAAAATGATAAGAGTGAAGTATGTTGGCGGAGTCACCCTCAAGAACTCTCTAGTTCTTCTTCTTTTGGATCCACATCATCTTGATGGGAATCCTTGGAGTTGTAGTCGTACTTGATGAAGTGGAACTTGAAGTAGTATTGGGAATCCACTTGACTAAGGTCTTTGGAGCTTCTTCAAATGCATCAATTTCCTCTTGAAGCTTGTCCTTGCCTTTTTGCTTGTAGTCTTGTGGTGGAAGATCATCTTGAGCTTGTGTCCCCTTGAAAGAAGTATACTTCTCTTGTTGAGGGACAAACTTCGTCTTCGGATATTGATCTTCTTCCCATTCAACTCCATTGGCATTGAACTTTCGTTCAAAACCAGCACCTTGATTCTTCCGGTGCATTCCTTGCTTGCGCACAATTTCCTCGAATTGCTTACTCCCGGCAAGGCTCTTGTACACTCCTTTCTCTATAATTCCCTTTAATAAGCTATTTTCTTGCTCAAGTGTAACTTGGCTAAGAGAATCATTAGTGGAATCAAGAGAACTACTAGAAGCAACAATATTGGATTTAGCATGATCATTGTTACTACTAGAGGAAGAATCTTTCTTGTTACTAGACTTGACTTGAGGCATGTAAGTGGATAAGAGTAAACGCTTGGCAATGTAAGAAGAACTTTTCTTGCGGAGATCATCATTGATTTCCTTTAAGAACTCATGCTCTTGCTCAAGATTGAGCTTTTCAAAGCGTAGTTTCTCATGAGCTCTTAAAAGTTCTCGGTGATCTTCGAAGATAGTTTCATGAGCTAACTTAAGAGTTTTTAGTTCTTTAGTTAGAGCCTCAATCTTCTCCTTATCATTGTCACTCGTTTTATCTTGATTAGCATGATTAATTGGCCTTTCATCATAGTATTCATCACTAGAGTTGTCACCAAGAAAATCTTCACCTAACAAGTCATCTTCATCACTATTGAAATCAACATACTCGGGGTGTGTTACCTTAGGACCTTTGGCCATGAAGCATCTTCCAATTCCTTCATTTGGTGAGTCAAATATGTCGTAGGAGTTGGTTGACACGAGTGCTAGACCGGCAACACCTTCATCTTGAGTATCTTCGGAGTAGGAGTGATAACTTCTCTCGGAGTGGCTGTCGGAGTCGGAGCCGGATACCCATTCACCAACATGAGCTTGATGTCTTCGTCTTGTGTAGCTCCTTGATGATTTTTCCTTCCTTTCCGAATCCTTGCTTCTCCGTGAGTATCTTCGTTCATAACAATCATCTCTACTCCTTCTCTCTCTTGGTGGTGATCCTTTGCTTCTTCTTTTTGGAGAATATTCTCTTCTCTTGTAGGGAGCCATACACTCGTTGGAATAGTGTCCGGGTCTTCCACAATTGTAACAGTTTCGCTCTCGACTAGAAGATCTTTTGTCATTGTAGGACCTTGACTTGGAGTTTCTATGTTTGCTTCTACTCTTGTAGAACTTGTTGAAGTTCTTCACCATTAAGCTCAATTCTTCATTGAAGTCTTGTTTCTCACTTGATGATGTAGGGGCTTCACATGAGGCTTTATAGGCACCACTTGATTTGTTGTGAAGTTCCTCTTTATCCTTAAGTGACAGCTCATGAGCAACAATTCTTCCAATCACTTCCGTTGGCTTGAGATCTTTGTAATTGGGCATCATTTGGATCAATGTGCACACGGTATCATATTTTCCATCCAAGGCTCTTAGGATCTTCTTGATGATGAATCTATCGGTCATCTCTTCACTTCCTAAGCCGACAATCTCATTTGTGATGAGAGCAAGCCTAGAGTACATTTCAGCGACACCTTCACCATCCTTCATCTTGAACTTGTCAAGTTGGCTTTGAAGCACATCCAACTTGGATTCCTTGACGGAGTCGGTACCTTCGTGCATATAAATCAAAGTGTCCCAAATTTCCTTTGCATTCTCAAGGCGGCTGATTTTGTTGAATTCTTCGGGGCACAATCCGTTGAAGAGAATATCACAAGCTTGAGCATTGTATTGCAACATCTTCAACTCATCCGCGGTAGCTTCACGGTTTGGTTCTTTCCCATCAAAGAAGTCACCTTGCAAACCAACACACACAATAGCCCAAACGGCGGGGTTATGTCCAAGAATATGCATTTTCATTTTATGCTTCCAACTAGCAAAATTAGTACCATCAAAGTAAGGACCTCTACGGTGATAATTTCCCTCGCTAGACGCCATACTCTCCTAGGTTGTGAAACCAAGGCTATGACCACCAAAAGCTATGGAGATCAAGCAAATGGAGACCAAAGCTCTGATACCACTTGTAGGATCGAAAGTATGTCTAGAGGGGGGGTGATTAGACTACTTGACCAAATAAAAACTTAACCTTTTCCCAATTTTAGTTCTTGGCAGATTTTAGCTAATTTAGGACAAGTCAAGCAATCATCACACAATTCAAGCAAGCATGCAAAGAGTATATGGGCAGCGGAAAGTAAAGCATGCAACTTGCAACAATATAAAGGGAAGGGTTTGGAGAATTCAAACGCTATTGGAGACACGGATGTTTTTCCCGTGGTTCGGATAGGTGGTGCTATCCTACATCCACGTTGATGGAGACTTCAACCCACGAAGGGTAACAGTTGCGCGAGTCCACACAGGGCTCCACCCAAGGGAAACGGTTGCACGAGTCCACGAAGGGTCCACGAAGAAGCAACCACCCACAAAGGGTCCACGAAGAAGCAACCTTTTCTATCCCACCATGGCCATCGCCCACGAAGGACTTGCCTCACTAGCGGTAGATCTTCACAAAGTAGGCGATCTCCTTGCCCTTACAAACTCCTTGGTTCAACTCCACAATCTTGTCGGAGGCTCCCAAGTGACACCTAGCCAATCTAGGAGACACCACTCTCCAAGAAGTAACAAATGGTGTGTAGGTAATGAACTCCTTGCTCTTGTGCTTCAAATGATAGTCTCCCCAACACTCAACTCTCTCTCATAGGATTTGGATTTGGTGGAAAGAAGATTTGAGTGGAAAGCAACTTGGGAAGGCTAGAGATCAAGATTCATATGGTAGGAATGGAATGTCTTGATCTCAACAATGAGTAGGTGGTTTTCTCTCAGAACATATGAGTAGGAATGGTGTGTGTGTTCTGATGGCTCTCTCATCGAATGAGAAGTAGGTGGAGGGGTATATATAGCCTCCACACAAAATCCAACCATTACACAGTTTTCCAATCTCGGTGGGACCGAATCAATGAACTCGGTCGGACCGAAGTAGTAAACCTAGTGACCGTTAGGAATTTCGGTGGGACTGACATGCAACTCGGTAGGACCGATTCGGTTAGGGTTTGGGCATAACGTAATCTTGGTGAGACTGATTACACAAACTCGGTGAGACCGAATTTGGTAATTAGCTAACCAGAGAGTTGGTCAGGCAAACTCGGTGGGACCGATTTGCTCTTTCGGTGAGACCGAGTGGAACTCGGTGAGACCGAAAAGTTACAAAGGGGAAACACTGAGTTTACATTGCAATCTCGGTGGGACCGATTCGCTCTTTCGGTGGGACCGAAAAGTTACGAAAGGGAAACAGAGAGTTTGCAACCCCATCTCGGTGGGACTGAGATCCTTATCGGTAGAACCGAATTGCTAGGGTTTGGCAGTGGCTAATGACAAGTGAAACTCGGTGGCGCCGGATAGGAAGAATCGGTAGGACCGAGTTTGGCTTAGAGTTTATGTCATATGTGGATATGGGAAAGTAGTTGAGGGTTTTGGAGCATATCATTAAGCACATGAAGCAAGAGGCTCATTAAGCAACACCTCATCCCTCCTTAATAGTATTGGCTTTTCCTATGGACTCAATTTGATCTTGGATCACTAAAATATAAAATGAAGAGTCTTGAGCTTTTGAGCTTGAGCCAATCCTTTGTCCTTAGCATTTTGAGGGTTCCACTTTCACATCCATGCCATGCCAATCATTGAGATTTCCTGAAATAATCATCTTGGAATAGCATTAGCTCAATGAGCTATATGTTGTTATGAATTACCAAAACCACCTAGGGATAGTTGCACTTTCAATAAGCAACACGTAGAAGTAACTCCCAAGGGTTTGATAATAACAGGGCAATAGGTTCCACCTCATCAACTACTTCCCGACCCACATGTTATCCTAATCAGGCAATCTTTGAGGATTGGAACCAATGCATAAAAACTGGGTGATAAAGGGGTATGATCAAAGTGTTACTTGCCTTGCTGATGACCCGCAAAACTTAGGGACTCGTAGTAGCACGCTTCGCACTCCGGGTGTTCTATCGCAAACAAACAATAGCATACATAAGCAATCAAACAACGAAACACGGGTAAATATCAAATAAGAAGATCTAACCAGAAAGTTCAACTCAAGAACTCCGGTTTGCGAAAATAATTAAATCAAACGGAGCAACGAAACTCAAACTGTGAAAGAAACAAGATCCGTTTACAAATCTGGACTAAGGTGAAATTTTACAGTACCAAACTCATGTTCAAGTTTATTAAATGGAAAGAGGGTTCCAAGACGAAGATCTAGGGGCTTGAATCGCCTGATTCCGATAAACGACCGAAAAGATAAATTGAAACAAAAATCAGATTAGAAATCGCGATTGCAAATAATCGCGGAAAATCCGAGAAAAAGAAACTGACAAACAGGCTAACAAACGAACGTTCGTTGTCTGTGGCTAACGAGTGAACATCGTTCGTTAGAACGAACGTACGGGAGAACGTCCGCAAAGTAACTAAACCGAGAAAAACCGGCAAACCGATCTAAAAAACGAACTAGGGTTTCTAAAAAAATCGGATCGGTTTTTAAAATAAAACCGAACGAACGGCGGCGGCGTATACCCCCGGCGGGGCGGCGAGGTGGGACGGTGGGGTGCGGCGTGCGTCGGCGGCGTGTGGCAGCAGGCGAGGGGGGCGGCGGTGTGCGGCGGCGGGCGGCGGCGGCGTGCGGCTTGCGGCGGCGGGGCGGGCGGCTTGCGGCGGCGGCGGGGCGGCTTCGGGGCTCCAGGGGGGTCGAGTCGGCTTATAAGAGGGGGGTGGCGTGGCTTGGGGAAGGGACGGGGCGTCGTGGCCGACTTGGCCACAGCGAGCGGCGGCGGCGGGCGCGGTCTCCAGGTGGGAGACGACGGCGCGGGGAGGTGGGCCGGCGGCTTGGCTCGGCTGGGCGTCGGCACAGTCGGGCGCTGCGATTTTTTTATAAATAATTTTGCCGAAACTAAATAAATCCTAGAAAATAAAATAAAAATCTAAAAATGCCAAAACAAATTTTCACCGTCTAAATAAAATATTTAGAACAAGATGAACATTTTCTTGGCCCTAAAATGCAAATTTGAAAAACGTGCAATTTTTCTAATTCAAATAAAATAGCAATAAACTCCGGATAAAATCAAATATTTGATTTTAATATTTTTCCTACAATCTTTCATTTATTTTGGAGAAGTCATATTATCTCCTCTCATATATTTTAATATGAAATATTTTCGGAGAGAAAAATAATTAAAACCAAAAATCCTCGTTTCAATATTTGATAAAACTCAAATAGGAAAATAGGAAAATCCCCAACTCTCTGTGAGGGTCCTTGAGTTTCTTCGGATTTCGAGGATTCGCGAAACGAAATGCACTAATATTTGATATGCATGAATGATCTATGTATAACATTCCAAATTGAAAATTTGGGATGCTACAAACCTACCCCCCTTAAGATGAATCCCTCCCTCGAGATTCGGGTTGGCTAGAGAATAGGTGTGGGTGGTCGTTGCGAAGATCATCCTCTCGTTCCCAGGTGGCTTCATCCTCGGTATGGTGGCTCCACTGAACTTTGCAAAACTTGATAACCTTGCTGCAGGTGACTCGGCTGGCAAATTCAAGAATCCTGACTGGCTTCTCCTCATAGGTCAAATCACTGTCCAACTGAATCGCCTCCAAGGGTACTGTATCTCTTAAAGGTATATCGGCCAACTCAGCATGACACTTCTTCAGCTGTGAAACATGAAATACATCATGAACTCCTGGCAGTCCTTCAGGTAACTCCAACTTGTAGGCAACTTCTCCCATACGTTCCAAAATTCGATACGGTCCTCCAAATCTCGGTGCTAACTTTCCCTTAACTCCAAAACGTTTCACTCCTCGCAAGGGTGACACTCGCAGATATGCTCTGTCTCCAATTTCATAGGTTATTTCCTTGCGTTTCGAATCTGCATAACTCTTCAACCTGGACTGAGCTACCTTTAGTCTATCTCGGATCAGCTTAACCTTTTCTTCATACTCCTTGATCAAATCTGATCCAAACAACTGTCGGTCTCCAACTTCATCCCACATCAATGGTGTTCTGCACCTTCGTCCATACAGGGCTTCGAACGGTGCCATCTTCAAACTGGCTTGATAGCTATTGTTGTATGAGAACTCCGCGTAGGGCAAATTGGCATCCCAACTAGATCCATAATCTAGCGCACAGGCTCTCAACATATCCTCCAGAATCTGGTTGATTCTCTCGGTCTGTCCATCAGTCTGTGAGTGGAATGTTGTACTGAACTCCAACCTTTTCCCCAAAGTTTGGTGCAGCTGATGCCAAAACTTTGAAGTAAACTGTGTTCCTCTATCTGATACGATGGCCCTCAGAACTCCATGCAGACATACGATCCTGGTCATATATATCTTGGCCAACTTTGCACTTGTATAGGTAGTTTTCACTGGAATAAAGTGAGCTACTTTGGTCAAGCGATCAACTACTACCCATATAGAATCATATCCTAATTTGGTCCTGCGTAATCTGGTGATAAAATCCATGCCAAGTTTATCCCACTTCCATTCGGGTATCGGCATAGGCTGTAACAATCCTGCTGGCTTTTGATGCTCAGCCTTCACTCTCTGACATACATCACATACGGCTACATACTCGGCAATATCCTTCTTCATACCAGTCCACCAGAAACTAGGGATGGCAATTTTATCCACGGATCTGGATACCCGACCCGGTTGGCAAGGGTATGGAGCACATTTTTGCCCATGGGTCCATGGATATGGATACCCACGAACAGCCGGGTTGGGCATGGTTATAGTTTGTGCTCCATGGATATCCAATGGATACCCGTATGCCATGTGGGGCCATATGCCAATGATAGTAGAAAGAGCGAATCAATGGGAAATGGCAGGAAATATGCAACTTGTTCCATGAGTTATATGCTGGAGAATCAACCTCTGGCATGTCACACTTAAGGACTCATCGTATTATTTGTTGCCTACTTATGCATGTAGCTTATGTTGTCATTTGTGAGTGAATGATGATGAGTTAATTTGCTCTTTGGGAAGGCTTCATGCTGACCTTTCTATGCCCATGGAGCTCCATGGGTATGTGGGTATCCGGTGGGTTTGGACATGGGCACAAGTTTTTCCCATGGATAATTTGGTGGATGGGCAGAGGGTAGGAAGATGGGTCATGGGTTGGATTTGGACCAGCTCCACCCGCTCCAAACCCGACCCATTGCCATCCCTACCAGAAACGTTCCTTCAAATCCAAATACATCTTAGTGTTTCCAGGGTGTATCGAGTATGGTGAGTCATGAGCCTCCTGAAGTATTAACTTCCTGATCTCTGGGTTATTAGGCACATAAACACGGTCCTCAAACCATAAGGTGTCGTGCTCATCCTCACGAAAACCTTTGGCCTTTCCTTCGCTCATTCTCTCTTTTATCTCAGCAATCTCTTTGTCATCCTTCTGAGCTTCTCGAATCTTTTCTAACAATGTAGACTGAACCTCCATTGTTGAAACAAAACCTCTAGGAACAATCTCCAATCGAAGTTCCCTGAGATCCTCTACCAACTCCTTTGGCAATCCCGTGCTCACTAGGGTGTTAACATAACTCTTCTGACTCATAGCGTCGGCTACAACATTGGCCTTGCCTGGATGATAGTGATGATTCATGTCATAATCCTTGATAAGCTCCAACCATCTCCTCTGCCTAAGGTTCAACTCCTTCTGTGTGAAAATGTACTTCAAACTCTTATGATCCGTGTATACATCACAACGAGTTCCAATAAGGTAATGTCTCCAAGTCTTCAACGCATGCACTACGGCAGCCAACTCCAAATCATGTGTGGCATAATTCAATTCGTGCGGTTTTAGTTGTCGTGAGGCATACGAAACAACTCTTTCGTCCTGCATAAGCACACTTCCAAGTCCTAGGCGAGAGGCATCGCAATACACTTGAAACTCCTTACGTATATCCGGCAGAATCAGCACTGGGGTTGTGGTTAAATGTTTCTTTAACTCCTGAAAACTCGCCTCACATTCTTCTGTCCATTTAAATTTGTTATCCTTCTTCAATAACTCCATCATTGGCTTAGCAATTTTGGAAAAATTCTCAATGAATCTCCGAAAGTATCCTGTGAGTCCAAGAAAACTGCGGATCTCGCTAACTAAAGTGGATACCAACCATTCAGTGACTGACTAAACCTTGGTGGGATCTACTGCTACACCTTCTCCTAATATAACATGTCCAAGGAATCCGACTTCCTTCAACCAAAACTCACATTTGCTGAACTTGGCATACAACTGGTGTTCCCTGAGTTTCTCGAGAACTAAATGCAAATGCTCTTCGTGCTCTTCCTCATTCTTCGAGTATACCATTATATCATCAATGAACACCACAACAAACTTATCCAAATATTCCATGAACACCTTGTTCATCATGCTCATGAAATAGGCAGGGGCGTTAGTCAGTCCAAACGATATGACTGTATATTCATACAACCCGTACCGTGTGGTGAATGCTGTCTTTGGTATGTCCCTCTCTCGTATCTTCAGCTGCTGATATCCAGATCACAGATCGATCTTTGAAAACACATTGGCTCCTTGCAGTTGGTCAAACACATCATTGATCTTCGGCAGTGGGTATTTGTTCTTGATCGTCACCTCATTTAACGCACGATAATCAACAACCATTCTTAGAGACTTATCCTTCTTCTCGACCAAAAGCACTGGGGCTCCCCATGGTGATGAACTCCGTCGAATGTAACCTTTCTCCAATAACTCCTTGATCTATTTCTTAATCTCCTCCAGATCATTTGCGGGCATCCGATATTATCGCTTTGATATAGACCCGGTACCTGGCAATAGCTCTATCAAAAACTCGATGTCTCGATCTGGTGGCATGCCTGGTAACTCCTCTAGAAAAAATCTGGGTAATCCTTGACTACATGCAATTCCTCCTGAACAATTCCCGTGAGGGTATTCACTTGGCTACTCCTTGGCGCATGCCTAGATACATACTTGATCCTTTTTCCCTCAGGGGTGGTGAGACAAATTGACTTACTAACACAGTCAATGCTTCCTCCATACTTTGACATCTAGTCCATGCCTAATATCACATCCAATCCTTGTGACTCCAAGATTATTAGGTCAGACGGAAAAACATGGCTACCAATGGTCAAGGGTATCTGGTCGCACCATTGACTAGCCATATACTCTACTCTAGGTGAACTTACTAATAGATGGGTTCTAAGGATTTGTGTTGGTAGTTTAAACTTATCCAAAAATTCCCTTGATATGTATGAATGCGATGCACCAGTATAAAAAAGAACAAGGGTGGTAAAAGACTTAACCAAAAACTTACCAATAACTGCGTCTGGCTGCTCTTCAACCTCCTCCACGTTGACGTGGTTCACTTGTCCTTTGTTGAATGGATTGGGCTTCTTTCCAGCACTCTCATTGTCGTTTCCATTCTTCGCTTGAGGGCACTCCGTGGCATAGTGTCCAGTCTTCCCGCACTTGAAACAAGTAACATGGCTTAGGTCTCTCTTGGCGGGTGTGGCTGGATTGGAACGGTTCTGATTGTTGCATGCTCCATTCCCATTCCCATTCCCATTCCTTGGGCCAGTATGATTATGGCTACTTCCTCCATTGTGGGTGTGGCCTCCATGATTATGAACAATTCCTCCCGTGTTCGGGGTTAGGCGAGGTTTCTATTGAGCTCCTGAATTATTCCTTCCTTGTCCATACTTCCTCTTATGGCTCTCAATCTGCGGCTGCTTCCCTTCAATCATAAGAGCCTTATCTACCAACTCCTGGTAGTTGTTGAATGTTGCCACCATCAACTGCATGCTCATCTCATCACTCAGCCCTTCCATAAACTTCTCCTGCTTTGCGACATCTGTGGCCACATCATCAGGGGCATAGCGAGATAACTTGCTAAACTCATCCACGTACTGAGCCATCGTACGGTTCCCCTGGCGTAAGTTGTGAAACTCACGCTTCTTCATACTCGTAGCTCCAGTTGAGACATGGTCTGTACGGAAAGCTTGCTGAAACCGATCCCATGTAACAGTGGCTGTCGGTGTCAAAACCGGCGGATCTTGGGTTGGGGTCCCGAACTGTGCGTCTAAGGCGGATGGTAACAGGAGGCAGGGGACACAATGTTTTACCCAGGTTCGGGCCCTCATGATGGAGGTAAAACCCTACGTCCTTCTTGATTTATTCTTGATGATATGAGTATTACAAGAGTTGATCTACCACGAGATCAGAGAGGCTAAACCCTAGAAGCTAGCCTATGGTATGATTGTATGTTGCCCTACAGACTAAAACCCTCCGGTTTATATAGACACCAGAAAGGGCTAGGGTTACACAAGGTCGGTTACAAAGGAGGAGATATACATATCCGTATTGCCTAGCTTGCCTTCCACGCCAAGTAGAGTCCCATCCGGACACGAGACGAAGTCTTCAATCTTGTATCTTCATAGTCTAACAGTCCGGCCAAAGGATATAGTCCGGCTGTCCGGAGACCCCCTAATCTAGGACTCCCTCAGTAGCCCCTGAACCAGGCTTCAATGACGATGAGTCTGGCGCGCAGTATTGTCTTCGGCATTGCAAGGCGGGTTCCTCCTACGAATACACCATGGAAGAATTTGAATACAAGGATAGTGTCCGACCCTGCAAAATAAGTTCCACATACCACCATAGAGAGAATAATATTTCCACAAATCTAATTTGCTGACTTGTTTTGGCAACACTACATTATGCCATGGCCCGGTAATTATTCGAACCGTTTCCTTTAACTAGCCCTGCACATAACGTGAGGCAGTTTTTTGACACGTCTTGTCAAAGCAAAGATCGTGTCCCCCTTATTACGGGATTCTCATCAATACGGGTGTGGGTAACCCAACCGCGCCATCGATTATGATGCTTGGGGGATAAGTGAGTTTTACCAGGCTAGTGGGGACGCATAGTTTCGTCCGCCCATATAAAGGGATAAGGATTCACCTTTTCATCCATGCCTTCTCCTCCTTTGCTCATCCATTTTCGCACACTCGAGCTCCAGTGCCGAAGTCCGCACTTCCCACCTCAACCCTCTCCAACCATGTCCGGAGCGAGAGGCAGGTGGATGGTCTCCTCCGTCACGGAGGGACACATCAAGAAGCTGAGGAGAGCCGGATACCTGCCCGATGACATCGCGCACCGGCTCCCAGATGAGGGGCAGCTCATCCCCACCCCCTGGCCCCACGAGAGGGTAGTGTTCCTTACCCATTTCCTCCGTGGACTGGGATTCCCTCTCCATCCATTCGTCCGGGGGCTCATGTTCTACTACGGCCTGGATTTCCACGATCTGGCCCCGAACTTCATCCTCAACATCTCGGCGTTTATCGTCGTGTGCAAGGCCTTCCTCCGCATCAAGCCCCACTTCGGTTTATGGCTGAAGACCTTCAATGTCAAGCCGAAGGTAGTGAGCGGCCGCCAGGCGGAGTGCGGAGGCGCCATGTTGGGCAAGATGCCCAACGTTACATGGCTCGAGGGCTCCTTTGTGGAGACCATAAAGGGGTGGCAATCGGGGTGGTTCTATATCACCGAGCCGCGTGACCCTGAATGGGCAGCGACCCCCGAGTTCCGATCTAGCATCCCCACGCGGCTCACCTCCTGGAAAGAGATGGGCCTGTCATGGGTAGTTCGGGAGAGCTGACCGGACTCCAAACATGTATCCAAAACATGGTGAGCAAGAAGCTCAAACTCGTCAACGTAGTCCAGGTCATGCTCATCCGCCGGATCCTCCCATGTCAACGACGGGCTTTCAACTTGTGGGAGTTCAACCCGGCCCAGCACCAAACTCTGAACAGGCTCTTCGACACAACACACGAGGATGCCTCGAAGGTGCTATTCAAGGGCTCCGAGGTCCCTCCCTCCCTCACCGAGGACCGCGGGCTAAGCGCGAAGCGCTGAGCGCATTCGGTGAGTTCTATACATCCGGTAGGATATTTTATTTCCCCTAGCTTAATTATGTGCGGGGTCTAATCTCCATGCCTTTGACATGACTGGGTGGAGACGTCGGGGCAGATTAACTGTCCGGCCCCTCTGCCCGAAGACACTGTGGATGATCTCCTTGCGGAGATGCTGACTCCGGCCCCTTATAAGGTGCCAGAGAAGACCAAGAAGGCCAAGGGAACCCGAAAGAGTTCCCGATGCCAGGCGTCATCGGACTCATCTTCTGATAACTCTGCGACACACTCCTCCCCCGAAGACAAGGAGGAAGAAGAAGATGCTCCCCCTTTAGTTGGGGGAGACAAGAAAAGGAAGGTCGCCCCAACCGGGGGGGCGAAGGGTCCAAGAAGGGAAGGACCCTCCCTCCGGACTACTCCACCACCGCCGCCGAAGGCAAAGACGAGTGGCTGCTTAGGGCCAAGCCCCTGGCGAAGTCGTAAGTATCCGGATGCCAGAGTAGTCCATAGCATACCTTTGTCGCACCGCTCCTCCTAACGCCGAATTATAATTATGCAGACCGCCACGAGCCCGTATCGACGTATCATCGGACGACTCCCTAGGCTCGTCGGATATGGATAGCGATCCACTTCCGACCGCCACCTCCCCCTGCCCTGCGGACGACGCCGAGGTATTGTCTCAAGAGGCACCGGGTCGAGGGGAGACAGTGCCGGAGGTGCCTCAAGGCGACCTTCCGGACTTCGGGAGCAGAGGGAGCAAGGCTCCTAAGGGCTCCGAGTTCGGCCCTCAGCCGAACACCACGCCGGAACCTCCAATGGTTCCGGACTCGGACAGGCGGCCTCCTTCCAAAAGGGGCAAGAAGTCTGTGCCGGTGACCCCTGTCCAACCATAGGCACCGGACACTCTGCTGGGAGCGCTTCGCAGCGCATCCATCGACGAAGAGCACCACACTATTATGAGTGCGGTGATCCAGAAGGTTCAGTCCGCCAAGAGCGGATTGACTGAAGCCTGTGCCAGCCTTCTAACAGGCTTTGAGGTAAGTTTTTAAAATATGGGGAAAATATTACCGCATAGACAGTAGCCCCTGATGCTCTGTTCGGTGTTCACAAATAAAAGCCAAACAGAGGATCAAACAATATCGTAGGAGTCTAATATAAGTATGTCAATATGCGTATGCAGGCTTCGCTGCTGGCATCTGCCGCACTGACTGCGGAGGTCGCCGCACTGAAGCAGGACCTTAAAGGGTCCAAGGACGAGCTTGGCCTTGCCAAGAGGCAGCTCGAGGAGAACAAAGGTAAGTAATACCTAGTCTATGGTTATGTATGAAAAGAATGCGATTGCAAAATGACAGGATCATCGTAAATTTGCCAGGGGCCACGACCGAGGTGGCAGCCCTGAAGCAAGCGCTATCCGAGGCCGAAAACAAAGTGGCCAAGGAGCGCACCGAGCGGGAAAGCCAAGAGGCTCGGGTGGGCGAGGTACAGCAAGAGCTCCAAGCTCTCGTGACGAAGCACGAGGCGTTGGAGCTTGACTCGAAGACGCGAGAGTTTGAGCTTGCCGCGGCCCTTGAGAGCACGAAGAATGCCAAGGCTGAAGCCCAAAAGGCCCTCCAGGAGATTGATGCGATGAAGAAAATAGCGGCGGGTAAGGCATTCAATATGCAAAGCAAGCATGTGAAAGTAAATTACCTATTACTTACCTGAATCCGGAGCTCTCCAGGAGCATTCGCAGATTTGCCCCGCAGCGTGTCGGATGCCGCACAGTTTTACCAGGCCGAGGAGGGAAGCTCAACGGAGAAGCTGTTCTGGTCCCAGTATACCGGGGCCAAACACCCGGTGCCTATGAGCGACCAGCTGAAGCAGCTGGTCGAGCTACACAAGGCGGCCGAACAGGCCATGAAGGGCTTCATACTTCGGATGTGGCCTGGTGACGCCCTTCCCAATAGCTACTTCGGCTTGGTGAGGTGACTTATAGAAGCCTGCCCACGGCTGGAAGTTATCAAGTGATCCGTCTGCATCGAGGGTGCAGGTCGGGCTTTCGCCCGTGCGAAGGTACACTGGGCCAAGATTGACGCTGTGAAGCTGGTGAAGGAGGGGCCGCCGCAGGGCAAGGAGCATCGCACCCCCGAAATGTATTATGAGGGTGTCCTGAAGGGTTCTCGTCTTGTAGCGGACAAATGTACGAAAGATATAATATTCGAGTAAATGTTCTCGTGTAATCTTGTAGTTATGAAAACTTGTTCATATGCGCTATGCAACACTTGTTTGAATTTAAAATATTACCTTCTGTTTGGCTGTTTATCCAATTTGAGAGATGGCTAGTCCTCGGCTTCTGCCCCCATGCCACGAGTGCTGGGGTGTTCGGGATAAACCTGAGCACTCTTGTTCCCATTTTTGGGTCCTTCGAGGGCGGTGCTCAGCACAACGAACAAGGCAACCGGACTAATAATGCTTTATCACTCTCACTTAGCCATAGAATTCTATAATTTTTAATTTCGGCGAAGCCCCTGGTATTCGGAAGGCCGAATTCGGGGCGCGATACACGCCTTTAAGCCGGACAGGACCAACTCCTCGCTCTAAGCGGGATAAGTCTTCAGGGACTCGAAAACCTCTCGAACAGCGACCAGTCTCTCGCCTTATCATGACAGTCAGTTTTAGCTTTCTCTACTGAGGTGCTTAACCCAGCAGAATCGGGGCACAATCGTAGTAGTTCTCCTAGTGCTACCTTAGCCGATAGAGCGGAACGTAAGGTACCAAAACATAGGAGCCGGGCAAACCCAACTATTGACCAAAGACATGATTCGGAGCTGATGCATATAATGCTATAAGTTCGGGGTGCCACACTGTTGAAAGTGTTCGGACTTCTCATGCCGTATTATGGGGTATGTGTAAGCCCCTAGCGTATTGTCCGTACCAGAGTGTACGGTTGCAAGGTGTCATTAATGAACACATATATATAAAAAAGGAAGAATGCAATAATAGTCTTAATGCTATGCATTGTTTATTCAAAAAGGTTCGTTAAAGCAGAATGATACATCCAGTGCAATAAGCAAAAAGTAGGAATGTTTGACATGTCCCTTCCAAGGGCAAGTTGAGGAATAGTATTAAAGCAAATATTTCACTCGTTATCGTAATCCACCTGCGAGTTCCGTGGTGTGACGTAGCTTTCTGCCTCCTTGGCTGCTGCATCATGTGTTCGGCAATCATGCTGCCAGTCAGGGTTTCCAGAGATTAAAGTCCTGAAAAGAGAAAGATAACAAAGCGGGAAGCCCCTAGTGCGGTTTAAGCCGCGTCTTGGGGCGTGCCGTAGTTGTGCCCCCCTCCCCACCTGTGCCCATGGTATTTTTAATGCGTAATTATGTATGCGTGGCACGGATTTCTCCGTTTGGCTGGGCCTGGGGTGGGGGCGCATTGCTACGCGAGCTCGGAACGTGTCAGGCGGTCTAGTTGCTGATTACTCCGAGCGCGCTTGAAGGTGTCCGGGTCTTGAAACGCCGAACTGGTGGATTGCCTTGAGAGGCTGCTTTGTGCTTCTGCTGCGAGGGCCGCAGTGTGCTCCTCCGTGCGGAGAGAGCGCTCTGTGTTTCCATTAACTATGATGACCCCCCGAGGTCCTGGCATCTTGAGCTTGAGGTATGCATAATGTGGTACCGCATTGAATCTCGCAAATGCGGTTCGCCCGAGCAGTGCATGATAGCCACTACAGAATGGGACTATATCAAAGATTAATTCTTCGCTTTGGAAGTTATCTGGGGATCCGAAGACCACTTCCAGTGTAATTGAGCCTGTGCAATGGGCCTCTACACCTGGAATGACGCCTTTAAAGGTCGTTTTTGTGGGTTTGATCCTTGAGGGGTCTATACCCATTTTGCGCACTGTGTCCTGGTAAAGCAGGTTCAGGCTGTTGCCGCCATCCATAAGGACTCGAGTGAGGTGAAATCCGTCGATGATTGGGTCTAGGACCAGTGCGGTGAATCCGTCATGATAGATACTAGTGGGGTGGTCCCTGCGATCAAAGGTGATCGGACAGGAGGACCATGGGTTGTACTTTGGGGCGACTGGCTCCAACGCATATACGTCCCTGAGCGCACGCTTCTGCTCCATCTTGGGGATGTGGGTTGCGTATATCATGTTCACCGTCCGCACTTGTGGGGGGAACCTCTTCTGTCCTCCGGTGTTCGGCTACCAGGGCTCTTCCTTGTCATTGCTATGTGGCCCCTTATCTTTGTTTTCGGCATTTAACTTGCCGGCCTGCTTGAATACCCAACAATCCCTATTGGTTTGGTTTTTTGTTGACTGGGGACTGTAGGGAAAAACCCCCACAGCAAATCAAAACTTTATTAAAAGGCAAGACAAGAACAAGTACAAGGGGGATTACAAGGGGTAATCAAGCTAAACTAAAAGGAGTAAAAACAACAAAACGGATCAAGGTGGAAGAAAAGAGATCCATTTAAGGAGATCATCCTTAAAAGCAGGCTTAACCCTATATTGCATAAGGGCAATATCATGAAGAAAAGCTGTTGTCCATTTATTAAATCCAGCTCTCTCATGCCTAAAGACCTTAGCATTTCTGACAATCCATATATTCCAGCAAGCTATAAAGACCACTTCAGTGAAGAAAGGTTTCCTAAAACTCCTGCTTGCATTGATGACTAGCTCCTTCATCGAGGCACCTGAGGACCAATCAATTTGCAAATAGTTCCAGATCCTGACACTAAAATTGCAATTGAAGAACAAATGATCTCTTGTTTCCCTAGTCTGCAAAGGGCAGAGAACACAGTTTACTCCATCCTCCAAATGCCAATGCCTCCGTTCCACCATATCTTTGGTATTCAGCCTATCCATAATGAGCATCCAAGCAAAAACCTTTATTTTCATAGTGCAAGAGGACTTCCAGATCCAAACTGTCAGGGGGTTGAAAGATTGTGACACAAACATATGTGAGTAAAAGAGCTTCGGAGAGTATCCCTTGGCAATGCCATTCCAAAGCCAAATATCCTTGGACCCAGTGATTCTATCATGGTTGTCCAACAGAGATTAAAGAATAAGCAGCTCATCAAAGGCCTGGCTAGACAAAGGAAGATGGAAGTGTTGATACATGTCCTGAGAGTCCAAGAAATCCTTAACAGAAATCCAGGGATCTTTAACATATGAAAAAAGCCTGGGAAATCTGAACTGAAGCCTAGAGTCCTGATCATCAAGCTTCCAAGTGTCAGACCACATTAGTGCAGTGTCTCCTTCATTTATCTGAACCCAAGAACAGTCCCTAAAGTTTTGCAAGACTTTGCATATATCCTTCCACCAGAAGGAGCCACAATCAGAAGTTCCTTGGGGTACTCTGCCATGATAGTAAGAGTCCCAAACTAAGGACACTCAAGGTATATCCTTTTTATTGAGGAAGTTATTGGCATGTTTGAGCAATAGCGCCACATTTTGAACACCCAGGTTGAGAATACCGAGGCCTCCCTTGTTTTTTAGCCTGCAAATAAGGTCCCAAGCAGCCAGAGAAGGAGCAGGTTCACCCCTATTTTTCCTCCAAAGGCATTGCCTCTGAATTCTCTCCAATTGCTTTAGAATGCCAGCCGGGACAGCCAAACTACAAAGAAAGAAGATAGGCATAGAAGACAATGCAGAGTTCAGAAACTGTAATCTCTCCCCCTGATTTAAGAAAGAGGAGCTAGCTGTCATTCTTCTCTCCATGCAGTCCACCAGAGGCATGAAGTCCACCATTTTAGGCCTAGTAGTACCTACTGGCAGTCCAAGGTATGTGAAAGGAATTTTCCCAATTTGACATCCAAAAGCAGCAGTTAAATCTGCCATGACAGCAGTGTCCACATTGATGGGAATGATAAAGGATTTATGATAATTCACATCAAGCCCAGTAGACCCAGAGAAGACCTTTAACATGTCCTTCAAAGCAATTAACTGTGCCTTGTTAGCAGGCAAGATGATCAAGGTATCATCAGCATACTGAATCACAGGATAGTCCTGGTCATGACAAGGTATTGGGAGATGAAGTATGCCCCTTCTGAACATGTCATTAATTACAGTCTGCAATAGGTCAGCTGCTAAGACAAATAGCAGGGGAGAGACTGGATCTCCCTGCCTAACACCCTTTTTACATATGAATTTCCTACCAGGAACACCATTTAGCAGAACAGATGATGTACCTGTAGACAAAAGCTGTTTCATCCAAAGAATCCACTTTTCATTAAAGCCCTTATATCTCAAGATTTGGACAATTGCCTCATGCTCAAGAGAATCAAATGCCTTCTCAAAGTCCAATTTAAGTATGACAATTGGCCTCTTGGACTGATGACACTGGTGTAAGTACTCAAAAGTCCATCCAATACAGTCCTGAATAGTTCTGCTTCTTATAAATCCATACTGGTTTTTGTGGATACACTGCATTATTACCTCTTGGAACCTATTGGCAGCCATTTTGGAAAGGAACTTAAGACCCATTCCTGTTAAAGAAATAGGTCTGAAGTCCCCCACCTCCTCAGGTGAGTGTTTCTTAGGCACCAAAGTGATATATGAATCATTGATGTTCTCTAGATGAGCAGAACCATCATAAAAAGCCTGTGCCAGTTCATAAAAATATGGAGAGATGATGTGCCAGCACCTTTTGAAGAAAAGACCATTAAAACCATCTGGACCCGGGGCTTTATCAACTGGCATATGTTTGACAATCTTGTCCATTTCCTCTTTCTCAAAAGGCTTAGTGAGAACATCCAAACCCTCCACTGGAACAATTAAAGAGGAGAGATCAAAGCCCATGTGGATGCCCCTTGAAGAGCCCATTCTATTTTTAAAACAATTCCATATAATACCCTCCATTTGAGAGTGATCAGATACCACAGTGCCATCAGGTAGCTTTAAGCTAGCAATAGAGTTCCTTCTATGCCTCTCAGTAGCCATAGCATGAAAGAACTTGGTGTTTTCTCCACCCACTTTAATATATCTGATAGTACATCTCTTTTTCCAATAAAGCCATTGAAGGTGAAGTAACTTTTCCACATGATTTTTAACCACTCTTCGAAAATTAGATTCATGCCTGTACAATGGTCTGAGCTCCTCAAGTTCATCCAGTAACAGAATAACCTTATTACATTTACAAACAAGCATTTTCAGTTTGGAGATGTTCATCTGCCATCTTTTGAGACACATTCGCAGGGATTTGAACTTGTCAGCTATTCTAGCTGTGATATGTCCCTTTCTAGAAGTTCTTTGCCATGAAGAGGAAACACAGTCCATGAAACCCTCAAGCTCTAACCAGTAGTTCTCAAATCTAAAAATGTTAGACTTGGGGATAGAAGTTTTGATGGAAACCACACATGGCACATGGTCAGATGCAGTTTTTGCAAGGGGCGTCACCTCAGTCATGGGATAGTCAGATATCCAATCAACAGAAGTGAAAAACCAATCTAGCTGCTCAAGGAGGGGAGTATCCTGCATATTAGACCAAGTGTATTATCTACCTTTGATGGGCAATTCCAAAAGGCCCAAGTGACCTATAATTTCATTGAAGATAAACATGTCATTCAGGTCCCCTCCAGGGAAATTTCTGTTATCCAGCGAGCGCATAAAATTGAAATCCCCCAGGAGCAGCCAATTTTCATCCACTGGAATATTCAGGTGGTATAACCAAGTAACAAAATTATCCCTAGCTTCCCCCTGACAAGGACCATAAACAGCAACAAGAGTCCACCTCTCATTATTTTGTCTGGAGACAAACTCAACTACTACTGCAAATTGTTGAATTTCCAATAAGGTCCCCTCAAGAACAGAGGAGTTCCAAACAACTATGATTCCACCAGAGGCCCCCAAAGAAGGAGCAAAAGCAAAACTGTCAAATCTTTTAGGACAAAAACTTTTAACTGATCTGGAGTCAAAAGAAGCACATTTAGTTTCCTGCAAACATGCAATTGCACAGTGACTTTCATCGATCTTTTGCCTGACAGCTCTTTGCCTAGTTTCAGAGTTCAAACCCCTGACATTCCAGCACAGGACATTCCAGCTTTTACATTGAGAATTCATAGATAAAGATCATAAACAGGTCTCCAAACCACACAGCACACAATGCCATATGTCCAAAAGCCACATCAAGTTCTGAACCAACATTATTACATATCCAAAATTCAGAAAGTAAAGACATGCAGCGAGCAAATTTTGGGGCTTGCAAAACCCAGCATTTGGATAGCACACTATGCATTAGGAGCTTGGTTGGTTGCGGCAGAAGGGTCCACCATAAGTGCATCCTCAGTGAGCAGAGCTGCATCAATGTCTAACTCCTTGCCAAGAGCTTGCAGATGACTGAGAGGAGTGGGAGGAGGGACATCTACATATGCAGTGGTGCTGGGCCTCTCAGCAGCAATGGGCTTAGCCTTGGGCTTCTTCTTCTTGGGCTGTAGCACCAGCTCATGGAAAGTGGGCTTAAACCCATCACGCTGGGCCGAGCTTCTGGTACATCTGCGAACAGACGTTTCAACCAGAGGTGTTGGCGCCAGAGTTTTACGAGGTCTCCTTGGTCTTGCGCACATAGGTGGAGGGGGGACAACAGCAGGCATAGCTTCACCCGTGTCATCTACAAAAAGAGCTCTTGCCACAGGTCTAACCAGCTCCGGCTCGTTCCACGTCAGCAAAGGAAGATCATCAGGCTGAAAAGCAAGGCTCCATCTTCTCTTGACTGGCGACAAGGGCTTAAGCATTAGAGGCTTCGGCACCTCAAACACCACTGGTGCATTCAGCAAATTCTCAAAAGAACGCTTCCATATCATTTCAGGAGGCAGAGGGGGTCCAAAAGGAACCTTAAATACAGGTTGAGCAAGGGCCTGAACATCAATAACTGGGGGTTGATAAACCACGATCGCCCAATTGCTAGCATCTTCCACGTCCTTGGCAATGTTCTCCGGGTTACTTCGGGTTTCCGTTGCAGTTCTACCAATAACTGCAGGCGGCTCCTGAAGCTGCACGTCTGAACTTGGCTGAGTAGAGCTTTGTTGTGCCGAAACATTGAAAACCATGGACTCTTGGTCCTCCACAACTGGTTCCACAGCAGGCTCATCCCAGTTGCCCCAGTTGTCCTCTTGATCATGGGCAGGAGCAGGCGGCGGTGGTGGCACATCGTTCCATCCCAAAGCAGGGAATGGAGGCAGGACAAAAGGGGGCATTTCTGGAAAGGGCACTCCAGGCAGCGGATGAGGGTTGCCATTGATGGGCATCCAGTCCTCATCTTGGGGCATTTGTTCGGCGAAATTGGCACCCAGAATGTACAATGGCGCCGTCCAAGACACTCTGGCACCACCCCAGGCTGCATACTCCATGAACACCACGTCCCTGGGCACAAGAATATCCTCGGGGAAAGATGCAAAGACCAAGGAGCGCACAAGATATGGGTCCTCACTAATCCAATGATGAAACTTCCCAAAGGTGTTAACTGCTGCCCGAAGACCATTCTCATTGCGAAGATCAAGCGGAATCCCCAAAAACATAAGCAAACCCTGTCGGAAACCCTGAACACCTCTAAAAGATTCCCCCTCATCATGCTTCATAAACCGAACAAAACGATCATTACCCAGGGGCTGAGGCGGCATCTGAAGAAGTGAAAATCTGACAGCAGCATCCCGTAAGTCAAAAAGACCCACCGATCTAATCCAAGGTTGAGCAGACCTCACCAAAATCCCATGAGCTTGTAGCCATTGGACGACTTCCTCCCTAGCAACCCCAATCTGATCAGGAGGGGGGATGGGCATTACCTCGGCCAGCATGAACTCCTCATGGCGACGCACAATTGGGGTATGTGGCGTCACGAAGGTTCGCGGCACCCGAGCCTCACCGCCATCCACAATGTGGTGCCCTGCCGGCACATAGAGCAGAGGGTCAAGGTGAAAATTTGCCATCGGAGAGGCATGTCCCGAGCTAGCAGCAGACGGCGAGGACTCCGGCGGAGGTGGGGTTTCCGGCGGTGCAGTCGAAGGTGTTTTGGGACCAGGGCTGATGGAACGGGGCGAAAGAGTTAATGCAGAAGTGCAAGAGGAGTCCAAGTTTGGTAAAAGTTGCGTCAGAGAGATATTCTCGATGGAAGCTGAGGGATCCTCGGAAGTTGCAACATTACCGGGTTTCGGTTTCCAAACCAAGCCCAAGATCTGTGCAAACCGGTTGCAATCTTTTGCAACATGCCCCACCCGCAGACACGAGTTACAGTGTAACCCGGACGTGCACGCCGTAGCAAAATGGCCCTTGCGCAAACATTTTTGACATGTTAAGATTTCATCCACCATATCTGAAACCAAATTATCAAAATCCACTGCAGCTTGTTGAGAGGAAGGAATAGTGGAAGGCCCAGAAGATAACACCGGCCCAACTTGATCCGCGGCACGTGTAGATGACGGCCCAACATGAGAGGACACGTCCACATTCGAAGAATCATAATTCCCGCCTGAGATAGACGGCGTCCGAGTCGCATTAGGAGGGAGGTTCCCAACCGTGCCGAAAGATATGGATGGAGAGGTTGACGTTCACCGGAGCTCAGCCGGCGACGGGGGATGGATGACCACCCTTTCATGATCCGGGAGAGTATACCCCGCATCTTCAATAGTTTGGATACAGTCCTGTGTGGCTGGATAACGATAACCACGGCAAGCAGGATAACTCTGGAACGTTGAAAAAGAAAGCTTCTTGGCTTGGGCATGAGTAGATCTTACCGAGGACTTTTGGGGCTTGGAATGCATGGCTAGCATGCCAAGGGCAGCTCGACGTTTGGAAGGACTAACAAGAACCCATTCTGCATCACATTCCAACTTCCATAGCTTGAACTCACGGCCCCAATTTGGGCCCCCATGACCCCAAAGATGGAAGTAACATTTAAAATGATCACAAGAATAAGAACGGAGCTGAAGAACAATCATAGCCACAGCCTTACAGGAAACTTGAAAGCCAAAAACCTTATCCTTGAGCGGAAAAACCATGTACTCAATTGCAGAACCCCCAATGGCCGCCTCAATTGCTGCTGCTACTGAATCTTCATGCAAACGAAAAACATGCCGCCCAAAAGAGATTACTATGGTGAAGAAGCCCGTGTCATCCATGGGATGTACCGTAAAACCAGTAGATTGAAAGACCTTTTCCGCAAAAACCAAGCCCTTGGAGAAATCCAAGCCAAGGGTGGATCCGACATCAGAACCCATGGAGATGGGTATTAGAAGGTAGATCTCAATGCGCCGGAGAGATCTAGCGGAGAGAAGAGGAATTTTAGTGGCTAGGGGAGGAGATCACCGGAGAGGTGGCGATCGCCAAGGAGTCCGCAAGCCATCCTAAAGGATACTACTAAAGGACTCAAGATCCCCTATTAGTGTGGTTGACTGGCTTGTCGGGGGTGCCGTGTATTTGACATGAGCGATCGAGTATATAGTCCAAACTGGACGGGCCCGGAGTGCTTCTTTTAAATGGCTTTTTCCGCTGACCAGGTTTAGAGCCTTTGAATCCAGCATTGACTGCCGTATCCTCAGTATTGTCGTTGTTAATGCGGCGCTTATGTTTGTTGCGATGTGATCTACCATTTTCGTCCTTGGTATCCGAAGTACCACGGTTCTTTGATATGTTATTACTGCGAGCCAGCTAGTTGTCTTCTCCCGCACAAAAGCGGGTCATGAGTGTCGTGAGGGCTGCCATAGATTTCGGCTTTTCCTGACCAAGGTGCCGGGCTAGCCACTCATCGCAGATGTTGTGCTTGAAAGCTGCTAGGGCCTCTGCATCCGGACAGTCGACGATTTGATTTTTCTTTGTTAGGAACCGAGTCCAGAATTGCCTGGCCGATTCTTCTGGCTGCTGAATTATGTGGCTCAATTCATCGGCATCTGATGGTCGCACATAAGTGCCTTGAAAGTTGTCGAGGAATGCGGCTTCCAGATCTTCCCAATGGCCAATGGACTCTGCTGGCAAGCTATTGAGCCAATGCCGAGCTGGTCCTTTGAGTTTGAGTGGGAGGTATTTGATTGTGTGTAGGTCATCACCGCGGGCCATGTGGAGGTGCAGGAGGAAATCCTTGTTCCATACCGCAGGATCTGTCGTGTCGTCGTATGATTCTATATTTACAGGTTTGAAACCCTCTGGGATTTGATGATCCATTACTTCATATGTGAAGCATAAGGGGTGTGCGGCACCTCTGTACTGGGCTATATCGCGATGCAGCTCCAATGAGTCTTGCCCGCTGTGTTCGGCCCGGCCGGATTTACTTTTACTGTATCCGGCGTGACGTTTGTCGTCTCGCATAGTGGCTCGCCCTCGTGATCCGCAGATCGATCTTCCATGTTTTTCTTTGTCCTCCAATACGTCTCGCAGGTCTGGGGTATTTCCCCATGCCTTTTTATTTGAATGGCGTCGGGGTGCAGGATGAGCTTTTGGCTGGAATGCTTCTCTATCGCGGCCACGAGGTGGCCGATCAGCCGCGTCATATGCTTGTTCCTCTAGTCGGGGTAGCAACCTGCATTTTGGGTAACTCTTGGAGGGACATTCGAGTTTATATTCCTCGGCCACGAGGACTTCAGTCCATCTGTCAGCTAGCAGATCTTGATCAGCTTGAAGCTGCTGCTGCTGCTGCTTTTTCTTAAGGCTATTTGTCGTGGCTGTAAGCCGGCGCTTGAAGCGCTCTTGTTCGACGGGATCCTCTGGCATGACAAATTCGTCATCGTCGAGGCTTGCCTCGTCTTCGGAGGGGGCATGTAATTATCATCCTCCGCCTCTCCATCTGCCGCTCTCTCTGGAGGGCTGGCCTCTCCATCCTCCTGTCCTAGATCATGCTGGAGGGGATTGTTGCCATCTTCGGCACTATCCAGAGTGTTATTATGTCCTGTGCCGGTATCACCACTTTTGCTTTGGCGGGACTTAGAGCGTCGCCGCTGACGTTGGCGCTTGGGTTGCTTCTTGGTGGGGCCATCCTCCGTTGTCTCGTCGCCATTGCCTTCTTTGGGTGTGTCCACCATGTATATATCGTATGATGAGGTGGTTGTCCAGTGCCCTGTGGGCATTGGTTCCTCTTCGTCTCCCGCGTCGTCATCCATACCGTCGATGTCTTCGGAGTCGAAGTCGAGCATGTCGGTTAAGTCGTCGACAGTGGCTACTAAGTGCGTGGTGGGTGGGCAGCGAGTTTCTTCGTCATCTGCATCCCAATGCTGCCGGACATAGTTCGGCCAGGATCCTCCTGACAAGGAGAGAGACCTTAATGAGTTCAGTATGTCGCCAAAGGGCGAGTGCTGAAAAATATCCGCGGAGGTAAACTCCATGATCGGCGCCCAATCGAATTCGTTAGGAATGGGCGCAGGCGGTTCGGAGTCCGTGGCTGGAGAAGGATCCGACAGTCTGACAACACGGCTCTCATGCAGGGTAAGGTCGATGTTCGGCTCGATCGCCGCTGAGCATAAGGCCTCCGTGGCGGGGTCCATCCACCCGTCCATGGACGGCGCAACTGGCTCCGAATTGAGGGTCGGAGCGGCTGCCGGTGCAATCTCCTGAACACTGTCCGATGGTAGAGCTAAATCGTACTCATCGTGACCGTGCGATGCACAAGGCAGGGGCTCGAATCCGTCGAAGATCAAGTCTCCATGGATATTAGTCGTGTAGTTTAAGCTTCCAAACCTGACCTGGTGGCTAGGGGCATAACTTTCGATCTGCTCTAGATGACCAAGCGAGTTGGCCCGCAGTGCGAAGCCGCCGAACACAAAGATCTGTCCGGGAAGAAAAGTCTCACCCTGGACTGCATCGCTGTCGATGATCGTAGGAGCCATCAAGCCTAACGGCGACGACACCGAGGAACTCTCAATGAAAGCACCAATGTCGGTGTCAAAACCGGTGGATCTCGGGTAGGGGGTCCCGAACTGTGCGTCTAAGGCGGATGGTAACAGGAGGCAGGGGACACAATGTTTTACCCAGGTTCGGGCCCTCTTGATGGAGGTAAAACCCTATGTCCTGCTTGATTTATTCTTGATGATATGAGTATTACAAGAGTGATCTACCACGAGATCGGAGAGGCTAAACCCTAGAAGCTAGCCTATGGTATGATTGTATGTTGTCCTACGTACTAAAACCCTCCAGCTTATATGGACACCGGAAAGGGCTAGGGTTACACAAGGTAGGTTACAAAGGAGGAGATATACATATCCGTATTTCCTAGCTTGCCTTCCACGCCAAGTAGAGTCCCATCCAGACACGAGACGAAGTCTTCAATATTGTATCTTCATAGTCTAACACTCCAGCCAAAGGATATAGTCCGGCTGTCCGGGGACCCCCTAATCCAGGACTCCCTCAGTGGCTATAGGGTAGGTGACAGTGTAATTCTCCCACCATGAGGCTGCTGGTCCATCCAACTGATGTGCAGCAAAACGCACCTTCTCAGCATCTGTACATACTGCAGTGGTTAAATCCCTTCCAATCCTATGGAGCCAATCATCTGCCACTATCGGCTCGGTGCTACTGGAAAACACCGGCGGCTGCAACCTCAGAAAACGGGCTAAGTTATCAACTGGTGGTGGTGGCGGTGGATTGTTGTTGTTGTTGCCTTGGTTCTGAACTAAAAACTGGATCGGGGTATTCTACTGCTGGATCAACTGAGTGAGCTCTGGTGGGAAAGTAAATCCGGGGTCACGTCTCGGAGGCATCTTATGGGTTTAGAGGGGAGAGATTAGAATAGAATGAGGTCTAATGAGAAAACACTACCCATATGCACATGAGACAAACACAATCATTTCACTCAATCAATCAAGCAAGGGATACAATCGATCTAACTATCGTTACAAAAGTGCTTGGACTATACTATATACATGGTGGAATACTACTACTGATGTGGTGGTCTACTAAAAATATTCCTCGGTTGAAGACTCCATGATGTCTGCTCTAGCTTCGTCTTCATAGTCATCATCGCTATCATCGGGGTCCGTGTCGGTGTCGTCAATGATAATGTAGTCCTCTAGGCGAATCTCCTTGGGTTCTTCATCTTCTCCTCCTGGTGCGGGGTCTCCCATGAATACTCCTAGCTTCCTTTCCAGATCATCATTCTTCTCCACTAGTAAGACGATTTCCTCCTCATAATCTTCACGAGTAGCCTTGAGTTCTTCCTCCAGTTCCATGATCCTAGTCATCGCCTTCTTCAGGTCTATCATTCCTGCGCACATCTGGTTCTCCTGGCGACGAATGTGTTGGTTTAACTCCTGGATGAAAGCTGCAATTGATCTATCCTTCCTGGTGCTAATCATCTCCCATTGCTCATCTCGGCGCCCACAAATCCGATAGATAGTATCCTTAATCTCCTTATGATAAACTTCTCCAATGCGTCCCATGGTGATGTGAGCTGCCATACTCTTTCCTAGACTCCAGGTTGGTGCATCGAAGGAAAACTCTATGGGCTTAGTGACTGGCGTGAATGTCCTTCCTGGAACTTGAACTTGAATCATCCATCGCTCCTCTTCTGGTAAAGTGGCATTGTAAGTCCCGGTGAAGCTTGGTATTCCAATGTTCAGGTACCTAGTGACTTCCTTCAAGTGTCGTCCAAAGGGGCGTCTTCATCCGATTGTGCAAACTTGTTCCTGTGTCCGCCATCCTAAAGAGTAGAAAATGGAGAGGAGTCAGAAATGAGAAGAGAATAGTGATCTAGGGCTTTAGCTTAGTGGTCGTGTCCTACACTCAGCGCGTGCTCTGATACCATCTTGTAGCGACCGGACCTCAAACGGTCAAGTCTCTGTGCTTAAGTGTCATCCCTGGATCGGTAATGCTGACACACACAGTACTTGAGGTTTTATAACAGAGTAGCAATCACACACTTATTACATCGAATGTCTCAAAAGACAACTTATTACAATATATATGGCTTAAGGTCATCTAATACGATAACAGCGGAAGGCTTGGAAGATAAAGTGAGTCCATCAACTCCAACGGCATAGCTGAGCTGCACGGAAACAACCTAACGAACCTTACTCCTCGTCTGAAAAGTCTGCAACATAATACATTGCAGCCCGAAAACGGGTCAACACATGGAATATGCTGGCGAAATAACACAGTAGAGCAAGAATAGAATAATGCTATCACTACATGCATATTTGACTAGTGGAAAGCTCCATGGTTATAGTTTTTGCGAAAAGCCAATTTTTCCCTACAATAAAGGAATAGATTTTATTTAACTATCATGGTAGTTGAAACATCATTGAGAAGGTTCCTCCAACTCAATCCCAATTAAAGTAATTAACAACCCAACAATATTATTTAATAGTGATGAGATACTTAGGATACTCCAAGTACTAGATACTCAAGATGTCCATAACCGGGGACACGGCTAACCATGATTAGTTTATACACTCTGCAGAGGCTTGCTCACTTTTCCCCACAAGACTCGATCTCCTCCATGGGATTTCTTGCACTACATGGTGTTTGAGAAAGGGATGACCGAGACACAGTCTTTCAGAAGCATTAACTCCTTACTCCGGGCAGACCATACCAACCTACATCCCTCTACCTGCTGATCCACCTCTACGGAAGCTTCACGCAACTGACTCAACTATGCTAGAGCCCATAATAGCTTGTGGCTGCACACGGAAGTTTCTAGCATGAAAATATCTCAGTTCCATTTGAGCCTGGGTGGCGGGTCATAGGATTATCACACGGATACTCCGGGATATCCTAGGACAACACTGGATTCCCCAGGTGCCCAACAAACAATCCACCCAGATGTGTATTCAAGTTGCCACCTTAAGTTGAACCGTTAATTAACAATCTCACTTCTGTTATGAATTTCACTCACCCAAACCACGTCTACAAGCATAGCATAGCAATATAAGCAACACGTAGAAGTAACTCCTAAGGGTTTGATATTAACAGGGCAATAGGTTCTACCTCATCAACTACTTCCCGACCCACATGTTATCCTAATCATGCAATGTTTGAGGATTGGAACTAATGCATAAAAACTGGGTGATAAAGGGGTATGATCAAAGTGTTACTTCCCTTGCTGATGACCCGCAAAACTTAGGGACTCATAGTAGCATGCTTCGCACTCCGGGTGTTCTATCGCAAACAAACAATAGCATACATAAGCAATAAAACAACGAAACACGAGTAAATATCAAATAAGAAGATCTAACCAGAAAGTTCAACTTAAGAACTCCGGTTTGAGAAAAGAATCAAATCAAACGGAGCAACGAAACTCAAACTACGAAAGAAACAAGATCCGTTTACTAATCTGGACTAAGGTCAAATTTTACAGTACCAAAATCATGTTCAAGTTGATTAAACGGAAAGATGGTTCTGAGACGAAGATCTAGGCGCTTGAATCGCCTAATTCCGATAAACGAGCGAGAAGATAAATTGAAACGAAAATCGGATCGGAAATCACGATTGAAAATAATCGCGGAAAATCCAAGAAAAAGAAACTGATGAACAGGCTAACGGACGAACGTTCGTTGTCTGCGGCTAACGAGTGAACACCGTTCGTTAGAACGAACGTACGGGCGAACATCCACAAAGTAACTAAACCGAGAAAAATCGGCGAACCAATTTAAAAACGAACTAGGGTTTCTAAAATAACCAGATCGGTTTTTAAAATAAAACCGAACGAACAGCGGCGGCGGCGTATACCTCCGGCGGGGAGGCGGCGTGCGGCAGCAGCGGCGAGCGGTGGCGGGGCGGCGGCAGTGGCGAGAGGCGGCGGCGGCGGGCGGCGGCAGCGGCGGGCGGCGACGGCGGCGGGCGGCGACGGCGGCATGTGGCACAAGGCGGCGGGCGGTGGTGGCGCGGCTTCGGGGCTCCAGCAGGGCCCCGGGTCGGCTTATAAGAGGGGGGTGGCGTGGCATGGGGAAGGGGGCGGGGCGTCGTGCCCGACTCGGCCACGGCGAGCGGCGGCGGCAGGCGCGGTCTCCGGGTGGGAGGCGGCGGCGCGGGGAGGTGGGCCGGCGGCCTGGCTCAGCTGGGCCTCGGCCCAGTCGGGTGCTGCGATTTTTTTAAATAATTTCACCGAAACTAAATAAATCCTAGAAAATAAAAAAAACTAAAAATGCCAAAAAAAATTCACCGTCTAAATAAAATATTTAGAACAAGATGAACATTTTCTTGGCCCTAAAATGCAACTTTAAAAAACGTGCAATTTTCTAATTCAAACAAAATAGCAATAAACTCCGAATAAAATCAAATATTTGATTTTAATATTTTTCCTCCAATCTTTCATTTATTTTGGAGAAGTCATATTATCTCCTCTCATATATTTTAATATGAAATATTTTCGGTGAGAAAAATAATTAAAACCAAAAATCCTCGTTTCAATATTTGATAAAACTCAAATATGAAAACAGGGAAATCCCCAACTCTCTCCGAGGGTCCTTGAGTGGCTTAGGATTTCGAGGATTCGTGAAACGAAATGCAATAAAATATGATATGCATGAATGATCTATGTATAGCATTCCAAATTCAAAATTTGGGATTTTACATTGGTGGCGGCTCCGTATTGTAAAACGCGATGAATCCTTCTCTCTATTTTTTTTCTCCCCGAAAGTGAATATATAGAGTTGGGGTTGGGGTTGGGGTTGGTGGAGTCCCAGGGGGCCCATGAGGCAGGGGGCGCGCCCTGCACCCTCATGGACAGGGTGTGGGCACCCTGATGCTGATTCTTTTGGCAGTATTTTTCATTAATTCCAAAACATGTCTCCTTGGATTTTCAAGTCATTCCGAGAACTTTTATTTCTGCACAAAAATAACACCATGGCAGTTCTGCTGAAAACAACGTAAGTCCGGCTTAGTTCAATTCAAATCATGCAAGTTAGAGTCCAAAACAAGGGCAAAAGTGTTTGGAAAAGTAGATACGTTGGAGACCTATCAACTCCCCCAAGCTTAAACCTTTGCTTGTCCTCAAGCAATGTAGTTGACAAACTTAAAGTGATAAAGAAAAACTTTTACAAACTCTATTTGATCTTGTTGTTGCAAATATGTAAAGCTAGCATTCAAGTTCTTACCAAAGATTATGAACTAACCATATTCACAATAACATTTAGGTCTCATGTTTACTCATATCAATGGCATAATCAACTAGCGAGCAATAATAATAGATCATGACAACACTTTCTCAAAACAATCATAACATGATATAACAAGATGGTATCTCGCTAGCCCTTTCTGAGACCGCAGAACATAAATGCCGAGCACCCCTGTAGATCAAGGACTGACAAGACATTGTAATTCATGGTAAAAGAGATCCTGTCACAATCATACTCAATGTAAATTAATAGCAATGCATGCGAGTGACAGCGGTGCTCTCCAATTGGTGCTTTTTAGTAAGAGGATGATGACTCAACATAAAAGTAAATATATAGGCCCTTCGTAGAGGGAAGCAGGGATTTGCAGAGGTGCCAGAGCTCGAATTTTGAAATGGAGATAAATAATATTTTGAGTGGCATACTTTCATTGTCAACATAACAACCAAGAGATCTCGATATCTTCCATGCTACACACATTATAGGCGGTTCCCAAACAGAATGGTAAAGTTTATACTCCCCCACAACCAACAAACATCAATCCATGGCTTGTCCGAAACAATGAATGCCGTGCAACTAACAACAATCCTCGGGGTGTTTTGTTTGCAATTATTTTTATTTGAGCATGGGACTGGGCATCCCGGTTACCGGCCATTTTCTCATGAATGATGATCGGAGTCCACCATCGTGATAATAACCCACCTAGCATGGAAGATATAGACAGCCCTAGTTGATAGATGAGCTATTCGAGCATACAAAACAGAATTTCATTTGAAGGTTTAGAGTTTCGCACATACAAATTTACTTGGAACGGCACGTAAATACCGCATATAGGAAGGTATGGCGGACTCATATGGAATAACTTTGGGGTTTATGGAAGTGGATGCACAAGCAGTATTCCCACTTAGTACAAGTGAAGGCTAGAAAGAGACTGGGAAACGACCAACTAGAGAGCGACAATAGTCATGAACATTCATTAAGATTAATCAACAATGAGTGCAAGCATGAGTAGGATATAAATCACCGTGAACATAAATATTGTGGAGGCTATGTTGATTTTGCTTCATCTACATGCGTGAACATGTGCCAAGTCAAGCCACTCAAATCGTTCAAAGGAGGATACCACCCTATCATACCACATCACAACCATTTTAATAACATGTTGGCATGCAAGGTAAACCATTATAAACTCCTAGCTAATTAAGCATGGCATGAGCAACTATCATCTCTAATTGTCATTGCAAACATGATTCATTCATAATAGGCTGAATCAGGAACGATGAACTAATCATATTTACAAAAACAAGATAGGTCAAGTTCATACCAGCTTCTCTCATCTCATTCAGTCCATCGTATATCATCATTATTTCCTTTCACTCGCATGACCGAACAGTGTGGGTAATAATAATAGTGCACGTGCATTGGACTAAGCTGGAATCTGCAAGCATTTTATACAAGGGAGAAGGCAAGGTAATATGGGCTCTTGGTTAAATCAACAATAATGCATATGAGAGCCACTCAACGTTTTCATCATGGTCTTCTCCCCTCGACCCCCAAAGGATAAGAAAGGAAATAAAACTATTTACAAGGGAAAGCTCCCAACAAGCAAAAGAAGAGCAAGAAATCTTTTTGGGTTTTCTTTTAATTACTACCACTACAGGCATGGAAAGTAAAGTAGCTAAAAGCTACGACTAATTTTTTTTGTTTTTCTTCAGGTTTTCCAAACACACAAGAAGAAGGCTTAGAAAAGAAAATAAACTAGCATGGATAGTACAATGAAAAAGTATGAGCACCGACAACTAGAATGAGTGTGTGAACATGAATGTAATGTCATTGAGAAATACGTACTCCCCCAAGCTTAGGCTTTTGGCTTAAGTTGGTCTATGGCCATTGTTGGCCTGGCGGATATCCAAATTCGTAGTTGGGGTTGTACTGAGATGCAGCAGCTACTGCCTGAAGAGCTGCAGCTTGGAGCTGAGCTGCCTCCATCCTCCTCTCATACTCGTTCGCCTCCTCCCTAGTTATAACATATCTCCTTTTTTCCTGAAAGTTAAAGAAAGTAGGAGCAGGGAGGGCAACAAGGACAGTGCGATGTCTGTCAAAGATTAGTCGGTACTGGAGGAACTGTTCATTCCTCTCAAGAAACTGATGGCGAACCATAGCACTATAATCTAGATAAGCAGGAGGTAAATCCATATCATTTCCATGTATGGGTACACCAACATAATTAGCTACACGAGTTGCATAAATTCCATCAAACAAATCTCCACTTGTACCGTTAAGATGCAACCTTCGTTCAATAGTGGCCCCTAAGATATAATGTTTATCACCTAATCCCGCACTCTTGAGGACACTAAGATCTGGAACGCACATGTGACAAGCCTCATCTTTACCGTTAATGCATCTACCTATAAAGAGAGCAAAATAATGTATGGAAGGGAAATGAATGCTCCCTATGGTAGCTTGTGGGATTTCCCTAAATTCCCCCATAGTGATACTAGCAAGAAAGTCCTTATATTCAGATTTGTGAGGTTCACTAACATTGCCCCACTGCGGGAGTTTACAAGCAGTATTAAAATCTTCTAGGTCCATGGTATATTATTTATCATAACGATCAAATAAAACAGTGTGAGAATTGTGAGAGGATGTAAATTTAAACCTCTTCACAAATGAATCAGTTAGGTAGTGGTACTGTAGGCACTTATCTGACACGAAGTCCTCAAGATCAGCATTAGGCACATACGAGTCAAATTCATCATTGATGCCTGCTTGGACCATAAACTCCTTCGACGTCCATTCACAAGGCTGCACTTGGTCTTCCTTCGGTGGTTCATCATCCGGCTCACGTATCGCGAGCTTTGGTTCTTGCTTCCTTGAGGAACCACCTTGGTACATTTTCCTATGCATTTTTCTTCTTTGAAAATTTTCTAAAAATTTTAGTGACTCAAAATAAAAGTGAACCAAACTCAACAAGATTGATAGCAACTACTCCCACAAGTGCCTATAGCCTATATCATACATTAAAACTGCTTCTGACCATATAAATTTGTCATGCAAGCTCAAGAACAGGGTCACCTTGGCAGCAAAAATTTGCAATGACTAAAGCACTAGAACGAAAACTAATTGGACCATTGGAGGAGTCACATACCGAAGGAAAATCCCCCAAAACAATTTTGTGAATGGAGCTTTGAGCAAAGAGATCGAAAATGGCAGCAAGATGAGCTAGAACATGGGTTTGAGCTATGGGAGGATTTTTTTGGAGGAAGACAAAGTGAGTGGGTGCTGGAGTAAGTAGAGGGGCCACATGGGGCCCACGAGGCAGGGGGCGTGCCCCAGGGGGTGGGCGCGCCATGTGCCCTCGTGGCCAAATGTTGGGCCCCCCTGATGTGTTCTTAGTGCTAGAAATTCTTAAATATTCTGCATAAAATCATATTTCATTTTCAGGACATTTGGAGAACTTTTATTTTCGGGGTATTTTTATTGAAAGGATAATTCAGAAAAAGACAGAAAATACTATTTTTGCTTTATTTAATGTAAATAACATAAAGTAAAAGGAGGGTATAGAGAGTTGTGCTTTCTAAATTCATCCATCTCGTGCTCATCAAAAGGAATCCACTAACAAGGTTGATCAAGTCTTGTTAATAAACTCTTTCCGAATAACATGAAACCGGAGAATTTTCGAATAACACTAGGTTACCTCAATGTGGATATGCATGTCCCCAACAATAAGAATATCATATTTCTTCTTGACAGTAGGAAGAGGGAATTCAAAACCTCCAATAGTAATCATTGAAAATTTTCCAATAGAATTGATACTGTGGACTTAAGGTTGTTTCCTCGGAAAGTGTACCATATGCTCATTACCATTAACATGAAAAGTGACATTGCCTTTGTTGCAACCAATAACAGCCCCTGCAGTATTCAAAAAGGGTCTACCAAGCATAATCGACATACTACCGTCCTTGGGAATATCAAGAATAACAAAGTCCATTAAAATAGTAACGTTTGCAACCACAACAGGCACATCCTCACAGATACCGACAGGTATAGCAGTTGATTTATCGGACATTTGCAAAGATATTTCAGTAGGTGTCAACTTATTCAAATCAAGTCTACGGTATAAACAGAGAGGCATAACACTAACACCGGCTCCAAGATCACATAAAGCAGTTTTAACATAGTTTCTTTTAATGGAACATGGTGTAGTTTGAACTCCAGGATCTCCTAGTTTCTTTGGTATTCCACCTTTAAAAGTATAATTGGCAAGCATGGTGGAAATTTCAGCTTCCGGTATCTTTCTTTTATTTGTAACAATACCTTTCATATACTTAGCATAAGGATTCATTTTAAGCATATCAGTCAAACGCATACGCAGAGAGATAGGTCTAATCATTTCAACAAAGTGCTCAAAATCCTCATCATCATTTTTCTAGGATGGTTTAGGAGGAAAGGCATGGGTTTCTGAACCCATGGTTCTCTTTCTTTACCGTGTTTCCTAGCAACGAAGTCTCTCTTATCATAACGTTGGTTCTTTGATTGTGGGTTATCAAGATCAACAGCAGGTTCAATCTCTACATCATTGTTATTGCTAGGTTGAGCATCAACATGAACATCATCATTATCACTAGGTTCATGTTCATTACTAGATTTTGTTTCAGCATCAGAAATAGAAATATCATTGGGATTCTCAGGTGTGTCAACAACAGGTTCACTAGAAGCATGCAAAGTACTATCAGTTTTCATTTTCTTGTTCTTAGAAGGACTAGGTGCATCAACATTAGTTCTCTGAGAATCTTTCTCAAATCTCTTTGTGTGGCCCTCAGGATACAAAGGTTCCTGAGTCATTTTACCCCCTCTAGTCATAACTCTAACATCCACTAGTACATGATGTTGCTAACGCGACACTACGATCAGAGACCCTTCGACGAAACTATGTGTGATGCCAAAATAGCAAACGGTGGTGTAAAAACCCGTCAAAAAAGGTGCAAAACGTTTGCGATGGAGGATGCATCAAACACGGTTCAGATTTTAGTTGGCGTGTGCGATGCAGGGCATACGGTTCAGCTCGATTAACTGTTTGCGATGAGGAGGAACAAAAGAAACGGGAAGCCACATGAAGGTGTGTGTGATGTATAGCATACAGTTCACTCGGATGAACTATTTGTGATTAGACAACACAAAAGAAACGGTCAGCCAGATCAAAGGTGTGTGCGATATATGGCATGCGGTTCACTCGGATGAACTGTTTGCGTTGAGACATGAGAGAAGAAACGGTTCAATATAATAAGATGTTTGTGATATGCGGCAACAAGTCTGTAATCAGAAATGTGTGCGTATACTGATAATAATAGAAACGGTTCCCTAGTGTGGTCCATGTCCATCTGATCATCATCTCCTTCTTGTGCTAGCTCGATGTTCCTTCTACACTAAGTTTCCATTAATCGATGTTGTTTTATGAACACGCCACCGTTTCAAGCCATTTCCTCACCTGTTTACCGCCACCCAGCGATATTGCGCATAGGCGGCGCGTGACGCACGAAGGTGACAAGCGCAGCCTGTAGCACATCCACCTTTTATAAGCATGTCGACCGACCAAAACGCCCCCTCTGCCATCAACCTCGTCGACAAGGAAAACAAGCAGGCGCCACGGCCCGTCGAGGCTGAGGCGCTCCCTGGCAACGCGATGGACGACGCAGTGATGCGCGTCATCGCCAGGGTTTAGCTTATCTTTGCCGCATGGTGCTTGAGCACCGGGGATCAAGATAGGCATGTCAGCACCGACAGGCTGCAGCTCGCCGCACAACATGATCGATGGCGTGCCAGGAGTGGGCAGAGGCCCATTGCGCCATACATGCACCAGAGGCCGGCCACGCCATACTTGCACCGGACGCCCGCCGCGCCGTTCGCATGGGTGCCGTCGTTCGCCTTGTCTGTGGCCCGCTGGACGCCAACACGCTGGTACGTAGGCTCGACCACCTCCTTGGCCTAGGAGTCCACTTGGGCGCAGTAGAGGAACATGGCCATCGCATCCTCGTGCTGGTGATCTCCGATGAATTAGCCAACTTGGTGCTCGATATCGCGCTCCAGATGTACCGCGAGCGTGTCGACCGCTTGGACGAACGCCTGCACGAGTTCAGGCAGAGCCAAGAGCTACCATAGGCAAGGGCTGCTGGTCATGGTCACATGGACGCGTTTTATTTTGAAAAGTTGTTTCGACGTGGATAGCTATGTATTCACAACAATCATAGTATTGCTCTGTTTCAATGTGTGTACTCTGTTTTCCATTCTTATATGTTCTATTTCAATGTGTGTATATACGCTTTCCATTCTGTATATGTGGATGATAACAGCTAGATTCAAATTAGTATACAAAAACAGATAGAAAATGGAATTCATAATATATATATAATGTTCATTAGTTCATCACAGAACATATATATATATAATATCATCACATATACGTGATGATACTTAACTATTATGTACAATGTATAAAATTGAAAACAAACAATACTAAAACTAATAATCCCTCCTGCGGCGAGTATTCCGGCAGCCCCTCGCCAGCAGCTCCCTAGAGCACGGCGTATGCCCAGTGCGGAGGCAGTACTTCGCCTCCTCCACCTCGTAGCGCTTGACGTACCGATCTGCATCTTGCTGGCAAACGCGCGCGGCCGATCTTCCCATTTTGTTGGGCGCCCACTGGAGCTCCTCGTCGGTGGCACGCTGGAGCTTATCGGCCCACCTCCACACAGCGACGAGGCACCCAGTGTGAAGTACCAGTCTTCGTTCACCTCCTCGGCACGATGACGCGCCAGCCCCCAAATCTCCGCCGCCTCCTTTTTCCAGGCGGCATCACGGGCTTCACAAGCCACCTGGTACCTGGCTTCCTCCTCCGCCATCTCCTTCTTGAATGCCACTTGCCTGGCTTTCTCAGTCGGCGGCAGCGACTTCCATAGACAAATATTGTACTGGCCCCAAAACCAATCCAAAATTGGGGGGTCCGATGCAACCTCGTCAGGCGGCACGTAGGGTCCTCGTCGCTGCTAATCGAGTGAGCTTCCTCGGGGGGCGGCGACTCCTCGTCAGCGCGTGGGCATACTGGCAGCACCATGGCATAGATTTGATAGAGAGAGAGGGCGAGAGAGGGGAGGATGTAGATGAGAATGCAGGCGGGACGACGTGAGCAAGGTAGTATTTATTGGCAGCCGGAATCTAGATCGATGGGGACAGTACACAGACCGGTCGCCGGAATTTACGAGTACTATAGTTTGAATTACACATGATTCCCGGAGCAAAATCCGTGTGTGAACATAATAGCTGACGGTTTCCAATGCAGAACCGTGTCCGATTAATTATCCCCGCCACTCACCTACCAAACCTCGAGCCGCAAGATAGAGTGCCAATCGTGTGTGGGGGGGCAGTTGTCTTGCTAGATCTTTACATTTTGTTTTTTGAACACCAGATATTTACGTCATCTGATGATTTTTTAACTCAGACACAAGTACACAAAAATATGATTTTTCAAATCGTTATGCTTAGGTGTTGCATGTAGATGTAGTTCAAACTTGAATTACGGCCATTAAATGGTTAGAAAATCACTTAAATGTCTTTAAAAGGTCAAATGACCCCTGAAATTTTCCAAATTTTCACAAGACAGTTGTATTAGTGCATGTTAAGCGTAGAAAAAAATTTGAAGGCCATAAGAGGAAACTATCTCCCGTTTGTCATTTAACATGCATTGTTCCCTCTTGGAACCACGAACCTTCTAGTGAGTTGCTCTGGTTTGTGAGGGGTGTGTGTCCAAACTTTCGTCAAACAAGCCAATTTTTTTACCACATCATCTTGGTGGCATGACATTAAATCAAGCAAGGTTTGATGTTTTTCTGATCATTTTTAATTTTTTGGAATTAAAATGCCATGGCACTCCATGCATGTGTGCCCATGCCTTGAGACCAATATGTTTGAAAATTCCTTCTAATTTACTGCACATGGAATTAAGTCGCACACAAGTACACAAAAATATGATTTTTCAAATCATTATGGTTAGGCGTTGCATGTAGATGTAGGTCAAATTTGAATTACGGTCATTAAATGGTTAGAAAATCACTTAAATGTCTTCAAAAGGTCAAATGACCCCTGAAGTTTTCCAAATTTTCACAAGACAGTTGTATTAGTGCACGTTAAACATAGAAAAAAATTTGAAGGCCGTAAGAGGAAGCTATCTCCCATTCGTCATCAAACATGCATTGTTCCGTCTAGGAACCAAGAACATTCTAGTGAGTTACTCCGGTTTGTGAGGGGTGTGTGTCCAAACTTTTGTCAAACATGCCAATTTTTTTACCACATCATCTTGGTGGCATGACATTAAATCAAGCAAGGTTTCATTTTTTCTGATCATTTTTTAATTTTTTTGGAATTAAAATGCCATGGCACTCCATGCATGTGTGTCCATGCCTTGAGACCAATATGTTTGAAAATTCCATCTAATTGACTGCACATGGAATTAACTCGCACACAAGTACACAAAAATATGATTTTCCAAACCGATATGGTTAGGTGTTGCATGTAGATGTAGTTCAAAACTGAATTATGGCCATTAAATGGTTAGAAAATCACTTCAATGTCTTTAAAAGGTCAAATGACCACTGAAATTTTCCAAAATTTTCACAAGACAGTTGTATTAGTGCATGTTAAACATAGAAAAAAGAAGGCCGTAAGAGGAAGCTATCTCCCGTTCGTCATCAAACATGCATTGTTTTCTCTCGGAACCACGAACCTTCTAGTGAGTTTCTCCGGTTTGTGAGGGGTGTGTGTCCAAACTTTTGTCAAACATCCCAAATTTTTTACCACATCATCTTGGTGGCATGACATTAAATCATGCAAGGTTTCATGTTTTTCTGATCATTTTTTAATTTTTTGGAATTAAAATGCCATGGCACTCCATGCATGTGTGCCCATGCCTTGGGACCAATATGTTTGAAAATTCCTTCTAATTTACTACACATGGAATTAACTCGCACACAAGTACACAAAAATATGATTTTTCAAACCGTTATGGTTAGGCATTGCATGTAGATGTAGTTAAATTTGAATTACGGACATTAAATGGCTAGCAAATCACTTAAATGTCTTTAAAAGGTCAAATGACCCCTGAAATTTTCGAAAATTTCACATGACAGTTGTATTAGTGCTTGTTAGACATAGGAAAAAATTTGAAGGCCGTAAGAGGAAGCTATCTCCCGTTCGTCATCAAACATGCATTGTTCCCTCTTGGAACCACGAACCTTCTAGTGGGTTGCTCCGGTTTGTGAGGGGTGTGTGTCCAAACTTCCGTCAAACATGCCAATTTTTTACCACATCATCTTGGTGGCATGACATTAAATCAACCATTGTCTCATGTTTTTCTGATCATTTTTTTAATTTTTTGGAATTAAAATGCCATGTCACTCCATGCATACGTATGCATGTGTCCATGTCGTGAGACCAATATGTTTGAAATTTCTTCTAATTTACTGCACATGGAATTAACTTTCACACAAGTACACAGATATGATTTGTCAAACCGTTTTGGTTAGGTTTTGCATGTAGATGTAGTTCAAATTTGAATTATGGTCATTAAATGGCTAGAAAATCACTTAAATGTTTTTAAAAGGTCAAAATGACCCCTAGAATTTTCAAAAATTTCATACAGTTGTAGTAGTGCTTGTTAGACGTAGAAAAAAATTGAAGGCCGTAAGAGGAAGCTATCTCCCGTTCGTCATCAAACATGCATTATTCCCTCTCAGAACCACGAGCCTTCTAGTGAGTTTCTCTGGTTTGTGAGGGGTGTGTGTCCAAACTTTCTTGGTGGCATGACATTACATCACTTAAATGTCTTTAAAAGGTCAAATGACCCCTAGAATTTTTGAAAATTTCACATTACAGTGGTAGTAGTGCCCGTTAAACATAGAAAAAAATTGAAGACCGTAAGAGAAGCTATCTCCCGTTCGTCATTAAACATCCATTGTTCCCTCTCGGAACCCCGAGCCTTCTAGTGAGTTGCTCCGGTTTGTGAGTGGTGTGTGTCCAAACTTTCATCAAACATGCCAAAAAAAATTCCTCATCATCTTGGTGGCATGACATTACATCAACCAAGGTTTCATGTGTTTCTGATTTTTTTTGAATTTAAAATGACATGTCACTCCATGCTTAATTGTGTCATAGCCTTGAGACCAATATGTTTGAAAATTCCTTCCAATTTACTGGACATGGAATTAAATCACACACAAGTACACAAAATATGAGTTTTCAAACCGTTATGGTTAGCTGTTGCATGTACATGTAGTTCAAATTTCAATTACGGTTATTAAGCGGCTAGAAAATCACTTAAATGTCTTAAAAGGTCAAATGACCCCTGAAATTTTCCAAAATTTGACATGACAGTTGTATTAGTACTACAAAATTTCTCGTACATTTAAAACACCATCCGTTACCAGTGTACTCCAAATTCGTCTTTCATAGCTAATAAAAAATATCTACAACATCACACATAGTTGTTTTCTAGGAACCGTTTGCATGAAAATATCTAGGTCTATTTAAGTCTCCCTCCTTAAGCTTCGCTGGCTCGTCTACTCCAGTGCCAGCAACCCCAGAATCCACGAATTCCGACCCCCATTCCCGCACCCCCTTCTTGCAAAGATGATGCCATGGAAACGCTTCGTGAAGGCCCATACGATGGTCGCATCCCCCCCCCCGGAGCGCCGCAGCCTGCGCTGAGAGCACGGCCGCCTACGCCAAGAGTGTTGCCGCATCCGCATTGAGCGCGACCACTTCCACCAAGAGGGCGTCTGCGGCAGCCGACAGGGCAGCTGCAGCAGCCGAGACGGCTACAGCTACTGCTGAGATGGCGGCTGCAAATGCCGAGAGCGCTCCAGCTGCCGTCCGTGTCGCTAATGTTGCCCTGGCCCGAGTCGAGGCCATCCACGCCAAGATCAAGGATGCACATGACAAGATATTCCAGGGCACCTCAGACTCCAGCATGCAACCCACGTCTGAAAAGGCAGTGGTGGCCATGGAGCACCTGCTTCCTCATGAGGTCGCTGGGCGGGAGCTGGAGATGCATGAGGCGGCATAGATCGAGGAGCGCCGGGTGGAGGAGTAGTGCATGGTCGAGGTCGAGGAAGAGAAGAGTTTGTCCATCGAGGAATCGGCGGTGGAGTACCAACGCGAGCTCTGGCGCAGCCACTACTACAAGTACTACAACCCTGAGGGCGGCGCTGAGGACGAGGACGAGGACGCGGTCTACTTCATCAGGAGGACGCCGAGTCCACCAACGGTGGCATGTCGCCAGGACAAGTCATCGAGGTCTCATCTCACACCAGCGATGCATAGGCCGGCGTGGCACAGATTTGTTAAAATTATGCGTAATTAGGCTTTGTTTTTAATGCTGGTCTTTTGTGAGAGCAATGTTTAGGTCAAATGGCTCTATTTAATTACTACAATTGCTCGATTCAGTAAGTGTGGTATGTCTGCTGTACGCTTTTTTCTGTGCCCAAATTAGCAAGCGATGTTAAATTATGGAATGACGTACCCGGGGAAATTTCCACCAAAATTTGAATTATCAAACTCATCCCATGCGCGTTCAAAGTGAATGGTCCGGCGGCACCGCGCGCAAAGTTTCCCTCCACATTTCCAAAATTTTGTCCTACCGCCAAAATATCTACCCCCGCCCCCTTCCCCCCCCCCTTTTCTCCCCGACCACAAGTCACATTTCCCCTGTTTGCTCCTTCCTTCCTTGCTAAGATATAGCCGCTTCCTCGCTCTCGTCGTGTCGCATCCTACCCCCGGGGTTGCCATGGTCTTCTTCAAACACCTCTCCAGCGGTTCCTCCGACGACGACTACTCCTTCTCCACCAGTGTATGCCTCTCTTCTCTCTCTCGGGCTATGACTTGGAATGAAGGATTTTTACCCGGCTTTCGATTTGAGTCATTTCTTCCCCTTGTAGCTCCCTAAGACCATCAGGGGCAACGAATGGAGCGGGGTGGCTGAAGATCTATATGCTCGTTGTCACCATCAATCTCCATGCATGAAGCTAGTTGCGTTTGATTCTGTGGACAGTGGGGGGGAGTTTCTGGCATGTGCAGAGAAGGTTAGACCCTCGTTCGTTGTTACAAATCATTTGTTAGATGTAATTCAGAGACTGTCACGGTCCCAACCCATTCATACCACGCCTTCAACCAAATGCATCGTAAGACAGTGTCACAGTTTGTACCTAGTATCTTAATTGTTGCCATCTCATCAGCGGTGTCATTAGAAAATTATTTGGCACCGCTTCAACAGTTTGTGCATCCAACTTTGGTCCACATATCCGAGCAGGCAAGCAGTAAAATACTAAATTTTTATGGCACGAAGGAACTGGGCATCGGAGCAACTACGTGCTCCGGAGTCCGGATCCCTGATTTTTTATCCGCTACATCGGCTCGCCAGTGCAGGGCATCGGTGCGAGATGTAGCAACAGTTGTCTTTACCCCAAATTTGGCATACATAGTGGACGGCCTTAGTGCTATTAGTTCTATGTTACTAAATTTGTGCATGTACACACCTGTTAGTATCAATTTGCTGTCATCCAAACATTGTCACTATGTTGTTGTAGTTATATTTACCTTCCCCATAAAATGTTCAATTTGTTATTTATTGTACATGAGTAAGAACTTGTAGCATCGTTGTAGTTAATTATGGCTTCTGATATTCCAAAATTTGGTTGTTGTCTTAGTACCAATTATTTCATTTGCACATTGATCCTTTTGAGAAGATATGTCATAATTAACATGTTTCTTCAGTTTTTCAAAATAAGCATTGGTGATTTTCTATGTTTGTGTAAACCTTCCCCTGCAATTCTTACCGAGCTAGTTTTAAATATTATAGGATGAACAGAAGTGTTCTTACTTGGAGTGGGTTGATCAAGAGTGGCCATAATCTTTGAAGATGTGCCTAGCGAAGCTCTGGAGCATGTATGAGGAAGAGAACACACGTAGGCTTAGAGAAAGTGTTGTCAATGCTTTCAAGATGTGGGATAAAAAGTTGAAGGTGGAGAATGAGCTCAGATTTTTGAAATCAGACTTTGCTAAGATGGTGTTGGCGAAGGAGGAGGCACTTTCCCAGTTGGCTCGTGCAAAACGGGTTCTTACTAAACTGAAAGCAGAGGTGGATCAGACGAGCCTGGATGATGTCGATTTGGGAAATGTATATATTGTTCTTATGAAGTTAAACTAGCTATATGTTGTACTGTTCTGTTTTCATGTAGGTACTATACTATGATGTTATAATATATTTATGTGCCTGGTATGAAATTGGCAAACAACTGTTCGATGTGAAATGTGAATTTGTGTAATACTGGAATTATTAATTGTAAACTAATAAACCAACTAAATGTGTCATCGACCTTTGCAAACGGTTCTAGCAGTAAATGCGCTTGCGATGGATAGCCCAATGCCACATAGTTTTCTTCATCAAATCATGTGTGATATAGTTGATAAAAGCAAACAGTTAACCATGGCAAACCGTGTGTGATAGTTACACCTTTCACACACGAGCCTAGAAATAAAACTGTGTGGGATGTACGTCCGAACGAAAATGTGTTCCCTGGTTTGACTGTGTGGGATGTACATAAGAACAGAAACGTATTCCTTGGATTGACTGTGTGTGATATACATACGAATGGAAATGTTTTTTTGGGATTCACCGTGTGGGATGTACATACCTACGGAAATGATTTTCTCAGATTACCATGTGGGATCTACATACCTACGGAAATGATGGGGTTTCGATGCCTCGCCCGATGATTTCTGGGTCATGTGGGAAGGACACCATATAGCACACACTCACTTGGGACGGTTCCAAACGTCATCGCGGAAAGAGGTTAAAAACTGTTTATTTAGGACCGACGCGTACCAGTGAGCATTATCATTTTTCTTATTTTTTTAATTCATTAAGCAAATCATCTTGTGCTTTAAGCACTTGTTCTACCTGAGCGGTAACCATAGAAGCATATTTACTAATAAGTTTAAGGTCACCTTTAACTCTAGACATATAATCACTCAAGTGTTCAACCATATAAGCATTACGTTTCAATTGTCTACCAACATAAGCATTGATGTTTTCTTGTTTAACAATAAAATTATCAAACTCATCCAAGCATTGTCTAGCAGACTTATTACGAGGAATATCACCTTCATAAAATCTATATAGATAATTTACCTTTACTACATGTGTGAGGTTATTAAGACCATGTATTTCTTCAATAGGTGGTAAATTCTTAACATCTTCAGCTTTAATACCCTTTTCTTTCATATATTTCGTTGCCTCTTGCATATCTTCCGGACTGAGAAATAGAATACCCCTTTTCTTCGGGGTTGGCTTAGGAGTTAGTTCGGGAAGTGTCCAATCATTATCATTACTTAACATATTATTCAATAGCAATTCAGCTTTCTCAACAGTTCATTCCCTGAAAACACAACCAGCACAACTATCCAGGTTGTCTCTGGAAGCATCGGTTAGTCCATTATAAAAGATATCAAGTATTACATTTTTCTTGAGAGAATGATCAGGCAAAGCATTAAGTAATTTGAGAAGCCTCCCCCAAGCTTATGGGAGACTCTCTTCTTCAATTTGCACAAAATTACATATTTACCTGAAGGCAGCTTGTTTCTTATGAGCGGGGAAATATTTAGCAGAGAAGTAATAAATCATATCCTGGGGACTGTGCACACAACCAGGAGCAAGAGAATTAAACCATGTTTTAGCATCACCCTTTAATGAGAACAGAAATAACTTAAGGATATAGTAGTAACGAATTTTTCCTCATGAGTGAATAGGGTGGCTATATCATTCAATTTAGTAAGATGTGCTACAACAGTTTCAGATTCATAGCCATAAAAAGGATCAGATTCAACGAAAGTAATTAACTCAGGATCGACAGAGAAATCATAATACTTATCAGAAATACAGATAGGTGAAGTAACAAAAGCAGGGTCATATTTCATTCTAGCATCCAAAGACTTTTCTTTCAGCTTAGCTAACAGTTTCTTAAGATCATAACTATCTTTGCAAGCAAAAAGGTCTCTAGCAGTTTCTTCATCCATAACATAACCCTCAAGAACATCAAACAATTCATATCTATGGGGAGAATCTTCATCATCACTTTCATCAATATTATCTATTTCAATAATTTCATTTTCTATAACCCTAGCAAGTTGTTCATCAAGAAATTCACCTAATGGCACGGTATTATCAAGCATAGAAGTAGTTTCATCATAAGCATCATGCATAGCAAAAGTGGCATCATCAATAACATGCGACATATCAGAATCAATAACAGGTGTAGGTGTCGCAAATTTACTCATAATAGAAGGTGAGTCAAGTGCAGAGCTAGATGGAAGTTCCTTACCTCCCCTCGTAGTTGAGGGAAAAATCTTGATTCTTTCATCTTTCAAGTTCCTCATAGTGATCAACGGATATAATTCCCAAGTGACTCAAAGAATAGAGCTATGCTCCCCGACAATGGCGCCAGAAAATAGTATTGATAACCCATAAGTATAGGGGATCGCAACAGTTTTTGAGGATAGCGTATTCAACCCAAATTTATTGATTCGACACAATAGGAGCCAAAGAATATTCTCAAGTATTAGCAGTTGAGTTGTCAATTCAACCACACCTAAAGGACTTAATATCTGCAGCAAAGTATTTAGTAGCAAAGTAGTATGGAAGTAACGGTAATGGTGGCAAAAGTAATAGTAGTAGTTTTTGTAACAATCGTAATAGTGGCAACGGAAAAGTAACTAAGCAAAGATAAATATGTGAAAAGGTCGTAGACAATGGATCAATGATGGATAATTACGTCGGATGCGATTCCTCGTGCAACAGTTATAACATAGGGTGACACAGAACTAGCTCCAGTTCATCAATGTAATGTAGGCATGTATTCTGAATATAGTCATACGTGCATATGGAAAAGAACTTGCATGACATCTTTTGTCCTACCCTCCCGTGGCAGCGGGATCCTATTGGAAACTAAGGGATATTAAGGCCTCCTTTTAATAGAGTACCGGACCAAAGCATTAACACTTAGTGAATACATGAACTCCTCAAACTACGGTCATCATCGGGACTGGTCCCGATTATTGTCACTTTGGGGTTGCCGGATCATAACACATAGTAGGTGACTATTTACTTGCAAGATAGGATCAAGAACTCACATATATTCATGAAAACATAATAGATTCAGATCTGAAATCATGGCACTCGGGCCCTAGTGACAAGCATTAAGCATAGCAAAGTCATAGCAACATCAATGTTAGAACATAATGGATACTGGGGATCAAACCCAAACAAAACTAACTCGATTACATGGTAAATCTCATCCAACCCAGCACCGTCCAGCAATCCTACGATAATATTACTCACACACGGCGGTGAGCATCATGAAATTGGTGAAGGAGGATGGTTGATGATGACGATGGCGACGGATTCCGCTCTTCGGTGCCCCAAACGGACTCCAGATCTGCCCTCCCGAGGAAGATTAGGGCTTGGCGGCGGCTCTGTACCGTAAAACGCGATGAATCCTTCTCTCTGATTTTTTTTCTCCCCGAAAGTGAATATATGGAGTTGGGGTTGAGGTCAGTGGAGTCCAAGGGGGGCCGCGAGGCAGGGGGCGCGCCCTGCACCCTCGTAGACAGAGTGTGGGCCCCCTAATGCTGATTCTTTCGCCAGTATTTTTCATTAATTCCAAAACATGTCTCCGTGGATTTTCAGGTCATTCCGAGAACTTTTATTTCTGCAAAAAAATAACACCATGGCAGTTCTGCTGAAAACAACATCAGTCCGAGTTAGTTCCATTCAAATCATGCAAGTTAGAGTCCAAGACAAGGGCAAAAGTGTTTGGAAAAGTAGATACGTTGGAGACGTATCAACTATCACTACTGCAGGTTGCTGCTAACGCGACACTACGATCAGACACCCTTCGATGAAGCTGTGTGCGATGGAATAATCGCAAGCGGTGGTGTAAAAAACCGTCAAAAAGGGTGCAAAGCGTTTGCGATGGAGCATGCATCAAACATGGTTCAGATTTTAGTTGCGTGTGCGATTTAGGGAATCGGTTCAGTTCAATTAACCGTTTTCGATGAGGAAGAACAAAAGAAACGGACTGTCAGATGAAGGTGCGTGCAACGTACAGCATATGGTTCACTCGGATGAACTTCTTGTGACTAGGCAACACAAAAGAATTGGTCACCCAGATCAAGGTGTGTGCGATATACGACATGCGGTTCACTCAGATGAACTGTTTGCGTTGAGACAAGAGAACAGAAACGGTTCAATATAACAAATACCATAAATATTGCAAGGTTCAAATTCAAAAATTACAATGCCCAGCAAGCTGCGCCATTTCTGAAAAGGGATCAGCCACTGGCAAGTCATGTATGGGTTTGACACAATGACTTCCAATTGGTTTGCCATATGCTCTTCCAATACGAAGTTTGGCATTTTTGGAGGCTCTTCCATTCCGCAGTACCTGCCGGCCCTGATAATCATACCATTCATCTTTCCTAATTAAATGCGTGTTCAACCTCAGTACCCTCAGCACCTTTTCTGTGGCAAGAAAGAACCTGGCAAGTGTAATCTCCGGTAAGGTCCCTCGGTAGGAGTTCAAAGTAATATTTGAGAGATGCAGATCCAGGCATTCGATGTGATTGTCGTTATAAACATTATCCACCTCCGGGACTATTATTATCTACAAAAGAAGAGAACGTGTTAGTGCCTACATGCAGTTTTGAACACTGCTACACGTCCATTTGGTTTGCAGGATTTGTAGAATGCACCAGCATGCCATCTTCGATATGGCATGATTAACATGGGCATTTGATTACAATATAGAAACGTGTAGCCTTCTTCACAAGAGGTTGGATTGGATGAAAAATTCCCTAAGAAAACTAGTACAGATGAATCCAAAGGAGAAATACTTATGGGTGATTGTAACCATATGAATGAAGGAACCAATATGGGGTGGGGGTGTATGTCCTAAAATCCTCCAAAATTCCTTCAGAAATTGTAGTACATTGTCATTGTAAACTTGGGAAAAGGTGCAAAAAATTGAACCCCCTTATGGTTAACATTTAACAGGAAAGGAACATCACCTCGATATACAGCTTCTTCAGGCACGGAAAGCATCTCAGGCAACTGGCAACTTGGTCCAGGTTGGGGCCGACGGATTCTAGTGCCAATACCTTCACTGTGCCCAGAGTCTGGGTGAAGCTTCGCTGGATGACAAACGGACATACATCTTCAAAACTACAAATAACATTGATATCAAGAAGGAGAGGTATACGACGACTGTTGTACCTAAAAGTTGTAGTATTTGACAGACGAGTAGCCTACCACTTTCAATTTCCAGAAATGACATTGATTATTGTTCGACCTTGTTGATCAACTACAAGTAATCTCTCAAGTGAAGGTGTGTCCTGGATGACCATATTGTGGTCCACCTTTTGTGATCTCTCATTGCAGCACCAGCAACACACATAAATAGTCCGGAGAGTCCTGGAGGTGATGTGCAAGGTACTCGACCAATTCATCGCCTGAAGATGAACGAACTCGAGTGCAGTACAGCTGCGGAGCAGGCGCTCCATGCCATCCTTTGGGATGCGAACGGCAACGAGCTCGAGGTGCTTCAGTCGTGGTAGAAAAAGAGCGGGCGCGTCATTAAGGGGGGTATGTCAGTTCATGAACTTGGCGAGGCGCAGCGTGGCCGTGAAGCGGAGCGCGAACGTTGGCAGCAAGCGCATATGCCCATCATTATAACTGAGCTTCTCGAGCTGATCTATGGCGGGGGATCGGAACCGGTCGTCAATCTTGTCTTGGTCCTTGCCATTGGAACGGAACTTGCCCGTGATAAGGCCTTTGATTGGGCCATGGTGACTACCGAGGATCTGGGAGAATGCATCCAAGCTTTGGCGATAGCCATGGCAGAGCTTGTCAGCGTCGAGGAGGTCGACAGGGGCGAGGAGCCATAGGGGGCGCCACCGCCGAGAAAGGGCGACTGTCCTTGCCCGATATTTGATTGGGAGGAGGGATATGATGACTATCAACATATCATCGGGGAGGTTGTTGATGAAGTCTAGGATTGCTGGAGTAGCTTGCGGTTCTTTCTTGACCCTCCTCTGCTTGTTGGCATCCTCGTTCTCCACCTTGTTGGCGGCGACGGAAACCTCTGTCTCCATATTCACATCGTGCTCCGGTGCTTCAGCAGCCCCGGCGTCGCCACTCCCTCCGATGGGGCACTTCAGCGGCATCCTCGTACACTGACGGCTTTTAGGACTCAGAGCAGCATCGAGGATGCAGGCGGAGAGAGAGGAATTATGTGTGTCGCGAGGATGGGGGGTGCGGCCGCTCGGCGGTGCCATTAATATAGACCAGTGGGAGCGAGGCGGGCGGCGGTCCAAGGTTGTCTCACTTCCCGGTGAGAACAACTACTTAATATCTAGTTTGAATGAAATCTATGCTTAATTGTTGAATTTTAGTTGCAAAACATAGATGGTTCTATTGATTTTTAGCTACACATTCTGGCAAATCACAGTGTCTCTTGGCTTAGCACCGAAGTCTGGCTTTAATTTGCATACCATAATCTGAACCGTTTACATTGAAGAGATGCACAGATCCTGCATTGAACAGCTTGTATGCTTCCCGGTGAGCCTGGGCACCAGACTACGCTCGCACGCCTCCCGTTTAGTCAAGCAGCTGTCCACACGGCACCTCCTATAGCCATTAAAACCAAGACACATAGCGTCATGTGAATGGTTAACAGAACGCACACGGTTTGAATTATACAAACGTTTGAGATATTAAAGTGGCAGCTATTTTTTTCAAAATGCCTTTGTTGGCTGTCATTATTCAAGTGCGCCTTCTCTCAAAATGGACATGAAAAATACCATAGCATGTCGGGTGCCCTTCCATGATAGCATGCTAAGTTTCATGAATTTTAGACGAGTTTTAGATTGACTAGAATTAAAAAAAGAATCTCAATGTTTTGCTAGCAATCAACGGTGCCCTGGTGTTTGAAATTCATTCCCATTTCTTGCATGGGACCTAAGCATGCACCCAAGGACACAGGTTTGATTTTTCAGCCAATTTATATGCACTGGACAATGTGCATGTAGTTCAAATTTGAATTATTCACATAAATGCATTGAAAACTAAGTTAATGCATAAAAATGTCCAAACAAACCCTGAAAATCACAAAAATTGACACAACACTCCTGTTATTCTATGTTGACACGAGCAAAAATTTGAAAACAATAAGAGGCAATGGATATCATTTCGTCCCCAAAGGTGGGACATTTCCTATCGAAACCATCAAGCTTGTTGTGAGAAGCTCTGGTTAGTGAGAAGCATATACCCAAACCTGCCCCAAATGGGACAATTTTTTTACCACGAGATGTTGATGCCGCCCCATGATAGCATGCCAAGTTTCATGAATTTCATACAAGTTTTGGATTTACTAGAATTTAAAAACCAGGCATCTCAATGTTTTGCCAGCAATCGACGGTGCCCTGGTGTTTGAAATTCATTCCCATTTCTTGCTTGGGACCTAAGCATGCACCCAAGGACACATATTTGATTTTTCAACCAATTTATATGCACTGGAGCATGTGCATGTAGTTCAAATTTCAATTATGCACATAAATGCATTGAAAACTCAGTTAATGCATAAAAATGTCCAAACGAACCCCGAAAAATCACAAAAATTGACACAACAGTCCTGTTGTTCTATGTTGACATGAGAAAAAAATTAAAAGCAATAAGAGGAAATGGATATCATTTCGTCCCCAAAGGTGGGACGTTCCCTATCAAAACCATCATGCTTGTTGTGAGAAGCTCTGGTTTCTGAGAAGCTTATACCCAAACCTGCCCCAAATGGGACTATTTTTTTACCACGGCATGTTGATGCTGCTCCATGATACCATGCCAAGTTTCATGAATTTTACACGAGTTTTGGATTTACTAGAATTTAAATACCAGGTATCTCAACATTTTGCCATCAATCAATGGTGCCTTGGTGTTTGACATTCATTCCCATTTCTTGCATGCAACCTAAGCATGCACCCAAGGAAAAGATTTGATTTTTCAACCAATTTATATGCACTGGAGCATGTGCATGTAGTTCAAATTTGAATTATGCACATAAATGCATTGAAAACTCACTTAATGCATAAAAATGTCCAAACGAAGCCCAAAAAATCACAAAAAATTACACAACACTCCTTTTGTTCTATGTTGACACGAGAACAAATTTGAAAGCAATAAGAGGCAACGCATATCTTTGCGTCCCCAAACGTGGGCGTTCCCCAAACGCATATCTCATGCTTGTTCTGAGAAGCTCTGGTTTGCGAGAAGCACATACCCAAACCTGCCCCAAATGGGACAAAAAATTTACCACGGCATGTTGATGCCGCTCCATGATAGCATGCCAAGTTTCATGATTTTCAGACGAGTTTTGGATTTACTAGAATTTAAAAACCAGGTATCTCAATGTTTTCGGCGGAGTGATGATGTCAGGGTGTTTGACATTCATTCCCATTTCTTGCATGGGACCTAAGCATGCACCCAGAGACACAGATTTGATTTTTCAACGAATTTATATGCACTGGAGGATTTGCATGTAGTTCAAATTTGAATTATGCACATAAATGCATTGAAAACTCTCTTAATGCATAAAAATGTCCAAACGAAACCTGAATTATTCCAATTCTTTTAGGACACACATATAGTTTCATGTTCACTACAGATAAAAGGTCTCGCAATTCAAACACCATCCATGGCCGCTGTGACCCCATCATGTAATTCAAATCAAGACGAAAAATCAAGTAGATCCCACACAGTTTATTATAACTAACCGTGTAAGATGCAGCACAAAATATCTTGGAGCATCGTCGGAGTATAGTACGCATATGGCTTACGCGAGAAGGTGTGACGGCTACAATCCACAGCCTGCTTTGAATAAGGGACCGTGTCTGATGACACTTTGTGCGCCAGTTTTTTCGCTGAAGCGATTCCAAATTTTTGGCTTCCGCGAAAATATCTACCTCCCCCCTCCCCCTTACCAAAAGCCACATTTCACCTATTTCCGCCTTCCTTTCCAGGTTGAAACCTTCACTACTTGCTTGCAACGCTGCCTCCTCGCCGGCGACCCTCCTTCACGCTACTCGGCCTCGCCTATCCAGGCACGTAATCCACACGCGACCCCCATCCTCCTCCTCCTTCCACATCCCACATGCCCCGACCGCCGACGTGAGCGCACCACCTTCCACCCAAATCACCGACCCCTCCACCAAATAAGCGCCGGCCTAAGCCATGGTGCACGCAGTATAGCCAAGATCTCAAGGAGCATTTGGTAGTGGAGAAGCAAATCGCGGCCGCACGCACGGATGAGGACGCGATTGCTGCCATTCATGCCGGTCCCCAAATCTTGGAGGAGCACCTCGCCGTCGAGGCCATCGTTGACGCCTCGCGCGTCGACGTCGCGACGCGGTTGGCTGCTTTAAGCGATAGTTCATGGTGTTTTCTCAATGCCACCATCGGTGCCCTCGACGAAGACTACGAGGTGTTTTCTTAGCATGCACATGCTTACCTCGTCTTGAGAGCCAGCAGGTTGGTGCCCGGACCGGCTCAGGCAACTCACCACTACAACAAGGGCACCCATGATGCGGAGGCCTCGCCCTCTTCCATGTCCAAGGAGCCAATCGTCATCGATATCTCCAACAATGAGGAGTAGCTTGTCTTATTAGGTCACTACAAGGACCCATGTTCAGTTTGCTAGCTACTGCCTTTCCCTAAAAATTCAAGTGAATTGTGCTATCTACTTTTACCATGCAATCTTTCGCTATAGTGTATATGTTCTATATGTCGTGCAATGTGGTGTTTAGTTAACTGCTTGGTTCAATTCTGCTAATGTGATGTTCAATTATTCAGGGTGCAATATTTCCAAATTGTTAAGCATGCTTGGTTTAGTTAACTTTCTGATCTTCTATTATGAGTATGTTATATTGTGCAATGTGCTGCTCAGTTAATGTTTGGTTCATTTGTTGTGGTATTTAGTTGCTTGCTTCAATTCTGCAATGCGATGTTCAATTGTTGTGGCTGCATTATGTTATTGTATACCATGTGAGAAATAGATCGAATTTGGTTGTACTAAATACATGAGAAACAAATACAATTTCTATATTTCCAAGTGGTTAAGCATGCTTGGTTTGGTTAACTATCTGATCTTCTATTAGGAGTATCTTATATTGTGCAATGTGGTGCTTAGTTAACGTTTGGTTCATTTGTTGTGGTGTTTAGTTAACTGCTTGGTTCAATTCTGCAATGCGAAGTTCAATTGTTGTGGCTGCATTCTGTTATTGTATACCATGTGAGGAATAAATCGAATTTGGTTGCACTTAATACATGACAAACATATAAAAGTGCTATATTTCCAAGTTCTTAATCATGCTTGGTTTGGATAAATGGGTTTTCCATGTGGCTTGAATTAATCTGATGAATCTGCAATGTGCTTATTTTTCATCAACATATTTTACTGATAGCATGCGAACCCTTACTTAACCTGATGACTAACTACCTTATATGTGTTGCAGGGAAATAATGGGAAGCACTGAGGTTTACAAGATGGTACTAACTATTATACCTTGCCTTTCTTTATTCCTTTGCCCCATTTCCAATATAGAGAAGATATTAATGCACATCCTTGTTTTCAGGGTTCACTGATGATTACCTCTCAAACCACCTCTGTGGTCAGGAGGTGAGGAAAGTTTTCATACAACACCCACGGTTCAATATTGAAGTGTTCCTGAAGAGGTTGAAGGATGGACAGTCAATCATCCACAAGCACTGGCCTAAAGTTGCAAATACCTTCAACATGAATGAAGGCTCAATATTCGCCTTCCGCTTCAGCAGTTTTCCAGATGAGATGCATCTCTCTATGTACCGTCTATGATGCTAATTTCGAAAGGTTCTAGATGTTGCATGTGAAACTTGCTGCTGGTGTAGTTGTGTAATGGGGTTGCTGAGTGCTGAAGCTATATCATGTTGTACTCCGATGTATTTCAATTATGAAATCCTGCTTCCTTAATATGGAAATGGAATATATTATGTGCTTAATATGAATGTCAATTAGATTAGTAAATGGACTTTTAATAATAGGGCAAATAGCCCGCTAATTGGCCAATTAGATTGCTAATTGGGTTTTCCTATTGCAAACGGTTATTGAGAAAACACCGTGGGTGATGACCTCAGGCAACACACAGTTTCTAGGAATAAACCGTGTTGGATCAATGAACAATCACACATGATATTCTCTTGCAAATTGTTTGCATTACACCACCTTGTGCAAACGTTTTCCTTGGAGTGACTGTGTGGGATGTATATATGAACAGAAACGTTTAGCGGTGACCGACTGTGTGGGATGTACTTACGACCGGAAATGATTTCGCCTGTATAATTTTATTTTTTAGCACTATTGTACGTATTTATGTATTTGATTGCTCGCCGGTCACACACGACCTCATTTTGCCGAGCGTGTGAGCCTGGAGGGCATATCCCCGACGGTTTCTGGGTCGTGTGGGAAGGACCGCCCTATCACCCACACTCACTAGGTGACGATTCCGAACGCCGTCGCGGAAAGGGGTTAAAAACCATTTTTATAGCACCAACGTGTACCAGTGTATATGCATAATTTGGCGACGAGCGCTCTCTATATGTACCACCTTTTTTCTTTAATTTCACCTTTTTAGTTTTGCTCCATGGCGCATCCATCGATACTACTACTGTACAAAAGTATACATTTTTAAAAGGCTAGAGGGCGGGGCAGTCTCGCTCAGTCGGTTTCACGAGAGGCAAGGGCCTTTGTGATTTGATGGCTCATTACTGCTGGAAGGCGGGGCCTTGTGATTTGACTGCTCGTATAAATGTTGCCGACGACTTGAGGAGGAGCAAAGAACCATGTAGTATACTCAAGTTTTCCACTAAAGTACTAGTATGATGGAGGAGCACGAAACACGGCAGCCCATTGCCAGATGTCGATAGAAAAGATCTAATTTTCTAGTCATCGTTCCCATGGCGCCGCTCATGTGTAGCATTGTTCTATTCATGCCTCGCAGAGGACGTGACATGTGTGGCGAAACACCCGAAGCAAAAGAAGAATCATAGGAGCAAAAGAAGAAGGAAGATTATCACCACCAAAAAAGAAGGAAGATGCACACATAAGTCTGGGATGCTGCTCTCTACTACATGAAGGGTTGCTATCGTGGAGTCGTACTGCTTCTTCGTTGCCTCCACAACCTCCATCTCCTTGCGCGTCTCCTCCGCCATATTCTTCATTCTGTCCATGACGCGGGATTTCTCGACGCGAGCCTTCATCATCTGTTCCATGGCCGCATTACGTACCTTGACAGCAGCCGGGTGCTCGATGCGGAGCTTCGCCAACTCCTCCTTTTGTTCCATGACGAGGGCCTGCAGCATCTTCATCGAGGAACTACTCATCTCATGCAACTTCTTCCAGCCGGCGTTCTCCACCTTCAGCAGGCTGAGCTCGTGGCAGAGCTACGCCTTGTCCTCCTCAAGTTGCAGGATTTCGCCGATCGCCTTCTTATCCGAGGCAATGCTCTTCTTCAGCAGCATCACCAAGCCGGCGGTCAACTCCCCCTGCTCATTGAGCTCAGTGGGCATGTCGTCGAGGCTCTCCTTTAGCAGCTCCACCAAGCCGTTGATGAACTCCTCCTTCTTATTGAGTTGATCGGGCATGTCATCGAGGGATAATGACTCCAGCACCGCCAGCTCGGCAGGTTCGCCTCCACGGCTAGGGCGCTCCTGGGAGCCCTCACCTCCGAGGCTAGGGTGCTCCTAGGAGCACTCGCCTCCGTGGCTAGGGCGCTCCTGGGAGCCCTTTCCTTCCCGTGAGAGATCTTTTGAGGTCTCTACGAGGCGGCGAGCCCTCTCTTGTTTTCCGCGGCCTTGGTTGCCGGTCCCTTGTTACGAGTAGTTCGGATAATTCTCGACCTATAGCTCTGCACACCGACCATGGCAAGGACGGGCGAACAAGAAAGACTTATGAGGAGGAAGAGGTAGAGTAATTTTCTGCTAGGTACTAGTTCCCCTTTTTATAACCTAGTACTAGCACTAGTACTAAAACCTACATAGTGGGAACATGTTCAGGTTTGATACGTACTAGGTCTGAGCAGGTTTGCACTTAATTATACTATAAACTTTGGAATGTGATGGGAACAAGCTAAATATTAATTGATGGTTTTGGTTTCGAGGACCGAAACGGCTCCCGGTGAATTTCCTGGAACACAAATTTCAAGAACTACTTACCAAATACGGTCGCACAAGTCAGTGATGTAACTAGTCATACATGTCAGACCAAGATGATGCGTGTCGTGGGTCCGACCGACCGTCTATTGGTGCGACCGACTGTAAGTATTACCCGATGGAGACTTCTAGTTGTGGCTTTGGGTGATTGTCACGACCAAGCATTCAAAAACTAGTGATAAATCAATCAATTACCATCTTTTTTCAAACGACCAAGTATTTTCAGAGGAATACAATACATGTAGATGGAGTGATTGTCACTGTTACAAACCGCCATGGCGCCGCAAGTTCACTGCAGCAGCAACCGAGTAGGTCACTGCATCGCCGATGGGGAAGGAGGGCAGATCACCTCGCCTACGATGCATGCCCAGCGGCGCCACCGCAACTGGTCCCATGATTTGGCTTCTCCTACCGCCCATTTGAACAGTTGCAGCGGCTGCTCATGCCATTCCGTAGGCATGCATGTTCTTTCCTCCGCAGTTGACTCCGTGAATATGATCTCTGACATTAGCCCTACCTCGAAATCAACGCAATGCTACCAGATGCTGACATCCCTCAGCATCTCTCCCCTGAGATCGACTTGCACCTCCGCCTTGTGCTGTGCAAGGTGCAGCTCCTTCAAACTTCTCTCCAATCGATGTGACGCTTCCTCGATCCGATATGCCCTTGCTGCCCACCACCTGAAATGCAGCCCTGGCATGTCCTCCGGTGCCACCAATTGGTGATTCCAGAGCAATGGATCGCCTCTAAAAAACATATAGGTTTCGCTCAAAGGCGCCAGTGCTGCGGGCTGCCCGCGGGATCCTAGGATATAATGGATTATCCATGGCGGGATCCATTGGGCGGGGCGGGGAGGCAAGCCTAGGCGCTGGGAGACCTCTACGAGGCTAAGATAAAGATAGTACTACTCCACTCCATCGATATTTAAATACAAAGGCCACCAATAGTAGCCCTAGCAAAAATTGATCATGTTGCCTGCGTCCTGGTTTATTGGCCCCCTTTTTTGTGCCACTTTTTATGACAGGCATAAATATTATGTTACTTAAAAATATGATCAAATATTGGCACAAAATACGAATGAGACCAATGGAAGTAGCAACCCATGATTTAACTACTCGCATGCATGCAATGGAGTAGTAATGTCTTTCTCAACTACTTCCTGCCTCACGTCCACTTAATTTGCATGCGCTATATTAATTGACCATCAATGTAGTGAAGGACTTTACATGCGTCAAATTATCACATGGGGTGGATCTTCGTACAAAGATGCATCCCATCGTGTACCTGCGTGTGTGTGCGAGGGAATGAGTGCATGCGTGCACATCTTCGCTTCGTGCACGCACTGCCACTGTGCCTGAGAGAGGACGAGTACATTCTTCTGGAACTAGCAGCACGTCACTGTGATCAATCCACACAAGGAGGTCGCGACAATGCCTCCACATGTGTCACGTGGCTTCATGAACTGAAAGAGAGACACTGTGTAGCGTGCCATTGGAATTCTAATTTACGTGTTTTGCACATAATGGAAGTACTAGTAAGGTACACGTGAATTGCACGCATCAGATTTGGCAACCAAATTAGGAATAAATACCACACTATAGCATGTAAGCTTTGAGTTGTATATGCATGATGTAGACGTTCATTTAATTCTTATAGTTCATCTCATTCAAAATCAATTAGTTTTTATAAAAAAAAAGTTAGGGCCTCTTTGATTCGTAGAATTTCCAAAATGCGGGAATAGGAAAAACATGGGATTAGAGTGGAATGCCGTCTTGAATCCTACATGATTGTATGAGTGTTTGATTATGCATAGAAAAACATAGGATTATTTCGAAGTTTCCTATGAAATCTAGTGCAAATGAATCCTATGGAAAAATTCCTATGGTTTACAATCCTACGAATCAAACAACCAAGATAGGAAAAATTCCTAAGGATTAGAATCCTCCAAAGTTCCTTTGCGAATCCTTTGAATCAAATAAGCCCTTAATCTATTTTATGATTCATGGAATTGTGCATTGTAAATCATAAAGTAAAAACAAATAATGGAATTCAACTAGAAAAAAAGTTTGGGCGGTTATGATATGGAAGATCCTAGAACAAAGGAGAAGCACTTGTGTTTTGAGGTTTGTGCATTATGCTTAAGTTCAACCATGGAGTCTGCTAGATTGTACATGTGGCAAAATCCGGTGGGGGGCTAGAAGATGGTGCGAGGGGCCAAGTGGAGGGAGACTATGAAGGAGTGCACAAGTGTGAGATCGATATTTAAAGAGAGGGGGCAAGGGCGTGCGTTGTTGTGCGCAATGGCGGAGCCATGAAAAATAAATGAGCTAGGGGGCAAGCATTGCTAATCCTTTACGAGGAGGGCCAATTCATCAACTTAAACCATTTTACTAGCAATTGATATAATGATAACATTCATATAAGCCTCAATATATAGTGATGTTAGGGGGCGGCAGGGCCCTTGCTGCCCCCTGTCTTCGCCACTATGCGCGTGTCTGAGAGATGAAGCGGAAGGCATGGATGATGAGAGGGGGCGTTGGATATATAATTAGTGTGGGTGTATTAGCTATGTAATCCTATATAGAGAGGTATAGATTGATCGGCGTGTACGTGGGAAAGAGGGTGAGACCTCACTAGATATATAGATTGATCACTTTGTGTGGAAAACTAGGAAATACCTAGCTATACACACACACATAAAGGAACATCGATCGTTGCGCATGCACGTGAGAGATAAAGAATGCCCGATATGATGAAGAAGGGGAGGTGTGTCTGTGTGCATGCATGGGAGACCGACCTGAACAAAAATATTGCATATGAGCAATGGATAATGCCGAGTGGTAGTGTGTGTTCATGCATGCACGAGAGAAAGTTAGTGGTACAATTATAAGGAGAAGACGACTGTGTGAGTGTAAAAGAGTAGGTGAGGTCATAATCAATGTAAAGTTGAATTCGAATATTTGAATAAGATATCATGATGTTTGAAACCCATGCATGCATGAATGTAACTGACATATGTGCGGTGTGGTTTGGAAACGAGCATGCTATACTGTATACACATTGAACAAGGTCAGACTGATTTGAATTTGAGATATCGATGGCAGACATGGTTTGGCCACATTGCATCTGTGCATGGACACACTATTCTAATTGGATATGATGGGTGGCTTTCGCACCACATATCTATATCTATACCCCTATATATTATATTTTATATTTTTTATATAGTGTGCGAATAACTTTAACTTTGAAAGATGGTCATTGGATGAAGCCAATCCGACGGTGCAGAGATGGCAAATTTGAGCACTACTAGTCGTTGGATATCATCTACATTCCACTAGATTTTGACACATGTACAATCTAGAAGACTCCATGGTTAACTTAAGCATAATGTACAAACCTCAAAACACAAGCACTTCTTCTTTGTTCTAGAATCTTCCATATCATAATTGCCCAAATGTTTTTCTACATGATTTGCCATTATTTGTTTTTACTTTATGCTTTACAACGCATAATTCCATGAATCTTAAAATAGATTAGCTTTCTTATCAAAACTTGATGATTTTGAATGAGATGAACTATAAGAATTAAACGAACATCTAAATCATGCATATATGACTCAAAGCTTACATGATATAATGTGGTATTTATTCATAATTTGGTTGCCAAATCTCATGTGTGCAATCCCATTATTTGTGAAGATAATATTTAGATGGTTGTATAACTAAACCGAGTACAATCCCATTCAAACATGGAAAATGTACTCAAATTTAGTCCATATGTTGGACAACACGAATTGTTTTTTATTGTAGAGGAAAGAGCAAATTGATTTGGTATTGTACATGTTATGTTTGCTGTCCTGATTTTTTTAGTTTTTTCATTGTTGTATTTGAATGCATTTCCAGTAATATAGTAAAACGGGACATGGATCTCTCTAGTGATGAGGTGCGAATTGTCTTGTTTTGTACACGTTAAGCTTGTTCTCCCAAAATTTCAAGCCGCACCTTATTATGCCAAAATTTCAAGCTAGCATCTCTGTCTATCGGGCTGCGAAACTCCCGCCTCTTCAACCCTCGCCTTGTTACCCTGAAATATTTAAGATATACCTTTGTCTCTTTGTGCTCCAAAAGCTCCCTCCATCTCAACCCGTGCCTTGCTATCCCAAAATTACAACGCGCGCGAAAACTTCCACCTCCTACGAAATCCCAACACGTGAAATGCCCGTGATATCCCTTAACCGAAAGAACCGCCTAGCTCAAATCGGTGGGGGTACTTTCATAACTTACCCCACATTTCGGACAAGCGCGACCCTAAGCCATGGTTCCCCCCTCCCATCCCATCCGCCCACCCATTCATACACCGAGGCCGCGAAAATCTGTGAAGCCCCACACCCTCCTCCGTCTGCCACCCAGACGGAGCCTCTTCCCCGACGACCTCGTCCATAGCAACACCTCGACATCCCTCATCCACTGCATCAGATGAGGATCCATCGTCGATCTCGTCATCCCACTGGTTCAGCCACCCCGTCCTCCACCTCCAAGGATCTGCCCCGATGTTCCCCTCGTGTTTCGCGCCACCTCCATTCCTGCAACGCCGTCTTCACCTGCACCACCGGAAGAGCACCATCATCACCGCTTCCTCGGATGAAGTTGAGGCCTAATTGGTGCCACCAAAGAGGTTCTACACTAATCGCCGCATTTTCTTCTTGATTCGATCTCACGGTGCTGCCGGTGCTTGGTCCCGAGCCTACATGGTGCGGCTCCATCCACGGCAGCGTCACCGGCCACTTCCTCCACGGCATCGCTCCCTCGGCGGTGATGTCCACATCAGTAGGACCTGTTGCTGCTTTGGCTCTCGCTTGCGCTTCTCTCTACTCTTGATATCGGTCTCGTGCCTAATCTGCTCTTGCTCTTACTCACGCTGCTGCTCTCGCTCTTTCTCTTCCTTGCGCTGCTGCTCTGATTTAGATACACTTCAGTCGACTGAATCGACTTTTGGGTCAGTCGATTTTCAGGGGGTGGGGGGGCTCGCCGGAGTTAAGGAAGAATGATCCGCAGCGGGGAGGGGGGCTCGCCGGAGAGGTACCCCACTATCTATCTTAGGGTTCAGGGTGGGGCGGTGGTCGCCGACGGTGGTGGGGCGGTGTCGGTGTCAAAACCGGCCGGTCTCGGGTAGGGGGTCCTGAACTATGCGTTTGAGGATAGAAGGTAACAGGAGGCAGGGGACACGATGTTTACCCAGGTTCGGGCCCTCTTAAGGGAGGTAATACCCTACTTCTTGCTTGATTGACTTTGATGAATATGAGGGTTACAAGAGTTGATCTACCTCGAGATCGTAATGGCTAAACCCTAGATGTCTAGCCTGTATGATTGTGATTGCCCCTACAGACTAAACCCTCCGGTTTATAAAGACATCGGAGGGGCCTAGGGTTGTACAGAGTCGGTTTACAGATAAAGGAATCTTCACATCTGAATAGCAAGCTTGCCATCCACGCAAAGGAGAGTCCCATCCGGACACGGGAGAAGGCCTTCTATCTTGTATCTTCTTGGCCCATTAATTCGGCCAATGTCACATAGCCTGGACGCCCAGGGAACCCCTAATCCAGGACTCCCTCAGTAGCCCCTGAACCAGGCTTCAATGACGATGTGTCCGACGCGCAATTTTCCTTCAGCATTGCAAGGCAGGTTCCTCCTCCGAATACTTCAAAGTTGTTGAACAAAAGAACTGTATCCGGCTTTGTATAATAGTTACAACCCTGGACCACAAGGGTAAAATACTTAAACGAAAATAGTCTATGTCCACTGACAGCTTTTTTGGCGAGACGTTATGTTCTGGCCTTATTATTATCTCGAACCGCTTTTGTAGTCTCTTGCTTCATATCTCAAGGCGCGGTCCTCATTGACACGTCTTGTCAAAGCAGAGATTGTGTCCCCTTATTGCAGGATTCTCATCAATATGGGTTTGTGTAATCCAACCATGCTATTTTGCATGACCCCTTGGGAATAGGTGAGTTTTAAGGCTCGTGGGGGGCGCTTGATATTCACTGCCTTTATAAGGGGATAAGAATCCATCTCTTCTCCCCACGCCTTCTCCTACCTTAGCCCATCCACCCTCGAGCTCTAGCGCCCAAGCCCCGATATTTTCTGTTCCCCCAAGCACTCTAGCCATGTCTGAATCTGGTGCGTAGGGCAAGTGGATGACCTCCTCTGTCATGGAGGAGAACGTCAAGGAACTCCGGTAAGCGGGGTACTTGCCCGTGGACACCACCCACCGGCTCCCTGCCAAAAGGCAGATCATCCCCACCCCGGAGCCTAATGAGAGGGTAGTATTCATCCCCCACTTTCTTTGCGGACTAGGGTTTCCTCTCCACCCTTTTGTCCGCGGGCTCATGTTCTATTACGGGCTAGATTCCCACGATCTTGCCCTAAATTCCTTCCTCAACATTTCGGCGTTCATCATCGTATGTGAGGCATTCCTCCGCATCCCCCCCTACTTCGGCCTATGGCTCAAGGTCTTTAATGTGAAGCTGAAAGTGGTCGATGGTCAACATGTGGAGTGAGGCGGCGCCATGGTGAGCAAGCTCCCCAAAGTCACCTGGCCCAAGGGGACCTTCGTGGAGACCTTGAAGGGATGGCAACAGGAGTGGTTCTGCATCATAGAACCCTGCGATGCCACATGGGTTGCCACTCCTGAGTTCAAATTCGGGCCTCCAATGCGGCTTGGATCATGGATTAACAAGGGCCTAGATTGGCCATCATCCGACGAGGTGATGATGCTACAGAAGCGTGTTAAGAGCATGATAGAGAAGAACACCAGACTTGTCGACGTGATCCAGGTGATGCTTTTTCATTGGATCCTCCCTTGCCAACGTCGGACTCTTTATATGTGGGAGTTCGATTCGGCCAGTCCTCGGACCCTGCAGCGGTTCTTCGGCACGACGCACGAAGACATATGGAAGCTGCTCTTCAATGCCTAGAAGTCGTGGCCAGAAACGACCAAAGACCTTGGCCTCGACTGCACTCATTCATCCATTCCCTTAAGTTTTCTGATAACCTTAATTTGTAAATCCAAGGAGTGTACTGAACTTGCTGAAAGTGCTAGTGATCGACTAGAGGGGGGTGAATAGGCGATTTTTATGAAAGTCTTCAAAACATGGAAGTTTCGAAGACAAACGATAGAAATAAACCTATTACCATGCAGCGGAAGGTAGTCTACACTAAGCAAGCCATAGTCAAGTATTCAATGAAGTGAAAACACAAAGACTAATAGCAGCTAGGCAGTATAGATCTGGACAGAAGATAGTATGAAGCCAATCAGAACAAGCAGTCACACAGTGAAGACAAATAGATAATGCAAACAGGCAATGACTTCACAAGGACCAATCTGCAAATAAAGAGATGGGAAGGATAGAACCAGTGGCTCGTTGAAGACAATGATTTGTTGGACCAGTTGCAATTGCTGTGACAACTGTATGTCTGGTTAGGGAGGCTGGGATTCAACACAGAAGACCGCATCTTCACCTTATTCCCCTTGAGCTAAGGACACCCAGTCCTCGCCCAATCACTCTGGTAAGTCTTCAAGGTAGACTTCCAAACCTTCACAGACTTCGTTCACCGGCGATCCACAATGACTCTTGGATGCTCAGAACGCGATGCCTAACCGGCTGGAGAATTCACTGTCCTCAAGTGTAATAAGTCTTCAGATCACACAGACAGGAAGACTTCAGTGATGCCTAACACTCTTTGGCTTTGGATGTTTAGGGCTTTGTCCTCGGAAGGATTTCTCTGTCAAAGGCTTCAAGGTGGGTTGCTCTCAAATGACAAAAGCCATGCACTAACTCTGAGCAGCCAACTAATTTATGGTGTAGGTGGTGGGCTATTTATAGCCACTAGGCAACCCGAAATGACCCTGGGTCACTAAGGAACTAACACGTGTTCCAACGGTCAGATTTCAAACACACACGGCAACTTTACTTGAGCTACAAGCAAAGCTGACTTATCCAGCTCTGGATAAGATTTTCTCTCATTGTCTTTGCTCGAAGACATAGGATTTTGGTTATGCATCACTTCAGTCATTCTGACTGGTTCACTTGGACCCCACTTAATAGTACGGTGGTTCCTATGACTCAACAAAGAAGAAAACGAAACAATGAAACAACTAAGTCTTCGCGCTCCATAGTCTTCACAAAATGTCTTCTCTTGTCATAGTCTTCAATGTGAATACCTTCACATACCACCTTTGTCTTCAATGTCTTCATACATTTTTAGGGGTCATCTCCGGTAGGTAAACCGAATCAATGAGGGACTTCTACCTGTGTTATCCTGCAATTCTCACAAACACATTACTCCTTCAACCAGGTTTGTCGTCAATACTCCAAAACCAACTAGGGGTGGCACTAGATGCACTTACAATCTCCCCCTTTTTGGTGATTGATGACAAACTGGTTGAAGTTTTCAACGGGGAATAAAATATGTGAAATTGTAAAGGATAGGGTATTGTCTTCATAAGTGGCAAAGGCTCCCCCTGAAGATGTGCATATAAGTATTTTGCTTTTGAATGCAAATGCACATGGTAGGTTGTACTTGTGGAGCTCCTCTTATACTTATGAAGACAGTTCATCATGCATGAAATGATATAATGAAGATAATGACATGCATAATGAAAAATAGACGTCTCCAAAATGACTTCGGGCGGAATTTATCGTCGCACATGCGGAATTTATCATCGCATCACATAGTGTCGAAAAAGGTAGCAGACGACCATCAAGTTTAAGTGATACAACTCAAAAACGAACCAAATGAATCAAAAGCGAGAGTTGTAAGCACTTGGCAAATGTAGCAAAAAGTAAAGCAGCCACCCATATGGACCCGCTTGAAGACTATCAACTCATATGCTTCTCCCCCTTTTGTCAGTAATGACCAAAAAGGTTTGAAGACATAAAGCTTCTATTCGTTCCCATGAGGTGCAGGCGAAGCAGAAGGGTCGTCGTTGAGGTCCAGTGGTGCAGAAGAACTTGGTGCATGTAGGATCAAAAGTATGTCTAGAGGGGGGGTGATTAGACTACTTGACCAAATAAAAACTTAACCTTTTCCCAATTTTAGTTCTTGGCAGATTTTAGCTAATTTAGGACAAGTCAAGCAATCATCACATAATTCAAGCAAGCATGCAAAGAGTATATAGGCAGCGGAAAGTAAAGCATGCAACTTGCAAGAATGTAAAGGGAAGGGTTTGGAGAATTCAAACGCTATTGGAGACACGGATGTTTTTCCCGTGGTTCGGATAGGTGGTGCTATCCTACATCCACGTTGATGGAGACTTCAACCCACGAAGGGTAACGGTTGCGCGAGTCCACACAGGGCTCCACCCAAGGGTAACGGTTGCGCGAGTCCACACAGGGCTCCACCCACGAAGAGTCCACGAAGAAGCAACCACGCACAAAGGGTCCACGAAGAAGCAACCTTGCCTATCCCACCATGGCCAATGCCCACACAGGACTTGCCTCACTAGCGGTAGATCTTCACGAAGTAGGCGATCTCCTTGCCCTTACAAACTCCTTGGTTCAACTCCCCAATCTTGTCGGAGGCTCCCAAGTTACACCTAGCCAATCTAGGAGACACCACTCTCCAAGAAGTAACAAATGGTGTGTAGGTAATGAACTCCTTGCTCTTGTGCTTCAAATGATAGTCTCCCCAACACTCAACTCTCTCTCATAGGATTTGGATTTGGTGGAAAGAGGGTTTGAGTGGAAAGCAACTTGGGAAGGCTAGAGATCAAGATTCATATGGTAGGAATGGAATGTCTTGGTCTCAACACATGAGTAGGTGGTTCTCTCTCAGAACATATGAGTTGGAATGGTGTGTGTGTTCTGATGGCTCTCTCTTCGAATGAGAAGAAGGTGGAGGGGTATATATAGCCTCCACACAAAATCCAACCGTTACACAGTTTTCCAATCTCGGTGGGACCGAATCAATAAGCTCGGTCGGACCAAAAATGTAAACCTAGTGACCGTTAGTGATTTTCGGTGGGACTGATATGCAACTCGGTAGGACCGATACGGTTAGGGTTTGGGCATAACGTAATCTCGGTGAGACCGATTACACAAACTCGGTGAGACCGAATTTGGTAATTAGCTAACCAGAGAGTTGGTCGGGCAAACTCGGTGGGACCGATTTGCTCTTTCGGTGAGACCGAGTGGAACTCGGTGAGACCGAAAAGTTACAAAGGGGAAACACTGAGTTTACATTGCAATCTCGATGGGACCGATTCGCTCTTTCGGTGGGACCGAAAAATTACGAAAGGGAAACAGAGAGTTTGCAACCCCATCTCGGTGAGACCGAGATCCCTATCGGTAGGACCGAATTGCTAGGGTTTGGCAGTGGCTAATGACAGGTGAAACTCGATGGCGCCGGATAGGAAGAATCGGTAGGACCGAGTTTGGCTTAGGGTTTAGGTCATATGTGGATATGGGAAAGTAGTTGAGGGTTTTGGAGCATATCACTAAGCACATGAAGCAAGAGGCTCATTAAGCAACACCTCATCCCTCCTTGATAGTATTGGCTTTTCCTAAAGACTCAATGTGATCTTGGATCACTAAAATATAAAATGAAGAGTCTTGAGCTTTTGAGCTTGAGCCAATCCTTTGTCCTTAGCATTTTGAGGGTTCCACTTTCACATCCATGCCATGCCAATCATTGAGCTTTCCTGAAATAATCATCTTGGAATAGTATTAGCTCAATGAGCTATATGTTGTTATGAATTACCAAAACCACCTAGGGATAGTTGCACTTTCAATCTCCCCCTTTTTGGTAATTGATGACAACATATAGATCAAAGCTTTGACAGATGATAATAAGCATGAAATATATCGTCGCTTTGAGAAGTATGTGATAAGTAAGAGCTCCCCCTAAATTTGTGCATATTTAAAATTTTGCTTTGGACTGCAAATGCACAAAGAGTTAGAGTCATGGGTTACTCTTCCATGTCACATACATCTTGGTGGAGCGCTTAAAATGATAAGAATGAAATACATGCACTCATCACCAAGAAAAGTGAATGATCACAGAAGATAGATAAGATGATAATATTAAGCAAACATTAAGTGTAGATTATGATCAAACACATGATCATCAATGTCTCACAAATAATGACGTAGTATCTCAGGCACTCAAAAGCAAACAAGTTCGAAAAACCACCAAATAAAGCAAGAGAGAAATGCAACACTCTCTCTCTCGAAGCCTATGATCTATACATCTTCTCCCCCTTTGGCAACAAGTTACCAAAAAGTTCCTAGAAAATGCATAGCACTAGATCGACGCTCAGGCTTGATCTTCAGGTGGTGGTGGAGTCCGGATCACTCTAAGGACGAAGGCTTCTGTAGATGTTGAAGTAGTCGCTGGAGTTGGAGCTGAAGTAGTTGCTGGAGCTGGTGGAACTGAGGCTGTAGCTGGTGCTGAGGTGGTGGCTCTTGTGTCAGCAACTGGCACGGTAGATGACCTTGGGCCTCGTGGCACTCTGGCAAAGGTATGAGTGGTAGTCCTGCCTCTCCTCTACTGCATGTCCTCCTGGAGCTGCTCCACTACAGACTGAACTTCCGTTACCTTGACATCCAAGTCACAGAACTTCTGTTCCATGATCCTCTCTAGGCTCTGCTGATTCTTAGTGAGGGTGGACAGACTTTGCTCAATCCTCAGCGTGGATGCAATCAAGTAACCAAGCTACTCTTGTTTAGTCTTCAAGAAGTATTAGGATGCCTCCTCTTGGGTAGGCATCTTGGCAGCTTTCTCCTTCCTCGCCTTCTCCTTCTTTGCAAATGCTTGGGCAGATGATGGCTCATTCTCAGTCATGACAACTTCATTGTCCTCGAAACCAGGACGGATGGGCAGGTGTTCCTTGTCCAACAGATATATGCCCGTGCCCATCTTGGAGTTGATGAGCTCCTGAATTTGAGGGGCATATCCGCAGCTCCTCTTCTGATCTGCTGCGGTCCTCTTAATTGTTTCCACTATGAGGCTCATCACCTTGAACTTCTGAGGCACATCAAACACAAGCGCAAGTTGATAGCATGACCTCTGATCATCTTGTGATCTCTAGACTTAGGCAATAAGGTGTGCCTTAGTATCCAATTGATCGTCGGGAGCCCTGACAGAAGGTAATGCACAGAGCCAAACTTGAAGGTGTCAAGAGCTTCATTGGGAATTTCCTTGTACATATTGGACATGGAGTTATGGTCCATCTTCTTCTTGGCATAGATATCCAAGTCATCATCTTGCTCCTCTAGGGCATTAATGATCTGTGCCCACTCAGCCACTGTGGATTGGTACCTTGTACCCTCAGATATCCATGTGATCCTCCCATCTGGATAAAAGTGTGTCGTGGAGTAGAATTGCATGATAAGTTCCTCATTCCACTTTGTGAGCTTCTGCCCAACAAAGTCAGCTACTCCACAAGCATGAAAGCTGTCATATACTCCTAGGTAGTATTTCTCCTTCTCCCTCATGTAGGTCCAGTCAACCCATCTCATGTCACAGACAATTGGCTTCTTATCTAGCAAAACAGTCTCATAGAAATCTTGCTGCTCCTTGGTCCTGTAGTCCACGGCAGTCCTTCTCCTTGAAGCATACGGGTCTGCTTCTCTCCATTTCCTCAGCCCTGAATCTCTCCTGAGCTTCATATCCTCAGCCACAGGATGAGCATCATTGTGGTCTGGGATCTTGGGCTTTAGCTTTCTTAGGACATTCTCCTCGTCATCCTCAGCAACAGTCTCGGGCACTGGGCCTTGTTCTTCTCAGCTGCAGGAATGCTCCTTGTATTTCTCTTAGGTTTTGGCTTGGAGGCAGCTTTGGGCTTAGATTTAGTAGCCCTTGACCTTATGGCATCACCCATCAGCTTGGGTGCCTTGGGTGCTGGTGCAGCTACCTCTTCTTCCTCTTCTTCTTCCATGATGGAAGCTTTTCCAAGCACTCTAGCCACAGTCTTCTTCACCCTCTCCTTCCTTTTCTTGCCCTTAGCTGCAACTGGCTCTTGGGGAGTGGGCTTCTCAGTTGAGGCTCTTGCCTTTGACATGGGCTGCCTGCCTGCTGGCCTTTTGATTTTCAGACCTGGCTTAATGCCTTGAGCTGGCTCAATTCTCTTGGAAGTGGCCTCTTCCTCTGCCACATAGTCCTCATCTTCGGAATCTGAAGTCCTCTTCTTCCTTTGTCTCGTGGCAGCCTTTGGCAAATTGCTAGGAGTGCTCCTGCTGCCTTCATCAGATGAACTGGAGGGACTAGTGCCCTCACTCATCACCACTTGCTGCTCTGACATATTTTGGCTATCACTTTGATCAGACATGCTGCAAACTGACTGCTGACCCTGTGAATAGATTATAGATGAGATAGAAAAGATGAGCATCACAAAATGCAGAGTATTTTTGCAAAAGAATGATCCAAAAACTTGGTTTTAGTTTCCCACTGAAATCATCTCGGATCTACCGATTTTCAAAGTCGGTGATACCGAAGCAGTTTTGGAACCTAAACTAGTGAACTCGGTAGGACCGAGTCACAGTTCGGTGGCACCGAGACTGCTAGGGTTTCAATGAGTTCAAAAATCGGTCACACCGATAAGTAATTCTCGGTCAGACCGAGTCTCACTTGTGCAATGGCATAAGCCAAATCGGTGGGGCCGAGTTTTTAAACTCGGTGGGTCCGAGATGGTTTCGGCGGAAACCTAAACCTAGAATTTTCGAATCAAACCTAATCTACGGGCGTTTTGACTGGATAGAAGTTTCTCAAACGTGGCAAGAATCAATATGATCACAATGTGCTAGGAATCAGATTGAGGAATAGCGCAAAGATCAAGTCCATACCCTAGTTCGGCGGGGACTTGCTACGGCGGCAACGGCGGGGCAGAATTCCCGTTGACGGCGACGGAGACCAGCGACTAGAGGCTGCTGGCGGCGAGAAGACGATCCGGAGACCACGAGGGCACAGCAGGCTATCGCGCGGGCGAAGGGGTTCGGAGAAATTTCCAAATTTTGCCCGTGACTATATATAGCCCGACCCTGTCGGTGTGACCGAGTGGAACAACTCAGTGGCACCGAGATTCATAACTGTGTGCAGTTACTAAAACTCGGTGTGACCGAAAGGTTCAAATCGGTTGCACCGAGATCGAAAACCTAGATCAACTTAATGATCTCGGTAGGACCGAAAGTGGAGTATCGGTTAGACCGAGAATCATAAAGAGGTTTTGGAAGTTTAAGTCTATGACGAATTGGGGACTCCGAGCGCTCCTCACACAGAGTGGTTCGAATCTGACTTGATCAAATTTTGTGATGCAGCATGAATAGAGTTTGAGACGAGAAGAGCATAGATAGCTAGAGGAGGTTCTTAGGCATTCTTGTCCATCCACTTGGCAAAAGAAGATAAAACCAAACAATCAAAACAACAAGTGGATGTCCTCGAATGAGTAAAATGTGCAACCAGCATGCTCACACAATAAGATGGCAAATGAAATATGTGACAAGGCATGCACAACCAATTCTAGCATCTATCAAGCAATTTGCGATGACTAGGTCATCTATATATGAGTATATTGACTTAGGAGTCAAGTGAGAGCACTTGATCATAGGTCATACTCATCGTTTAAGCTCAAGTGGGGTTACCACTTTTACATAAAGCATTGTTTTGTTCACATCTTTAGAGTTGCTTTAGCTCAAGTCTTGGAGTAAAGTTCCCCCTAGATGTGATATCCCCCCTAAGAGGGATGAACTAACCTTGGGTTTTGTCGATGATGACTTCATGTAGATATTGAAGATGTGGATGCTCAATGTTGATGTAGATCTCTTGGAGCTATCCATTTGAGTGAATTGCACTTTAAATACCTACATGGGTTAGTCCCACAAGGAACAAGCAAGGATATCCATAGACATAGAGTGATGCACACAAAAGATGATGTCCATGAAAACTTTTAGGTCACCTTGTCCCTTGTTTTACCAACAAGAGGGTTTGTGACTCCTTGAACTAGTGCAAGATGTGGAAGTTTATTGCACTTGTTCTTGCCAAAATGATAAGAGTGAAGTATGTTGGCGGAGTCACCCTCAAGAACTCTCTAGTTCTTCTTCTTTTGGATCCACACCATCTTGATGGGAATCCTTGGAGTTGTAGTCGTACTTGATGAAGTGGAACTTTAAGTAGTCTTGGGAATCCACTTGACTAAGGTCTTTGGAGCTTCTTCAAATGCATCAATTTCCTCTTAAAGCTTGTCCTTGCCTTTTTGCTTGTAGTCTTGTGGTGGAAGATCATCTTGAGCTTGTGTCCCCTTGAAAGAAGTATACTTCTCTTGTTGAGGGACAAACTTTGTCTTGGGGTATTGATCTTCTTCAACTCCATTGGCATTGAACTTTCGTTCAAAACCAACACCTTGATTCTTTCGGTGCATTCCTTGCTTGCGCACAATTTCCTCGAATTGCTTACTCCCGGCAAGGCTTTTATACACTCCTTTCTCTATAATTCCCTTCAATAAGCTATTTTCTTGCTCAAGTGTAACTTGGCTAAGAGAATCATTAGTGGAATCAAGAGAACTACTAGAAGCAACAATATTGGATTTAACATGATCATTGTTACTGCTAGAGGAAGAATCTTTCTTGTTAGACTTGACTTGAGGCATGTAAGTGGATAAGAGTAAACGCTTGGCAATGTAAGAAGAACTTTTCTTGCGGAGATCATCATTGATTGCTTTTAAGAACTCATGCTCTTGCTCAAGATTGAGCTTTTCAAAGTGTAATTTCTCATGAGCTCTTAAAAGTTCTCGATGATCTTCGAAGATAGTGTCATGAGCTAACTTAAGAGTTTTTAGTTCTTTAGTTAGAGCCTCAATCTTCTCCTTATCATTGTCATTCGTTTTATCTTGATTAGCATGATTAATTTGTCTTTCATCATAGTATTCATCACTAGAGTTGTCAACAAGCAAATCATCACCTAACAAGTCATCTTCATTACTATTGAAATCAACATACTCGGGGTGTGTTACCTTAGGATCTTTGGCCATGAAGCATCTTCCAATTCCCTCATTTGGTGAGTCAAATATGTCGTAGGAGTTGGTTGACACAAGTGCTAGACCGGCAACACCTTCATCTTGAGTATCTTCGGAGCCGGAGTAATAACTTCTCTCGGAGTGGCTGTCGGAGTCGGAGCCGGATACCCATTCACCAACATGAGCTTGATGTCTTCGTCTTGTGTAGCTCCTTGATGATTTTTCCTTCCTTTCCGAATCCTTGCTTCTCCGTGAGTATCTTCGTTCATAACGATCATCTCTAATCCTTCTCTCTCTTGGTGGTGATTCTTTGCTTCTTATTTTTGGAGAATCTTCTCTTCTTTTGTAGGGAGCCGTACACTCATTGGAATAGTGTCCGAGTCTTCCACAATTGTAGCAGTTTCGCTCTCGACTAGAAGATCTTTTGTCATTGTAGGACCTTGACTTGAAGCTTCTATCTTTGCTTCTACTCTTGTAGAACTTGTTGAAGTTCTTCACCATTAAGCTCAATTATTCATTGAAGTCTTGTTTCTCACTTGATGATGTAGGGGCTTCACATGAGGCTTTATAGGCACCACTTGATTTGTTGTGAAGTTCCTCTTTATCCTTAAGTGACATCTCATGAGCAACAATTCTTCCAATCACTTCCGTTGGCTTGAGATCTTTGTAATTGGGCATCATTTGGATCAATGTGCACACGGTATCATATTTTCCATCCAAGGCTCTTAGAATCTTCTTGATGATGAATCTATCGGTCATCTCTTCACTTCCTAAGCCGGCAATCTCATTTGTGATGAGATCAAGCCTAGATTACATTTCGGCGACACCTTCACCATCCTTCATCTTGAACTTGTCAAGTTGGCTTCGAAGCACATCCAATTTGGATTCCTTGACAGAATCGGTACCTTCGTGCATATCAATCAAAGTGTCCCAAATTTCCTTTGCATTCTCAAGGCGGCTGATTTTGTTGAATTCTTCAGGGCACAATCCATTGAAGAGAATATCACAAGCTTGAGCATTGTATTGCAACATCTTCAACTCATCCGCGGTAGCTTCACGGTTCGATTCTCTCCCATCAAAGAAGTCACCTTGCAAACCAACACACACAATAGCCCAAACGGCAGGGTTATGTCCAAGAATATGCATTTTCATTTTATGCTTCCAACTAGCAAAATTAGTACCATCAAAGTAAGGACCTCTACGGTGATAATTTCCCTCGCTAGACGCCACACTCTCCTAGGTTGTGAAACCAAGGCTATGACCACCAAAAGCTATGGAGATCAAGCAAATGGAGACCAAAGCTCTGATACCACTTGTAGGATCGAAAGTATGTCTAGAGGGGGGGTGATTAGACTACTTGACCAAATAAAAACTTAACCTTTTCCTAATTTTAGTTCTTGGCAGATTTTAGCTAATTTAGGACAAGTCAAGCAATCATCACATAATTCAAGCAAGCATGCAAAGAGTATATAGGCAGCAGAAAGTAAAGCATGCAACTTGCAAGAATGTAAAGGGAAGGGTTTGGAGAATTCAAACGCTATTGGAGACACGGATGTTTTTCCCGTGGTTCGGATAGGTGGTGCTATCCTACATCCACGTTGATGGAGACTTCAACCAACGAAGGGTAACGGTTGCGCGAGTCCACACAGGGCTCCACCCAAGGGTAACGGTTGCGCGAGTCCACACAGGGCTCCACCCACGAAGAGTCCACGAAGAAGCAACCACCCACAAAGGGTCCACGAACAAGCAACCTTGCCTATCCCACCATGGCCAACGCCCACACAGGACTTGCCTCACTAGCGGTAGATCTTCATGAAGTAGGCGATCTCCTTGCCCTTACAAACTCCTTGGTTCAACTCCACAATCTTGTCGGAGGCTCCCAAGTGACCCCTAGCCAATCTAGGAGACACCACTCTCCAAGAAGTAACAAATGGTGTGTAGGTAATGAACTCCTTGCTCTTGTGCTTCAAATGATAGTCTCGCCAACACTCAACTCTCTCTCATAGGATTTGGATTTGGTGGAAAGAGGGTTTGAGTGGAAAGCAACTTGGGAAGGCTAGAGATCAAGATTCATATGGTAGGAATGGAATGTCTTGGTCTCAACACATGAGTAGGTGGTTCTCTCTCAGAACATATGAGTTGGAATGGTGTGTGTGTTCTGATGGCTCTATCTTCGAATGAGAAGAAGGTGGAGGGGTATATATAGCCTCCACACAAAATCCAACCGTTACACAGTTTTCCAATCTCGGTGGGACCGAATCAATAAGCTCGGTCGGACCAAAAATGTAAACCTAGTGATCGTTAGTGATTTTCAGTGGGACTGATATGCAACTCGGTAGGACCGATACGGTTAGGGTTTGGGCATAACGTAATCTCGGTGAGACCGATTACACAAACTTGGTGAGACCGAATTTGGTAATTAGCTAACCAGAGAGTTGGTCGGGCAAACTCGGTGGGACTGATTTGCTCTTTCGGTGAGACCGAGTGGAACTCGGTGAGACGGAAAAGTTACAAAGGGGAAACACTGAGTTTACATTGCAATCTCGGTGGGACCGATTTGCTCTTTCGGTGGGACCGAAAAGTTATGAAAGGGAAACAGAGAGTTTGCAACCCCATCTCGGTGAGACCGAGATCCCTATCGGTAGGACCGAATTGCTAGGGTTTGGCAGTGGCTAATGACAGGTGAAACTCGGTGGCGCCGGATAGGAAGAATCGGTAGGACCGAGTTCGGCTTAGGGTTTAGGTCATATGTGGATATGGGAAACTAGTTGAGGGTTTTGGAGCATATCACTAAGCACATGAAGCAAGAGGCTCATTAAGCAACACCTCGTCCCTCCTTGATAGTATTGGCTTTTCCTAAAGACTCAATGTGATCTTGGATCACTAAAATATAAAATGAAGAGTCTTGAGCTTTTGAGCTTGAGCCAATCCTTTGTCCTTAGCATTTTGAGGGTTCCACTTTCACATCCATGCCATGCCAATCATTGAGCTTTCCTGAAATAATCATCTTGGAACAGTATTAGCTCAATGAGCTATATGTTGTTATGAATTACCAAAACCACCTAGGGATAGTTGCACTTTCAGTGCAGTGTCGACATGCGCTGAAGTTGGAGGACGTGAAGTGGCATCATCTTGGTCATCGATGACTCTGGCATTCACCGTCGCAACTGAGGACGAATAGTCAGAGTCTTCAAGTGAGGGAGTTCGACACAAGTGAGCATTCCTTGTAGGAGTTGAGTCAAACTTGAATCTTTCTGTGAAGCCATCGTCTTGCAGATTAGCTTCAGCACTAAGCAATGTCAAACTCTTCCAAGACCTCCGACAGGTTTCATGTATAACAAAGGCATTCTTGGTGGCAAGATTGCGAATGCGATTGATGTCCACCAAGAGGCTTTGCATCTGATGCTTAAGCCAGTTATGATGCTTATCCTGTTTCTGATGTAGCGCGACGAGAAGCTCTCGGTCATTGAGAACACGAGATCGCTTCTGAGGCCTTTGGGCAATGGTGCTTCCAGTGGCGTCAGTATGAGCGCGAGGGGCACGTGTGTTACCAGCCAAGGGATAAACACGAGACTGCCTGAACTCCTTCAATGGGCTGGGTGAAGCTTTGACGATCAGCATTGTGAAGATAAATCGGATCCTTAGCAGGCTCTGGGTAAATAGCTTCAACAGACAGATCAACCTCTCGCAAGAATACAAGATGATTGCGCGCAGACGGCTGATAGTTGAAGGCAGAGTGTAGCTTGATAAGACGCATTACCCATGGAGCATAGAACTTCAAACCAAAAATGTCGGAGCCAGATGCCGCCAATTGCCTGATGAAGAAGTCTTGAGCATTGAAGCTGATGCCATTGAAGATATAGAAAACCAAAGTCTTCATTGCTCCTTCAAGCTTCGCTGCAGATGAATGTCCTTTGACAGGCCATAGAGTTTTTCTGATGATATGGTAAATGGTGTGAGGTAGATACTCTAGGTCTTCAACAAAGAATTCAAATGGGTAGTCAGCGTCATGAGGCAAAGGCTTCATCATGCTCAGCATTTGGCTCATGTTGGGTTCTGGGTTCTAAAAAATGCTCTCCAAAGCATTCTGGTGTTGTTGGCAACCTGGTTCATAGTATTCGCCAGGAGTGGGCAGGGCTGTGAGCTCAATGATATCAAGAGCTTTGGCTTCATGATGGACATTGCCTGTCATCCACTCAAGGACCCAAGTCTTTGGCTCCCTGTTGTATCCTCGAATGTGAAGAGTTGCATAAAACTGTAATAGAAGCTCTTCATTCCAATGTTCCTTGTCTGTGACAAATTGCAGGAGTCCAGCATCTCTAAAGCAATCCAATGCTTCTTCTAGACAGGGAAGGCCAGCTATAGCTTCAGTGTCGAGACGCATATGTGGAAATATGCGCCCTTGATTGTATAAGACGCATGAATAGTAGCTGCGCTACTGATAGCTCCAGAACCGATCTGATGAAATGCGAGGTTTGGAGTAAGGGTTCTTGGCGCTATTGAAGGAGGTGTTATGTGCCACGAAGCCATTCACATTGAAGACCCCAGGTGAGGTTGCAGTGCCTGGGAATCTTGGAATTATTGGCTTGGGCTTCTGGACTTGAGGCATGTGCTCGCCATGATAGTCAAATTGTGGACCCGTAGCAGGTGGAGGAACCAGAACGGGCCATCGGACCATAATAGGCTGACCAGGATCAAATGCCATCTCAACAGTATGAGGTCTTGGAGGGGGTACAGGAGCATTGGCATTTTCGTTGACATGGGCTGCAAGTGGCACAATAGCTTCAGGAGGAATGATTACGTCTGGTGCTGCATTGGCTTCAGGTGCTTTATTATTGGCTTCGGGCATGACAACATCATTGTCGTCAGTAGTGTTGTTGGTGGTGGTGACGTTAGCTTCAGGCGCCACATTAGCTTCAGCCATGACAACGTCATTGGCTTCAGTGTTAATGTTTGTGGTCGCCTCAGTATTGGTAACCTCCACTTCAGGAGCTGGAGGGTCGGACACGTTCTCCTCGAGAACAGCTTCAGGAATGGTTGGTGGTGTAGCAACTCTTTTTTCATCACGTGGTGCTTCTTCTTCATCGGCTGATGCAGCCGGAATATCTTCAGCCGTTTTGGCTTCAGACTCAGAGGCGTTCACAGTTGGAGTGGCTTCTGGAAACACTTGATGTGCAACAGATTGGTGGGGCACTTCTCCTTTTGGAACGCTTGGAAGAGTGACTTGGGGCCTTGGTCCTTTGCGAAGCCTGCGTAACGCTGGCGACGCCTATGGAGATGGAGCTGGCTGGGCCTCAAAGTCATTGTCATCTTGCACTAGTGAGGTGACTTGAGGTTGGAGAGAACTTGGGGTGTCTTGTTGTTGTGGGTGATCAGCCCACGATGCATCCTGAGCAGTTGGCGTCAGAGGACGACCAATGCTGATGAGCTCGTTGTGCGTGAGCACAGGCGATGATACCAAATTGTGCTCGATCTGAGGAAGGACTTCATCATATTCAACATTGTCGTGAGGACCAATGTCTTCAGCTGCGGTGGGATCAACAGCTGGATTGTCTTCAGCTTCAGGAGCCTATATGGAAGCAGGCTCATGAACTATCAACTGGCGCTCTCAATGTTCAGACGCAGGACGAGCAACAGAAATTGGCTCAACAAGAAGGGGCTCTGTGGGAGCAGCCTGGTCTCTCTTCTTTGTTTTCCTTTTCTTGGTTGTGGGACCATCATCAGTGGTGGCTTTGGTCTTGCGCTTTCTGGCTTCGGCTTCAGCTGCTCTAGTTTTCTTGAATTCTGAAGCCACTATGGGGACCTTAGGCTTCGAGCCTGTCATACTGGCTGGGAAGACAATGCGAGGTTCTTCCTGCCTTAATGCTTCTAGTTATGCCACAGCTGGCTTCTTCTTCTTGTTGGCAGCCATTCTGGGGTCGATGCCTGGTCCCCCCAAGGCCTTGCGCTTTTCAGATTCATTGTAGCCTTGAACACATTTGGCAGCAAGATTCTTCATGCGCTCATGAGAACCTTTTGTTTCTTCTTGTTTCTTGTGGAATGCCTCCTTGAGCTCCTGCATCATGACCTTGAAGTTTTGAATGTCTTCAACATTGAGCTTGGCCATGTGCTTCTTGAACTGAGCCTTTTCATAATCGATCTTATGCTTCAGCTCAACAATTTTCTGAGCTAGAGCCAGCTCAGGAGCAATGGCTCCGTGGAAGGTGACGCTGAGGCCAATGGGAAGCTGAAGATCATCAAAGCTGACATCTGGGCTGTCAAACCACTCATCAATAAACTTGTTTAAGATTTCCACATCAAAGAGAGGAAGATCATTGAAGATTTCCGCCTCTTGCTTGCTCTTGATCAACTGCTCAAGAGCGTCATCGCCAAGATCGTCGTCGCTGGACAGATCAATGGCGTCATACTCGTTTCGCAAAACAGCAGCAGGGGTCAGTGCTTGACCAGTGGGTTGCATGGGATTTTTCAACTTGGCAGACTTGGAGATGCGTGAGAGATCTTCAGACTGCACACTGGCTTCAGGAGGTGCAGTGGCCAGAGGCTTCGCCCATGAGACCTTTGGTGCAGATGAGGGCTTTGAAGCCTTTGGTACTGAAGAGGGCTTTGAAGCCTTGGGTTTCATTTGCTTCACAGGCTTCGGTGGTGCAGGCACTTCGTCAGAATCAACGTCGTCTGCAGGTTGATCCATGTCTGCCCCTTGAACCATTATGTGAGTGATGAGACCTTCTAAGTTGTAGAAGGGCCCAACAAGATTGGGTTCAGCTTCTCGTGTGCCGTCGGCATGTGGTGCAGAGGGGCCTGGGTTGAAGTCTAATCCCAAAGACTTCTTGTTTTCCTTGGTCGAGTTCTTTGCAAACTGATAGTTGCGCTTGAAGAGATTATCTTCTCGACACCATAACAGAGAGGATGGGTCGGCATTAGCAGGCTGAGGTCCACAAATCATGCAGGGGTAGAAGCCTTGAGCAATAGCTTCGGACTTCGACTTGGGCTGAAGACCTTTGTATATAATATCTCCCCAGGGGACCTTGATGGCACTCTTCTCAGCATATTCGTCGGTGATGAATCTATACTTGAACCATTCCTCTGCCCAATGTCTTCGAATCCATTGGATTCGGTTCTTGCGTTCTCCATAGGTCTCTTCTGGATCTGACTTGTATAGCTCATAGAGATCCGGTGGCAGGTCCTTAGCAGTGTTTCCACGGCGCTGTCTGCCGCCCTTCCTGAATGATTTTTCTGTTGCCATGAAGTTTAGACTGAAAGGCTTCAACACTGTCAAAGTCTTCCGTCTACTGGTCAGACAAGAACTGGCTTCAGGAGAATTTATATGATGTTGTAAGAACTCTGCAAATGAATGAAGACTAGGAGAACCAAGGGATTCTCCCACGGACATGTACCTGTGACAGCATTAAAGGTGCGAGGGAAGGGGAAGAGGTCATATGCATTCTCAGAAGATTTTGAAGATAAATCAGTTTAGAAGACATTGACCTCATAGTGCAAAGACATTCACTCATATGTAGAGAGTTGGTTCCAGATTTGTACGAATCCACGAATAAGTACAAGTGAGGAATCTAACTACTTTGTGAAGCATAAGTGAACATACTAGGCATGCTATGAGATGCAGAATGAGATAGATCCAACTTGTGGGAACAGAAACCACTTGTGGTTGAAAAGGATGAATCTATCGGATCAAAAGGAGTGTAAAAAGAGGTTTTATTTACCACACGAGGAACTGCTAGACGGAGCGGGAGAGGAGGCCGAGCAGTTCGATCTTCTGTGCCCTAACTTGGCGACGGAGGACACCTACGGCGACGACGGAGAAGACGATGTCCGTGGCCGGCATGAGGACGACGTCGGTGAGGTCGCGTCAGCTAAGCGCTTCGTCGTTGGTGTTGTTGAGGGCTAGCGGTGGCGCTAGGGTTTGTGCGAGAGTGGAAGAAGAGATAATGACTGGGGTGAGGCGTGTATTTATAGAGACAGGGACGGCACGACGTTATTACGCAGGTGCCCCTGGTGGTTCATATCTGAAGGACACATGGTGATCATGCAACACATTGGAGGTTGTTCCACGTTCCCACGCATGCCTAGATTGTCGAGTGGTCGTTCCCGCTTCTCCGGGTTTCAGGCAAAAGGATTGAGCATTTAAAACGGATTTAATGTTTGTCTCTGTATCTGCTGCTGACAAGGACACAGTGAAGACATTCGACAGTTTCAATAGAATGCATATGATTTGGGTAGATAGACTTGAGACGGGAGCATAGAAAGGTTAGGGTCCGATCACATTCACTCAGTTAAAAAAATTCAACGTGAAGACATAGCTATAAGTGAATGCTGTAGAGGATAGAAACCAAATCAGTACATTGAAGATAAACATGAGGCCATGTTAACATTGAAGACAAACAAAATGTGAAGACTTGAAAATGTAACGCCATGAGAAAAACACTTCTAAGGGAAGAATTTGGTGGTGGCGTTACCCATCGTATAGGAAGTATTAGACCCAGACACGGCGCACAATTATCTGGCGCTCCGAAGTCAAATTCCACGTTAATGTATTCACACTCAGAATGTAAGTCTTCATTGATTGAAGATATACTTTACTTCGTGTGTTGCACATCTAAGTCTTCAACATGCATAAGTGTTAGGATGTGTGCCTGATCACAGAACATTTGAGGATTCCAAGATATTTAGCTCACACCGTAACTTGCAAAACCTTTTCTCATCCAAGGGCTTTGTGAAGATATCTGCCAGTTGCTCTTCAGTGTTGACATGAATGATATCAATATCTTCCTTCATGACATGATCTCTGAGAAAGTGATGACGGATCTGAATGTGCTTTGTCTTCGAGTGCTGAACTGGGTTGTTGGCGATCTTGATGGCGCTTTCATTGTCGTAGTAGAGTGGCACTTGCTTCAGATGAATGCCATAGTCTTTGAGTGTTTGCTTCATCCATAGAAGCTGAGCGCAGCAAGATCCAGCAGCAATGTATTCAGATTCAGCAGTGGAAAGAGATACACAGTTCTGCTTCTTTGAAGACCAACATACAAGTGAGCGTCCCAGAAAGTGACATGTGCCTGATGTAGACTTGCGATCCACCTTGTCACCAGCATAATCAGCATCCAAGAATCCAACTAGATCAAACTCTGAGCCCTTTGGATACCATAATCCTAGTGTTGGGGTGTGAGCCAAATATCGAAGAATTTGCTTCACAGCTAAGTGATGCGATTCCTTTGGTGCCACTTGGAATCGGGCACACATGCAAACACTAAGCATGATATCTAGCCTAGATGCACATAAATAAAGCAAAGAACCAATCATGGAGCGGTATACCTTTTGATCAAACTCTTTACCATTGTCGTCGGGACCCAGATGGTGTTTAGCTGGCATTGGCGTCGTGTAACCTTTGTAGTCTTGCACTCCAAACTTCTTCAGGCAATCTTTGAGGTATTTCTCTTGAGATATGAAGATGTCGTTGCGTTGCTGTCGTATTTGAAGACCAAGGAAGAACTTCAACTCTCCCATCATGGACATCTGATATTGCTCTTGCATCATGTATCCAAACTCATCACTGTATTTCTGATTAGTGCAGCCGAAGATAATGTCATCCACATATATTTGGCACACAAACAGTTCACCATCATATGTCTCCGTGAAGAGTGTGGGATCTAGGGAACCAGGTTTGAAGCCTTTGCTCTTCAGGAAGTCTTTGAGTGTGTCATACCAAGCACGAGGGGCTTGTTTGAGGCCATACAGTGCCTTGTTGAGCTTATACACCATGTCAGGATGTTTTGGATCTTCAAAGCCAGGCGGTTGTGCAACATACACTTCTTCTTCAATCTTGCCATTGAGAAAAGCGCTCTTCACATCCATTTGATATAGAAGAATGTTATGATGATTTGCATAGGCCAGCAGTATGCGTATAGCTTCAAGCCTAGCCACAGGAGCAAATGCTTCATCGAAGTCAATTCCTTCAACTTGAGTGTATCCTTGAGCAACGAGACGAGCTTTGTTTCTGACAACTTGACCAAGCTCATCTTGCTTGTTGCGATATATCCATTTAGTGCCTATGATATTGTGCTTACGAGGATCAGGACGCTTGACCAGTTCCCATACATTATTCAGCTCAAATTGTTGAAGCTCTTCTTGCATAGCTTGAATCCATTCAGGTTCCATGAAGGCTTCATCAACTTTCTTGGGTTCAGATATTGAGACGAATGTGAAGTGCCCACAGAAACTTGCTAGTTGTGTTGCCCTTGAACGAGTGAGTGGACCAGGTGCATTGATGCTATCAATTATTCTCTCAATCTGTACTTCATTTGCAACATGAGGATGAACAGGACGAAGATTTTGCTCTTGCTGATCATTGTCATCGTTAGAAGGATTGTCTTCAGGCTGAGCATTGTCTTCTGGTTGATCAGGTGCAGAAATGATGAGATCCTCTTCGGGCTGTGCTTTAGACGGTATGATTTCTCCAGTTCCCATAAGCTTGATGGATTCACTGGATGGAACTTCATCTAGCACATCTGGCAGGTGCTCTCTTTGCGAGCCGTTAGTCTCATCGAACCGCACATCCACAATTTCAACCACTTTATAGTGAAAGAGGTTGATGACTCTGTAGGAGTGCGAATCCTTTCCGTATCCAAGCATAAAACCTGCATGTGCTTTCGGTGCAAATTTTGGTGTGTGATGTGGATCCTTGATCCAGCACCTGGCACCAAATAGTCTGAAGTAACTGACATTTGGCTTCTTACCAGTGAGAAGCTCATAGGATGTTTTGTTTAGAAGCTTGTGAAGATAAACACGGTTGATGATATGGCATGCAGTATCAATGGCTTCGGGCCAGAACTTTCTTGGAGTCTTTTATTCATCGAGCATCGTCCGGGCCATCTCAATGAGTGTTCTGTTCTTGCGTTCCACGATGCCATTCTGCTGCGGCGTGTACGGAGCTAAGAACTCATGAGTGATGCCCAAAGTATCAAGATAAGTGTCAAGGCCGGTGTTCTTGAATTCAATGCCATTGCCACTTCTGATGTGCTTGATCTTGACGCCATAGTTGTTCATGGCTCGATTGGCGAAACGTCTAAAGACATCCTGCACTTCAGTCTTGTAGAGAATTATATGCACCCATGTATATCTTGAATGATCATCAACAATGACGAAGCCATAGAGACAAGCAGTAGTAGTAAGAGTTGAGTAGTGAGTGGGACCGAAGAGGTCCATGTGTAGCAGTTCGAAGGGTTGAGTCATTGCCATGATTGTCTTCGAGGGATTCTTGGCCCTCATCATCTTTCCAGCTTCGCGGGCAGCGCATAAGTGGTCCTTCTTGAACTTGACGCCCTCG